>NC_049909.1:12557797-12904909 GCF_001411555.2 Juglans regia | reverse complement strand
GTTCAAAATTAGGACCAAGTACTCATCTCGTAGACACCCGTAGGCAAACAGACAAGTAAAAGCCACCAACAAGACACTACTGAATATTCTAAAGAAAAGGCTGGGAGATCAAAAGGGGAGATGGGCCGAAGAGCTCTCCAACTTGCTATTGGCCTATCGAACGTCTGTCAGAACCCCCATGGGAGAGACGCCCTTCGTCCTCATGTACGAGACAGAAGCTATGATCCCAGTAGAAGTAGGATTGCCCACGTATTGGATACAACACTTCAACTCAGACCGCAACAACAAAGGACTAAAAGAGAACCTAGACCTCCTAGAAAAGAGGAGGGAAGGGGCAACAAGTCGGACAGTGAGCAACAAGTGGAAGATTGAGTGGTACTTCAACAAGCGGGTTTGACCCCAGGGATTCAAGTTAGGAGACATAGTCTTAAAGTAGACGGGCGTCACCACCCAGGAAGAATGAAAGCTCGGGCCTTGGTGGGAAGGGACCTTTTATGGTAATGACTAGTAGAGGATCCGACTCATACAAACTAACGGACCACGAAGGTCGCGGCATGGAATGCTGAACACTTGAAGAAATATTTTGCTTCAAAACCATGGGCTCGCCCAATTATGTAATCAGCAAACTTATGAATAAAAGCATGATTTCGCCTCCATTCACCTTTGTCTAAAAAGTACAAGTCACACAAGCCCAGTCTCTTGACTGGCCGCAATGCATTTGCTAAGGGCACCCCTTCACAACCAGTCAAACACAAGTCACTTGACTTGCCGACCTTTGTGTCATACTGGCAGCGATGCAATGACTAAGGGCTAGAGTCTCTCGAGCTCTACCCCTTCACAAGCAATCTGACACGAGTCCCTTGGCTTGCCGACCTTGGTGCCAAAAGCCCAATCCCTTGACTGGCCGCGATGCATTGGCTATGGGCCAAAGCCTCCTAAGCTCTGTCTTTTCATAGATAATTGGACACAAGTCACTTGACTTACCGACCTTCGTGCCATATTGGACGCGATGCATTAGCTAAGGACCAAAGTCTCCCGAGCTCTGCCCCTTCACAGCCAATCGGACACGAGTCCTTTGGCTCACCGACCTTCATATGCAACAAACTCAATCTTTTGACTGGCCGCGATGCATTGGCTAAAGGTCAGAGCTCTACCCCTTCACAGCCAGTCGGACACAAGTCACTTGACTTGCCGACCTTCGTGCAATACTGGCAGCAATGCATTGGCTAAGGGCGGTCGAAGACAAGTCCCTTGGCTCCCCGACCTTCATGCCATAAGCCCAGTCCCTTGACTGGCCGCAATGCATTGATTAAGGGCCAGAGCCTCTCGAGCTTGGCTCCTTCACAGCCAATAGGACACAAGTCACTTGACTTGCCAACCTTCATGCCATACTGGCCGCGATGCATTAGCTAAGGGCCAGAGTCTCCCGACCTCTAACCCTTCACAGCCAGTCGGACATGAGTCTCTTGGCTCGCTGACCTTTGTGCACAAGCCCAGTCCCTTGACTGGCTGCAATGCATTGGCTAAAGGTCAGAGCCTCCCAAGCTCTGCCCCTTCACACCAACTCGGACACAAGTCACTTGACTTGCCAACTTTTATGCTATATTGGCAGCGATGCATTGGCTAAGGGCCAGAGTCTCTCTAACTCTGCCCCTTCACAGACAGTCAGACACAAGTCCCTGGGCTCGCCGACCTTCATGCCACAAACCCAGTCCCTTGACTGGACGTGATGCATTGGCTAAGGGCCAGAGCCTCCTAAGCTTTGCCCTTTCACAGCCAATTGGACACAAGTCATTTGACTTGCCGACCTTTGTGTCATACTGGCCGCGATGCATTAACTAAGGGCCAGAGCCTCCTAAGCTCTGCCCCTTCATAGCCAGTCGAACACGAGTCTCTTGACTCGTCAACCTTTCTTCCACAAGCCCAGTCCCTTGACTGGGCATGAGGTCGAGCCCGCCACGCAAAAACAAAGGTTCCGAGCGAAACGAAAATGAAGGAAAATAAACAAAAGTTACAAACACAAGAACACAAAGACAAAAAGAAGTTACAAACACAAGACGTACCTTGCACAATGCAACAGTCGAAGGCAAAGGAGCC
The DNA here is from genome assembly GCF_001411555.2 of Juglans regia. Lineage (NCBI taxonomy): Eukaryota > Viridiplantae > Streptophyta > Magnoliopsida > Fagales > Juglandaceae > Juglans > Juglans regia. Next base: position 12,902,812 of record NC_049909.1, on the reverse strand, counting down.
TTGGGAATCGAAGCAACGCCAACTTTAAATGGTCTGGACAGGTGGCCTCAGAAGGAGGGTACGAAGGAGGATCGCGTCAGACGTGTGAAGGATACAGGCCAATGAAGGGCCCAGAGCGAGGATAACCATGCTCTAGCCTTCTTAACAGTCAAAGGCATAACGACACGGGAATTGAGGGGACGCCAACATTGATTGACAGGTAGGTTGCCTTGGGAGGCTCAGGCAACACTGAACAGGCGAGTGACGGGAACCAATCGAGGGGAGCTCCCTTCGGAGCCAATGGTTGGGAGCCGAAAGGGCAACAGATATATCCCATGTACCAATTGCAAGAAGGAAAAGATCTTTTGAAAATTCTCACCACGCATGTGCACTAGGAATTTGCAGGATACTGTAAAGGAACAAATCCCCATGGGCCAAGCCGTGATAAGATCCTGGCCCGAACCCACATGCATGATCTGGAATGGGTCAGGTCGTCCTGGGAGGCCCAGAATGAGGGACACAAGATAGAGTGACCTGACAAGAGGACGACTCGGGCACCGGGTGCCCTGACACCATAATTGGCCAACTGTCAGAGACATCCTCGCCCCTGACACAACTATTCGAACGGCGCTGGAAGACAAACTTACTTGTCCAGTACCACGCCGCATTTATGGAGCAGGGGCAAGCACGCCATGCTAGGTGCCACGACCACACTGCATTTAAGGCACCCCAAAGGTCGACACGTTACGGCGTATGTCAGCAACAACCCTAGTCAGACCTGGCAGGTCTATAGGGAGGTAGGGACATTCGATCCCAGTACGGAGCCGTACACCGGTCACCATCGCCTCGGGACTAACCCCGACCAGCTATAAATACCCCTCCCTCCGCTGAAAAGGGGTTACTGACTCACAGCTTTGAATATTTCTCTGCTTATTCTCTCCAGTTCTCACTTTTTCTCTTCATCTCCAACCTTAATCTAATTTGAGCATCAGAAGTACCACAGCCCTCGAGCTCCCCCACTCTTCACTTTACAAGAAAGAAACCAAGCCCCAATAACGTAGAGTTGCCCAGACTCGCGAAACACAACATCAATAGGTACAATCATTGAGTCCGCAAGCGCTATACAATCATTTTAAGAAAGAGTGAGAGTCCACTATTAAAAAATTAATTTTTTTTATGTGAATCTTGTATTTACTCACTTTTTTTAAAGGAATTATGCAGTGCTTACACAGTCCACGACTGCAAATATCATTTCTCCTTAGCCTAATAGTGGGGCTAGTGCAATCCTTTATAGTTAGTCTTTTTACTATCAAGGTTGTTGACTTAATGATTTTTAAGTTATTCTTAACTAATTTGGCATATAATTGGTTTTTAAAAAAATTAAATATGGATTTACTTTAGATTATTAGTGTTAATAACATATGGATTCATAGATTTTCATAATAGGATTTCCTCTCATATCGGATTCTTTGCAAATATGATACTATTATAGTAACGCCTAGATAGAGAAGTCACGCAAGCAACCTCATCCTTAGCCTTTTACACTTAGCAAATAATAATAATAATAATATCAACTTGGAGCAGAACCTTTAGCTTTAAGGCTTCGTTTGGATCATAAACTCATCTCAACTCATCATTACAACTTTTTCAAATTCCAATACAAAATATAATAAATAATTCAACTTTTTCAAATCTCAAAATAATAATAATATTAAAAAATAATATTCTAACAACTCAACTCAACTCAACTCAACTCAACTCAACTCAACTCAACTCACTTCAACATCCAAACACAATCTTAATGTTTCCTTTCCCAACTAATGAAGATCGACAATGACATGCTTTGATACTTCCACTTTTCTTCATCATCAAACTCTTGTTCATTTCAGTATTACGAAATTCCCACCGCCACATTACAAAGTTATTTTAGAAGAGAAATAACTAGACGGGTGAGTTTGGTTACCAAACTCATCTCAACTCATCTCAATTCATTATTACAATTTTTTCAAATCCCAATACAAAATATAATAAACAATTCAACTTTTTCAAATCTCAAAATAATAATAATATTAAAAAATAATATTCTAACAATATTTTATCATCTCAACTCAACTCAACTCAACTCACTTCAACATCCAAACACAACCTTAAATAAATTAGATATATCTCAATTAGATATATTTCGTGCAAGTTTTTATAAATAAATTTTAAAAAAAATAGATCTTACTTTAAAAAAATGTCAAAAAAAAAAAATTATTTTTTATTAATAAAATCCTTTTTTTTTTTTAATAAAAAACTTGTATGAAACTTAAAAAATTCATCATGATTTGCAAAGATGACAGACCATTTTTGACTTGATAAGGGAAATGATTAAACTACCCAATATTATTCTTAATAAAATAATATTGATATAATTTATTTAATTTTTAAAAATATATATCTACAATTTTTTCACAATTATATTGTTATATCATCTTATAAAAAAAATTTTAATTTAAATCTTTTGAGTTTACTTAATTATCTCAAGTTAGAAAAGATTTTTTGAAAAAATATAAATTGTTCATCCATAAATAAATTTTATAAAAATAAATTTATAAAATTTGACACTTTAATTATAAATAATTTTTTTATTATAAATCAAATATATGGTACCATATTAAATTATGGTCCATTTATTTTTGTGAGATTTTAAATTTTATTAGAAAAAAAGAAATAATATTTGTAATTATATAGTGTATAAATATTACATAATTATTTAAAAAAAAAATGAGTAAATACAAATTTAATCTTACTCGTGTGAAAGATACCTAATCATCCTACTTCGAATTCCCTGCAACTGGTAGTTACCCGAAACAAAAAAAAAAAGGGGGTCACTGTTGCCGTTAGATGGCCCTAGAATGGTAGATTATTCAGATCTGACAACATCCGACGGTTGAAAGAAGTTTCAGTATTTGAAACCGTTTAAATTTTAAACTTCTCAATCAGATTTTTGGTTCACGATGTGTTCCATTTAGGTTAGGGTCTCGTGGATTGCGATGTATCTGTTGATCACCTGGACTCTGTTTCTGAGTTATGGAGCAGTTTATCAAGGTGCCATTCTTTGCATTCCTTTTTATTTGTTTGTAGTCCAATTTGATGTTTAATTAGTGCAAGGTGGTTGGGAGAAGGGGAGGGTTTTTGTTTAGGGGTCGTTCGTTTTATATTTTATGCTATGTTTGGTTGCCAAGAAAATGTAGGAAATAAATTGAATTTGAAGGTGCGTCATGAAACAGATACTGTGTTTGACTTCAGGAACATTCGGGGTTTTCTGTTGCAAGTAGCAATTTTTTTTTTTTGGTTGCTGACAATTCGAGAAGACTATAAAAAGCTGAATATATAATCAAATGTGGATATTATACTCTTATGGTTGTGGAAATTGCTTTGCTTTAAAGAAAGATTTTGGTTTTCTTCTAAATAGTTCGACTTCCGATTTAGAACTCGGTATATGGTTATACGCACAGGCATGTGTGAGCTCTATAGGCATTCTGGCTTTTACGAATGTGTTCTTCAATAGTGTATCTGGCTGTAACTGTAAGAAGAAGACAACTTGTTTGCATGATCCAGTGCTTAATTTAAGAACGTGGATGCTTTTGTAAATATTAATGCTTAATGAGCTGCAGATCTGATTTATTCGCTTTTGGTGATGGTACATAATTGGAGTGGTTCATTTCAGTAGAATTTGTAGAATTTATGCCTCATTGAATAGAGGCTCATGCTTCAAACCTAGATAGTGATTACAGGTTCGAAGAAGTTAGAGGTTAAACATAATGAGGGATGAAGGATCTGCCACTTTGGATACCTCTTTAATTTTGTTTGCACTGACCATGGAAATGCATGTAGAGACTGCTTCTGCAATTTTCTTCAACCATTTTTTAGTTTTCTTGTTTTTTTTTTTTTTTGTCATTAATAGGATCAAAAGTTGTGAATATGTCATTATTCGTGTTCTTTTTAATTGTGTATATTCTGGGCTAAAGCTACTGAATCTAATATAATGATAGATGAGAATGTATGCTTCATAAAGAAATAGTGATCAGTTGTGTACCTGTGGCTGTACAGGTGAGATTTGGAGATGCTCCTTGCGACTCGTTTAGTGTCGATGTTGATGAAAATGGAAAATTGGGGCTTGACGTATTGGGTTTAAGGACAAAGATCCTCAGTCGCCTAAAATTACCTCCTGATGCTGATCTTGTCCTGACATATTATGATCTAGAAGGTGATGTGGTAGCACTTCATGAAGATGGTGATCTGCATGCAGTGATGGAAAGGCGTCCAGAATTTTTGAGCATTTGCGTACAAATGAGGCTTAAAAAAAAGAAGAGAAGAAGAAGGCAGGAGGAGGATCAGACAACATATTTAAAACTCAGTGAGGCAATGGAGTGTTTAGAACACATATGCACGAGAGGGTGCACAATTGTTGGGCCGTATGACATGGAGCCAACTAAAATGAAGGGGCCCTGTAGCAAGTTCTCCACATGTAAAGGTGTCCAGCTCTTAATTCATCATTTTGCCACGTGTAAGAAGAGGGTAAATCACGGGTGCTTAAGATGCAAGCGGTTGTGGCAGCTTCTAAGATTGCACTCTTCAATCTGTGACCGGCCTGATTCTTGCAGAGTTCCTCTTTGCAGGTAATTAATCATTTGCTGTACATAATGCTAATAATTCATTTTATTAATCTGTATAATAATATTAAAAAATATGAAATATAAAATTTTAAAGAATCTTGATCCATCTGTCTAGAGATCTTAAGATTTCTAAAGAAACCTAATCTCCTATAAATGTTATTAGGTTTTACTAGCCTCTGATCAAAACCGGGGTCCTGTATGGGCTTTGCAGGAAAAAAAGGGACGACATAATCCGAATATTACAATAGACCACAGACAGTTCATTGTCGACACGAGTTTGGCACTATCTGGTTTGGATATACTAGGCTTATTCTCTTTTTTTCTGCTTGGGACCTCAAGTGTTTTATAACCTTCATTAGTAGGTACAACTCCATTTTATGAACTAGAGGTGACTTTAGTGGGTTTGGAGAGTCAGACCTGTACATTTAAAGAGTCTCATCATACTTGTAATGCATTGTACCTATGCTTTAAAAAATACACGATTTTGGGTCTCAGAAGTCCACCTACAAGTCTTTTTCTAGTGAACTATGTCCCATTGATTGTCGTTGACATGGTGTTCTTTTAATCTGCAATGGCAATCACATGGAATGCGGCATTATTTTCATCATTGATTGTCATTGATGTTGATGTTCTGGGAATGTGACAGGCAGTTTAAGTTGAGAATGCAGCAGGAGGAAAAGAAGGATGATGCAAGGTGGAAGTTGCTGACCCGGAAAGTTTTGAAGGCCAAAATCATATTATCCCTTATCTCTGCCCCATTGGAAAATTGAGGAGCTTCAAGAAACCCAGAATTATCGGGTATTAGAAGTTTCAGATTATATAATTGATCATTACAGTAGAACAAGATTTACTGCTAACTAGTAATATTGAATCATCAAGTACCCCAAGAGAATGCATTTGGGTTGTGCTTTCCTGTTTGAAATCTCTGCAGAAAATGTAAATTCCTTACAGCTGGGAGATTGGAGATTTGTGTTGCACGAATAATAAATCACTGGCAAGCTTTGTACACTAAAATAATTAGTCGTTACATTAATTTGCCTTTGTTTGAGTCCATCATTTAAATGTTTGTATCCCAACCTATTTCGAACCAGTTACATTTTAAGGAACTTGTCTTAAGCCTGTCTCACAGTTTTGGGTTCGTCACAAATCTCTCTATTTTATAATGTTTGAATGGCTAAGGAAATTCTAAGTGTGAGACGATGTTGTAAATGGTTATGTTTTACAAATATGATGTTCACAAAAAGTTTGAGAAAATCTAAACAATTATGTGCCGGATTATAACTAGTAAAGTTATAGTTTTAGCTAGGGGTGTAAACTCAAACCGGAAGACCGGACTGGACCGGACCGGTTTTACCGGTTTTGAACCGGTCCAGTCCAGAACCGATTTTTAAAACGTAAAAATCGGCCGGTTCCAGTCCATTTCCGATTCCGGAATTTTTTTGGACCGGACCGAACCGAACCGGACCGGTTGATTAAAAAAAATAAAAAAATAATATTTTTATATATAAGTTTTATACAAAATATTATATATATTAAATATTAATATATATAAGTTTTATATATAATGTATAATTATAAATTTTTATGTGAAATTTTATATATAACATATATATTCATATATGAAATAATTTCTTATTATAATTTATAAATTATTACATAAAATGTTAATACTAAATCACTAAAAGTTTATAACTAATACTAATATATAACTTATAACTATACCAATAATCTAATATTAATACTATTATATAGTCTAATATATTAATAAAAGTGTGAAACAATTTTTTTTAAATCAAATTTTTTTTTTTATAAACAAATTTTTAATGACAAATTGTGAAATTTGCATTTTAAAAAAATCGAAAAATCGGACCGGACCAGACCGGAAACCGGTAAAATCGGAAGTACCGGTTTAGGAGGGTAACCGGTGCATAATCGGTTTTGAAAAATACAAAACCGGTACATACCGATTTGGTCCTATATTTTATCCAAAACCGGACCGGACCGGACCGGACTGGACCGATTACACCCCTAGTTTTAGCAGAGGCAAGGCAAGCGTTTGATTTCACATCTAATAGCTTGGCCATGCCAACTATGGTGTAGAAATTAGCAAACACGCCATAACATATACTTGTTTATAGGCTTGAGACCCGCCCCCCACTAGGGGCAGGTGCCCACCCATGCACAAAGACAAGGGGTGGGTGTCGAGCTGGGCCTTGGCTCCATCTTGGTTTTACCTGTCCGTCCGGTCCACACGCACACACATATTATATTAATAAAGTTAGAATGAAATGACGTTGTTTTAGAAAGTTATAGACTCAAATCGACGTTGTTTCCTTTTAGGGTAAATTATCTCCTCCCCGCATTTCTCTCTCCCTCACAGGGGTGTATAAGGGAAGAAAAAATCCTAGTTGACTCCCCCATCTCTTTCTTTCCCTCTCTCTTCCCTGGCCCGGCCCAACCCTACAGCACTCATTTTTCTCTTCTCCTCCACTTTTTCTTCTCAGGTTCTCCAAGAGATACCCACAGGTCATATCGTGGCCTGTGGGTATCTCAGGTTTGATTTGTGTATTTTTTTTGTTTTTATTTTTGTTAGATTTGTGTAGTTGAGGTTTGATGTATGGATTTGGCAGAAGAATCTTTAGGTTTGATGATAGATTTGTGGATTTGGGGCGTTTGGCAGATTCCTGACGGGTTGGCAAGGACATCTGTTTGCCCGATAGTTGAGAGGGTGACAGGGCCGGATGCTGGGGTCCATATGCAAGCCCCCTACCCATGCAAGTGCAAGGGGAAAGGTGGCCGACTACCCGCCCATGGTAGTAGGCCTACTTGTTTAAATTTCATTCACGCCAGGCTTCCCATTTTGCGCTAGTTCACAAAATATGTGTACTTGTAAGGTTAAAGCGATGAATGCTAGCAAGAAAATAAAAAAGACTAAAAAAAATCAATAAAAATATCTATTTACAAGGTTAACGAATAAACAACGAATTTGAGCTAGGTCACTTACCTTTTTTAGTATTGCAACAGTCATAAAGAAATTACACAAAAATAATTCACAAATTGATGTAAATTCATATAATTCGTTAAATCTACTTTATAATAAAAATAACTTTATAATTTAAAGAATCACATCATGTCATATTAGTTTGTGAGATTACTTTTATGTAATCTATTTGTGGCTAGAGCATTTTCCAAGAGGAAATATAAACTCAATCAAGCATATTACTTAACAAAGCAAAAAATACTCGTTTAAGACTAACATGAAGATAAAATGTTGCCTTAATTACTATTTAAAGTTTTCAACGCCCTCTTTAGAGCATTCGCATTGGATTCATCAAAGTCATCTTCAAGATTTGATGAAAAAGACATATTTTTCATTAAATCCAAAACTTCCCTAGTCATAACCCCACATTGGATTAGTCTAAATAATAATATAATATTATTTTTCAATAATAATATTTTTAATTTATTTTTTCATATTTTACAATTATACTAAGCATATATTAATTAATAATTTAATTTGATACTTAAATTATTATTTCTCAACTAATATTTTCTTCAACCTAATTAATCCTGATTAATACTTAAACCGTGATGGCATTAATCTGAAAGTTGGAGGAAGTGAATTTGTAATAAAATAATGGGATTAGACCAAGAACAGTTTGTCTTCAAATATGGAGATGAAAGTAAATATACCGTAGCTCAAAGTTGGAGTTTTGATTGTTTACCAAATCCAATGTAATGTTTTTAATAACAAACCATTCAAATTTTGAAGATTCCTCCATTTTAAAGAGACCGATGCCAATGCTCTTAGTCACCCTAAATCAAGTAGCTAAGTTCATCAAAATTCAAAGGGGGTGCCGTAGTGGTCTTTGGGGTGAGCGAATGAATCAGATGTCCTAGATTCAAAATTCCGCATTCACACTCTTAGGAATTTATATCATCAGATCGGGAGAATTTTGCATTAAATTACTCATTGTGTTATGTGGACTTGCAAGAAATTCTTTGTCAAGGGCCTATGCCCCTCCAATATTAATCGGGACACCCGATGCCAATAACAAAAAATAATAATTAACGGAGTTCATCAAGGCAAATAGTTATTGGCCAGTGTCCAACAAAGCAAAATCAAGCTACTCTTGCATAGAGTTAGGCAGAGATGGAGAGCATGGAATTGCCTCTGCTGCCTCTTCCCAATCTTAAAGGCTATCATCTTTTTCTGAGTAAAATCAGCATCATATGAGAGAGTATTGGTTAAGACAGAGAGTGACGGGTCAGAATCAGTGGGAGGGCTCTCCCAGTATTCCTCCCACACCTCTGGTCACATTTCTAGTGTCCACTCATCATATCATGACTGTTTGTGGACAAACAATAGTCATAAACTACAGTTTTTTTTTTTTTTTTTCAATTTTCTAATATTTTTTCCCATTTATTGTATTTCAATTTATGAATATGAAACTCTTGAAGAATATTCCTAAAGAGAGCTTAAATGAGAAGATGAGTTTTGTTAAGCATTTTGCTTGGAATAAGTTAATTTTTGTGTAATCATTTTATGGCTAAAGTATTTCTATAAATTATTATTTGTTGGGATAAATAGTTTCCGATATTCTTTTTAATAATAATGTGTTTTAAAACAAATCCTAAATTATGCTACTCTCAGAGCATTTGGAGCTCTCCTATCAAACTACACTGTGCTGATGTGAAGCTTCTAGTTTACTAATGGAACTCTAACAAAGGACCAATTTGATCGATTTTAAAATATTTAATTAAAAAAAAAAGAAGAAATTAATTTATTTTTTGTGTGTGTATATATATATTTAAAAATTGAGCCACATATATTAAATTTGTATTATTTGTTTTAATAGCTCACACTAGATATTTATCCAATTTAAATTTACTTATATTTTTCTTTCATTCCAATTTACTCACTAATCGTTTAGGGAAGAAGGGACAGAGGAATTATATCTGCTCCTGTCAACCGAAATGCTTCGAAATATGAAAAGAAAAAACACTAGTTTTTTCCAAAAATGAATGAAGACATTTATGACTTGTTCAATAATTTTTTTTTTTTTTTTAATACATGAGAGAAGGGAGATTCGATCCTTGGTTCTCTTAGTGAGAAATCAAAGTTTGCCAATTGATTCATAGGATCTTGAAGACATTTAGGACATGATTACCAACACACTTCCAAGAAATTATCGAGAATAACACGCTGCCCGTGCACAAAAAACTCTGCTTAGTTTGGCATTGAGTAATGTTAAATTCAATCCTAGAGTGTGCAAATATCATGCATTCTTTAAAAAATAATTTTTTTATATAGATTCTAAATTTATTCACTTTTTTCAAAAGAAGTGTACAGGACTTGACAAATATGATTTCTCTTTTTTTTTTTTCGGTAAATAAGATTTTATTGATCAAGAGAATAGACAAAAGCCCAAGTATACAGGACATATACAAGAGCAATGCCTATAGCATCTATTCAATGTAAAACATATGATATTTTGACAAGTGAAAAGATTAAAAAAAAAAAAAAAAAAATCTCATGGTGTACATTAAAATAAATACTATCCAACAAACCGAAGCCCCCTAGGCATCACTCAACACCCCCACAGACTCTCCCCCACCTCCACAGATAATGCCACACGTAAAAAAATGGTAGTGCTTCTAGGTTGGTTTGGAATTGTATAATAAATCTCTGCATATCATCTTCCTATGAGAAGGATGGAATATCCAGAACCGAATGCTTTCATCCATATAAATAGAATTGATTGCATGATTTTATTGAAACTGTTACCATGCAGTTCAATCAATATAATATAATATCTTTGGACATCTGTTAGCCAACATGTGCATAAAAGTAAAATAAATAAAAAATAAAAAGCACTGACAGTTTATCTTCTGCTGTGGCATGACATTGCAGGTCAACATGGCTGCCTTATAGCATGATGTTCCCTAAGGCAAGGAGCTGGACAATTTTGTTTGAAGTGGTGAAAGCTGCAAAAAGATGGGTGCAAAAATTCTGATAATCCAGATTATACTGGATGTACAACCATAAGCAAAATCAACTACTGTCATCAAAAATAAAAGTCACAGCAGGCCATACCTATTAGATTTCCTACAAAACTCTTTATACCCAAACAACTGAACTGGAAAGAGAACAAAATCTGAAGATGCTCAGTCACCCTGGAGGTTGACTGGATGTAGTGAAAAATAAGAAGTGAGAAGATTGAGCAGATCATGGCCATCTCTTTGACCTTAAGGCGTAACATCAGCTTCACATTCGGGCAAAAGAAAGTGAGACATCAAAATCAAATTTATCAGCATCATAGCTGCTGATCAAGATAAGGGTCCCTAGGAGATCCCCTGGGAGACCCCATATAATCTGAAACACTTGAAACATAATTTTTCACCCATGAGGTACTGCGAGTCAACCATCCGGTCTGGGCATTTTCTTGCATTTCAAGCACGCTCTTCCTTTCTTCCTCTGCCAGTATCTCAAGCCACCATTTAGCCATAAAAACTTTGACAGCTTCAACTCCTTCACTCACAACCTCAGCTGGCGGAATTACAAGAGGATTTTGTTCCAAGTTGAGTTTGGTCAAATTGTCAAGCCGACCAAATGTATCAGGAAGAGCATGGATTTGATTGTTGCTGAGATCAAGTTCCTTGAGGTTTGTCAAATCACCAAATGTGTCAGGGAGTTCCTTTAGGTCACTAAAATTACTGCCAAGATTGAGAATTTCAAGATTAGTCAATCTTCCAATCGCAAGAGGAAGGCCATGGAGCTCATTGAAGTGAGCATCCAACCAGCGCAAAGACTTCATCTCACACACAGAACTGGGAAGGGAACGAATCTTGTTCAAATGTATTGAAAGCTTCTTTAGATTTACTAATTCATAACCAATATTTGTTGGCAAATATGTCAGGTTGTTGAAGCTCACATCCATCTCCACCAATGACCTGAATATATATTGAAAGACAACTACATATCATAAAAGAAAGGAAAAGGGGAAAAGAATATGGCACTATTTTTTTCTTTAGTTTTTGCTTTGATAATTACCTGCAATGACAAATACTGTCAGGGAGGGAACCCAGCTTGTTTCCTGAGACGTTCAGAATTTTCAGTTTTTGTAACAAGCCAATTGAGTCAGGCAGAGACCCCAAAAAATTAGATGAGGCGTTAAGCTCCTCAAGATTTTCTAGTCCCGCTATCGAGTCAGGGATGACCTGTTACTTTCACCCAGAATTCAATTGAATGCAAGGGAAAATACGACAATCAGAAGATAAAATTTAATGGAAATTTTAACAACACACCAGAAGGCAGAAATGGACATGAAATAATCAAACTTCGGATATTTGCAAACCAAGACACTGAATTATGCCAGAAATGGAACTTTAAAAATGAGAAATTACACCAGAAAAGCAGCTAAATATAACAAAACGAATTGCCATTGATTTAACCCGGGAACAAAACATGAACAGAGCACTTAATTTTATATTTAAGCGCTCTTGACGAAAGCCTCACCATATTTAAAGCCTTTGAACAAGGTAAGATTATATATTTTATTTTTAATGAGTCTGAACAACTGCGATTTTGTGTTCTTTGTTTAAATAGTTTCTTGTATGGATTTTGTGGAACAAGAGGCTATTTTTGGCTTCCCTTACAAGATTATCATTCTGCAGCTGCTTCTAGAATAATGCTTTAAGCTTAGAAAGGCTTAAAAATATGTTTGCAGCCTAGAAAGGAATTCAATGATGCGGCCACATCCAGCGTGTACCATCTAAATTGTCCCCACATGAGCCCCACGCCTTGACCCAAGAATAATTGTAAGTCCATTTGGTGGACACAACCGCGTTCCACTACTAGGGGCTATGATTTTTCAGAAGGATTAATGCATTTTGATTCACCCATTACATATTCCAGTCAAAAACTTTTGTTAAAAATAAAACAAAAAATAAAAGTATACATTCAGTCCGTCTAATAAAGTCAGTCCTTCTGAATGAAGCATACAACTACCAGAATTTGCATAGTCCAAGCCCGTACATCTACACAAAATTATGCTAACAAGAAAATAGTAAATTTACCTCAAGTTGATTACTCGAAATGTCAAGCGCAACCAGGCTCCGAATCCGACCGAAAGCCTCCGGCAAGAACCTCAACCTACGACCCGACAAATCGACCTGCTTCAATCCTTCCCCAGACGCCGCCTGCAAAATCCCAATCACTTCCTCGTTCGGCTCCTCAGTCTTCGGCGGGAACTCATCCTCCGGAGAATACTCCCCCGCCGTGGTCTGTGCCGTCTCATAAATCTTCTCCAGCCTCTCCTCCGCCTCCTTCAGAAGCTTCTCGTAAGCGTCGTGCATCTCGTCCACCGCGAGCACCGCCTTAAAGGCTAGTTTCTCCTTATCGGCCGACCTCCTGTAGTCGTCCTCACGCTCCGCGAGGTGCGATCGCCACTGGAGGCGGTCGACGTCGGCCGGGCGGGGGGAGAGCACAATTTCCTCAAGCTGTTTAGCCAGGTTGGCTTCGATTTCAGCGAGCTTGGACCTGGCATTGTCGACAGCCTCGTGGTCGGGGCGGGGACCCAGGGTATAAAGCACAGATCGGGTCTGGGCGACGTCGGAGATAGCGCGGGTCATAGAGGCCAGGACCCCCGGGTGGGTCAAGTGAGGCATGTCGTCCTCAATTCGGACCTGACACGAAGAAGAAGAAGGATCTGAGGGTGGCTTGGAGTGCGGCGTCGGTTGCTGTTCAAGGTCAAATTCGGAGTTGGGAGCATCAGGTCTGGGTCCGAGAGAAGGTAGTCGGGCCATGACGTAGGAGAGAATCGGGAAGCTTTTCGGATTGGGATCCATCGCTCTCTGAGATTAGGGTTTGGCTAGTGTGATGAAGATCGAAGAAGACGACGATAGGAACTTAAGATTGTTTGTCTGTTTATAGTTTTGAAGAGTTCTAAGCCTGAGAGCGAGAGAGAGAGAGAGAGGGAGAGGGAGAGGGAGAGAGAAGGGGTCCACCATACATCCACGCGTCGCAACAGAGCGTTGGGGTTTTCTTTCTTTCTTTAGTATATTTCCGATTTTTTTTCTTTATCCAACGAATTACGTTTAATTTAAAATTATTATTATTATTATTATTATTATTATTATTATTATTATTTACAGAAACAGAATCATATATGATTAGATTTTGTCATGCATCACCTATTATTCATATCCACATCTCATAACAGACAAATTTTTTTTTTATTTTTTCATATGATATGAGGTGTGTTCAATAAATAGTGTAAGAATTATTCTATATAGATAACCTGATTTCCTCCATAATATGCCTAAATTTAGGGCTAGTTTATTTTTAGATATGAGATGAGTTGAGATTAAAGTTAAGAAGTTGAATAAAATATTGTTAGAATATATATTTTAATATTATTTTTATTTTATAATTTGAAAAAGTTGAATTGTTTATTTTATTTTGTATGGAGATTTGGAAAAGTTGTAATGATGAAGTGAGATGAGATGAGATGTTTCCTGAAAACAAACGAAGCCTTAGTGAAATTCTCCAGAAGCCTATTTACTGCATCAACCACTAACTTCGCATCTCCTTCTAATATCACTTTCTCAAAACCTAGATCATGATAGAACATACAAGCAATCAATGCTGCTCTAGCTTCTTCTAAAGTAGAGTCTGCACAAAAAATAGCTGGTTCTCTTATAGCTACCAAAACCTCCCTATGAAAATCTCTTACTATAACCCCAATATCTTTGAGAGTGTTCTTTGTCAACTACTACATCCCAGATTGCCTTAACCCATGACCTCTCAGGTGGTGACCACTCTTGTTGTTCAAATTGTCTAAAACTACATTGTTGCACTCTCTCTATTTTGGCATTCTGAAAATCCTGCAATTGATCATTGGCTTGACCAACAAGGACTATAGGGTGAAGGAAAAAATTATCATATAGAATAGAATTTCTTCTAAGCCATATCCCTCATAATAATTGTCACTTCAGCAAATTCTTATTGATCAAGGGTACCATTCATGTGCTCCATAAGAGATAGAAAGTCCAACCCTCAACCATTCATTTTTTGAATTTCTTGACAACTAATACTACAAACATTCCTTGTTGTAGCACAATTCCAAAGGGTTTGAATCACATCTTCTTAAAACAAACCACAAATGGGACATAGATTAGATTCAATCACCATCTTTCTCACTAAATTTGCTCTTGTTGGTAAATCATTATGATATGATTTCCAAATAAAAACCTTAACCACCATTAGAGTAGGCAGATTTCGTAGTTGTTTTCAAAACATGTCTCGAGTTGACTTCTTGGAAGGCTCACCAAAACTTCTGTCAAGCAATATCTTTTGTAAGTGAAAGTACTTTTCACAGAAAAAGTGCTAGAATGAGTATACTATCATATCTGCTTATCTTCACTACTCATCATATCAAGAGGGATTTGTAGTATATTTCAACATCAATATCGTTAAAGTTAACCCTCACAATATCTGCATTCCACCCCCAATTAACAGTATCAATCAATTCATGAACTTTAGTTGAGATGGGCAGTTAGTAGGAGGAGCCTAAACTGTATAAGTCCAAGGTTGAGGAATCTATATGTCCTTCCATATAGAAATTGACCTCCCATTACCAATTATTCCAATCATATCTTTTTGTAATAAATTCTTAGCACCCTAAATTAATCTCCATGCATACGAAGGTTTATATCCAAATCTCGAATTCAAAAGTCTCAATTTCTATAATATTTCATCTGCATAACTTTTGCTACAAGAGAAATAGGGTTATGATATAATCTCCACCCTTGTTTAGCAATGAGAGCCTTATTAAAACACTCTAAATCCCGAAAATTCAATTAAATTTGAAATTATTATGTATTGACGTGTAAGTTATTAAAATAAATACTAGTAATCTATATGCTTCGTAAAAAGATTTAGCATATAAAAAATAATAACTTCAAAATAGACATTAAAAAATAAAGATTTTAGATATAAGCTAACTGTGGTATATATGATAAAATTTATTTAAAAATAATTGAAAATTTAAATCTTACAAATTAAATATTATCTCTTAAAAAAAATTACCATACGGCCTAACTTTGCAGACTCCGTTTGTAATTGAGGTAAAAATATTTTGATAAAAATTATTTTTGAAATTGTGTTGGTGTATATTATATATATGAGAACTGTCACAAAAATAAAAAGATTACATAAAAATAAATTTATAAACTGATGTGATTTTACATGATCCATATGTGTGTATATATATGTTTGGATTGAAAATAAAAAATTTTAAGAAAGTTTTCAACAACAGATTGTTATTGAAACATCACCTCATATCACATTGGCAGCATCCTATTTGACAATCAATTTTCAAAACTATCAACAAAATTTTTTTAATTTTTTTTTTCCAATCATATTTGACAAGGATCAATAGAAAATTATTTTCATTCGAAGAAAATCTAAATTTGTTCGAGAGAAATTAAAAATATTGATGATTGTACAAAAGGGCATTAAATGGGATACTAAGTATATTTTTAAAATTATAAATTCAAACTAATGCCCGTTTGGATATATAAATAGTTTTATTTCATTTCATCTTATTATTATAATTTTTTTAAATTTATACACAAAATATAATAAATAATTTAATTTTTTTAAAATTTAAAATAATTATAATTTTTAATTTAATTTTTAACTTTCATCTAAAATAATTTAATCTCATTTCATTATCTAAACCGACCTAAATTGATAAAATTAAAAATTCTGAAGAGATAAGTGTGTACTAATCCACGTATTTGTCGCTGTAAATTGTTGTCGTTTCTTCCTTGCCGTCTATGCAGTGAGAGTAAAGGAGCTCGTTTGCACACCAAGCGAGGCGAACTCAGGGGCTAGCTAGGCAAAGGCAAACAAATAACAAACAACAAAAAAGAAGATATGTTACAGTTCCCGGCGTTCATGACTCAGTACGCGTGGTCGACGAGGACGATTCCAACGTCGTATCTGCTTCCCCCTCGATGCCAACCTCACAGAGAGGAGCTTCTCCTCGCGATGGATGAATCCGATTTTGATGAAAATGCAACTTTAAACCAACCCCTTTCTTTCTTAGATTCTATCTGAAGCTTGGTTTTATTGTTTTTTGGAGGTTGTGATAAAGCTAAACCATTTGGGTTTTGTCATATTTACCAGATATCGCAGACCCACTTGACCAGTTTGTAATATATATATGTGATCATTCTGATACTGTATGATTATAGCATTAAAGTTAAACGCAATTAGACCACAGGCGTGAGACAATGCTTGACATAATTTTGCATTAAAAAGGTTGTCTTTTAATATAAACCACAATTAATGTGTATGTTATGAACCTCTTTTAATATAAATCACAATTAATGTTAATGTTATGAACCCACTAAGTAGAATTTACCTTTAAAAATTACTAACTTATAATGGAAGGGTGCCTAGGGGTTTATAAACCATCAACCAATCTCATATTTAGTCGATGTGAGATCGTAACAATCACCACGCTCCATAGCCAACGTTCACGGCGGTCCTGGCGCTCACACGTGCTGGTTGTCCGCTAGGTTTTTTTCCTAACTCTGGGCGAATACTGACATGCCGACATCATCCATTGTGCTGCACGATTGCAACCATCGTAATATGGTCTTAGACGTGGGGTGACTCTGATACCATTTGTTATGAACTCACTAAGTAGAACTCACCCTTGAAAATTAGCTTACAAGGAAAGGGTGTTTAGAGGCTCATAAACTATCAACCAATTTCATATTTAATCAATGTGGAATCGTAACAATGTACACAATTATAGTGTAAAAAGGCTTTGTTTTAAACATCTGACTAGCAAGAGGTTTCGCAAACTTATAATTAGTGGGCTTTTCTATAGGAGTGTAGAAGTGTTAGATTGATAAATTTGATTTCTAATGTTAAATTACACCCTTATGCGATTTATACGATGGCAGAAGTTGGCAAGAGAAGTGGAACAAACTAGAAGAGTAGATGGGCAGCTTTTATGAAATAGTTTCCCTCCATTTTTTTTTTTTTTTTTTTTTTTGGTGGGTGGTAACAATAGCATAATCATTTTATTGTCACATAAACGATTATATATCCCACTTTTTGCTCTTTATAGATGATAAATTGTACACATAACATGTATCTGCCGAATTAAAATGGGAACATTATGAACTGCCGAATTAAAATGGGAACATTATGAACTATCATGTTGAAGATGATGCATAGAAATCCAGATTAAAGGCCCCGTTTGTTTTCATAATTCTTCTTAACTCATCTTATCTCATCATCTCATCTAATCATTAAAATTTTCTCAAATTTTTACACAAAATAAAATAAACAATTCAATTTTTTCAAATCTCAAAAATAAAAATAATATTAAACAATATATTCTAATAATATTTTATTCAACTTTTAATTTTATTCTCAACTCATTTCATCTCATCTATAAAAAAAACGAGGCCTAAATATTACTGTAGATCAATAAAAGAGGAAGAGCTCTGGTTGCTGGGGTTTCTATTTGTTCGAGTTCAAAGTTATCTTACCAAAGTGCATATAAAGAGTTATTTGATTTACTGATCTTGGAATATCTGGGGTTATGTTTTGTCTGCGCTATAGAAGTCTAGGTAGTTCTATGGATTTATATCGTATGAGTAGAAGTCTGAAGTTGAAAAGGTAGGGAAAATTACTTTTTTCTACCTGTGATTTTGGGTCGAATTTGAGTTGCCAGTTCGTGGTTTTAAAAGTTTCAATTTACGCGAGGTTTAATTGTTTTTGTTTTTATTTGAGTTTAATGCATGTAATGGGATTTTTATTATGTTTTCTACGTTTACTTTGAACCGATGGTAATTGCCAATGATATATAAAAAAAAAAAAAAAAGGGAAATGATGTTTGGATTCAAAGATGACTTGAGATGAGTTGAGATGAATTGTGAATAGTAATGAGATGAGTTGTGAATAGTAGTGAGATTTGTGAGTTAAAGTTGCTGAATAGTAATGAATAGTAGTGAGATGAGTTGAGATGAGCTGAGATGAGCTGAGATGTCCAGCGAATCCAAAAAATGTAAACTGAAGTGTATTATACAAAAAATGTAAATAATTTGAAGAATTGTTCAAAAAAGAAGCTTCATCCAAATATGTAAAATGAAGTGTAAAATACATTTAGCTACGGTACCCCTCTACATGTAGCGGGTACTGTTCATCCTGTAAAAATTTTTTTATTGTTGATATTTCTTTTACTCCCTCATTTTTATTTACTTTGATTTTTATCATAGAAGCAAATTCTTTTTATTGTTCATCATTTAAAACACATACATTTCATTTTCTTCTAAAAAATTTCTTGGAATTATTTTTAAACCAATTTTTTCATATTTGATTTTATTTTTAATTTTTATTTGGCTTATATATTTTTATTTTACGTGTATAGGACTGAATTATTTTACATTGTATATAAAAATAAATTGCAAATATAAAAAAAATATGGATATTGTAAATTTATTGGTAGAAATGAAATATTTAAAAAGAATATTTAAATGATATAGAAAAAAAATAGATAAGCTGATAGATGATATATTGTAAAAGTTAGTATATAAAATAGAAAAAGTAAGTTTTAGTGATATATTTTAAAAAATAAGATAAAGAATCTATTGAAAGTGCTCTAATAGCAACTTGGTTGTGATCGGAAAAACCACTGCTCTACTAGCAACATTGTCGGGAGCTCCAAATAATACCACTCGAGGCCCAAGTCGCCTCAGTGGGCCGTGAATGACTCTTTATCTCCCTTTGGTCTGTTGAGCGATTTTTTTAGCACCAACAAGATCATATAAAAGTAAACTCATAAATTGATATGATTTCAATGTACCATATCGAACCATATTAGTTTGTAGATTTACTTTTATAAAATTTGAGTAGAAAAAGCATTTATCCTCAATCTATTGTTGTCAAAAGCATAACTTTTGATGATCTTGTCATTGACTTTGTCAAGAAACATAAACTCGGATCTTGTTCAAGACACTTCATTCTGTCTTTTTATACCTTTGAAATCTCTTATATGGTTTCTATTTAAGATAAAAGGAACAAAATCATTTGATTCATGTCTTTGACAACATTTGAATTCCTTGGATGTATGAGAACATGATTGTTAATAATGAGGTTGGCATCAGTTAATCAACAAATTCTTTGTCTTGATTCGAGAAGTGGGCAGAAAGTTCTGATCTCTATGATATTTCTTTTGTCTTTTGGTCGATCCAACTATTCGCAGTACTAAAGCATATATCCCATGCATGCAGCCATTATTCTCAAGAATATAATTAAGTCGAAGAAAGCTCAAACTTTGGAGCACTCGATCCATGCGTCACTCGCTCCTCTGTCTCGACCGAAAGGTCTCAAACCTATCATCTCTCCACAATTGGAGTCAAGCTAGAGGCACTACGGACTCCATTTCAAACACAGTCATTACGTGTCATGTTAATTAGCATGGTCAACTTTCATCAATTGGTTGCATTAATGATGCGACAGTACTGTGCATTACCATATTTATATCTTATCGCTTTTCCATCTGATCTTTCAAAGTACTATATACTAATTTTCTCATTAATCCTTAATTTTCTTCTCACCTAGCTAGCTAGCTAGTACGTTTCATGTTTCTGTCCTGATCATTCTCACTTCATTTAGACCGCATGCATGCATAGACACGCCACATGCATTATCGCTTTGTGCTTGTGGATCTCGTGCGCTACCAAATTGCCTTTGTCGAATACAATATTTATATTTGAGTACGTAGTTTGTATATATTTTCTTTTTCATTTTTTTCTGTTTTTGTTCCGTTCTTGATAATTCAATTTTCCTTAATTCGACTTTTTTTGTAGAGCAAGTTGGTCATGCTCTCTTTTGTTCAGAAGTGATTTTTATCTACACCTTTAGATCAGCGGTGGTGATCATCTTAATGGGCAAGATTTAATTCACTAGTTTTTTTTTTTTTTAATAAGAATTCCAAAATATTTTATTACATACATGAATGAACAGTATATAAATAGTAAAAAATTTCAACATGTGAATTCCTACTCGTAATTAACGTTTCATTAATTTTCTTTGTATCTTAATTTAGTGAAGAATGCAAGTGTATTTAGAGATCAACCACAACCATTATATATATATATATATATATATATAAATATATATATATTTTTTTTGTATCATTTCCCAAATTTGTACTTATTTTTCGTCCTATATAATAAACCTCCATTACCTCCAAATCAGTTTTCTTTCCATTAATAAGGTAATTTATTAGGGAAAAAAAAGCTTAGCAACTAGGTGGAATCCGATGCCTCCTAATTTGCTGACCTCCCAATCTGAAAAAGCAAGCCCAACGTTAAAGCATATGCACCCCACCAAACCAAACCAATTCAAAAAGCTGAGAAAATTATTCAGACCCCACACAACAAAGGACTTACAAGCGTGTTAGCCACAAAGCCGACTGAAATATTAAAATGGAGGGTAATTTTGTAATATTAAATTTTATTTTTAATACAATTGCCTGATTTTATTGATTATTTAAACATAAGTTATAAAATGATTTTAAAAAAATTGTAGGTGTATCATTATTTTAATTGATATACCAATATATATAAATTTTTGTGTATATATATATATATATATATTTTTCAAAATTAGTGAGATGACTCTAATCACTTATGAGACAGTAGTAGAGGTTTGCATTTAGGTCTTGACAGACTGAATAAAATGCAGAATCTAAATAAGTCTCAAATTTCTGAAATAATTCAATATTGCGACTTCGTAATTGAAAAGTAATTTTATAAATTAACTTATAAAAAATAATTATTTTTATTAAAACATATATATATTTCTCATTTTTTCCATTCAAATATATTTATCTCAAGATAATATGTTAATACATAAAAGAAGAAAAATTTTATTTACAATCCTAAATAGAGGACTGCACGTGTAGTTTTATTGATAATTTATAATAAAAGAAAAAAAATTATTTTAAAAATAATATTATTATAATTTTAAATTTTTGTTAAATATAACTATATAAATTTATATAAATATTTTTTATTTAGAAATTATATACAGACTAGCTCATAAATTAAAAGAAACTCGTTATAACTTTAAAAAAATTAAAACATCAATAATATGTACATAACTTTGAACAAAATTCAAATACACAGATTCATTGATCATCGCCATCTTGTAAGAACTCATTGAAAAAATCCTTCAAAATCCGATCAAAATCACGACATTTAATTCAGGTATATACACTCACCTCTTCTTATTTTTTTAATGTATTGTACTAATTTTTCTGACACCCCTCAATTTATCTTTGCTTTGTGTGTAATTTCCTTGATATGTGTCTATATTTTGGGGCCCCGGCGCAAGTGATTGCAGCGAGGAACACCCCAGGAATACGGATACAGAACTCTAGGGTTTTCCTGGATATGGCAATTATAGAGATAAGCATTTTCGGAGCAATTCCGAGTACGCGGGACGGGGTGATATGCCACCGAGTTCTTCAACAAACCGGCCGATACGAACGGAGATCCGTACGCATAGGAATCGACGTCGCTGGGAGTAGACGATGGAGGAGGGGAGATTTTCTTGAGAGATTTCGGCGGCGAAAGAATAGCTCTGATTTTCGGAGGATGGGACATCGACGACGAAGCTCGATCGTATTCTTCAATAATATTGGCCAAATCTTCATCGGAGGTGATTGAAACTAGGGTTTCCAAATCTCCGCTCGGTAACTGACACCTCAGAGTAACGGAATAGCCACAGAACTCACCGATCTTAACCATTAACTCTGTAAAATTCCAAACCAAAAAGCCTCAACAAATAGATTCAAGGAAAACAGAACGATTTCCGTGCAATCGAATCAAAACACGAGTTGCAAGAATCCAAAGACACGAACCTGCATGGGAAATAGAGCGATCGACGGCGAGGACACGGGTGAGACCGCCGACATAGCGAAGGTTGCCGTCGGTAGAGCGAGGGAGGATCTTTCCGCCATAGCTACAGAGAAACTTGATAGTCTCCGAGTCCGTAGCTCGGTTAGACTCCATGGCAGTTGATCTGTACACAATCTGGCTCATTTCGAAACAAAGGAGAAAGATAAAGCTCTAGAGAGGGAGAAAGGACTGGTGAGTCCTGATCAAACAAGTGGGAAGAGGTTTTGGCGGGGTATTTATAGAAAGAGAAAACGGAGGGTTTACGTCGGAGAGTGGACCCCACATTAGTAAAACTTGTTCGAAACGAAAAAGAAAAGCAAACAACTGAACCCAACTGCAACTCCGAGTGAAATTCGGTTTGGTATTCGGATATTCGAAGTGGTGGGGCTCACACCGGGTCCGGTTCCATGGACCAAAGGCAAAGGTAGTTTAAAGAACGGTTCACTCTGTCAATTCATTCACCTCCTTACACCTGTGACTTTTTCTTGGTCTGGGTTCCCCCAAAAGATCTAAGAGCTTATTTTAAATTGTTTTTTATTCAATTGATTCTAAAATTGAAATGACAAAAAATGATTTTTTTTCCTAACATTTTAATAGAAATACTATATACTATATTTTATTTTTTCATGAGAGAGTTAGGTCTCGTTTAGAAAGTGAGATGATATAAAAATTTTATGAATAGTAATAAGATAATTTATAAATAGTAGTGAAATAATTTGAATTAAATATTTTTTGAGTTTTGATAAATGAGAGAGAAAAAATTAAATAAAAAATATTATAAAGTTAAAATATTATAAGAATATAATTTTATAATATTATTTTTATTTTAGATTTGAAAAGGTTGAAATTGTTTTATGTTTTTTATTTAAATATTTGAAATAATTATAATAATTAATTTTAAAAAGTTATAATGATTAGTTTGAAAATTTTATATTTAAATTATATTTCGAAATAAGATGTGATGAGATGAAATAAAATCAAATAAGAATTTTATGACTCTTCTAAAGCCTCACTCTCTTTCTTATTATAAAAGAAAAACATAAAGACAAATTCCTTTTGATCACCACAAATCCAATATTAATCAAGGTCAAATCTAAGGGTTATTGAGTAAGAGAAAGTTTTGGACTACAAATGATTTTATAAAAATAAACTCATAAATTGACGTTATTTTTTATAATTTATTAGATTTATTTTATAATAAAATATAATTTTATAATTTAATATATTATGTCAATTTATAAAATTATAATAATTTTATAAATTAAAATATTATATTAAATCACGTGAATTTATAAATTTATTTTTATATTAAATAATTTTTCTTTAAGAAAAAATGATCATTCCACGTGGATGCTAAAATGTCCTTTTATCAAAAGTATAAGGAAAGAAAAACCCAAAAAATACAAGATAAAAATGGAAAGAACAGAGAAAAAAGGACCAGAAAAACTGACTTGTAACTTGTTTTCAAAGCGAGGTGCCAAATTTCAATTAAAAATTTGATGTGTAATCATTTTTACTTATTTTTTATACATTTTATTAATATAATTAACTGCATATTTTTTATACACTATTAATATGTCAAATTAAAAATGTATATATTCTTTACACACTCTATTATATAACTTTTTTTTACTATTTTGATCAATTTAAAGTGCTTAAACAATATCTAAAAAGGATTGTACGTGCATAACTCAATTTTGATGGGGGAGAGAGCGAATAGGTGTCATGTAGGGTGTGCAACGGCTGATGACAACAGCGGGCTGATGAAAACATGGCAGGATATAATGGCAACGGCGAGTTGTTGTATACGTGGCAGGATATAATGGCATCATGGTTGGCGCCACTGACATTCCACATAAATTAAGGGTACGTTTGGGTGTTGAAAAGTATTGAGAAGTGTTGAGAATGTTTGTGAATAGTTATGAGTAGAGATTGGAGTGAGTTTGTGGGTCCCATTGAGAGGATTTTGAGTTGTTTAGATGTGTGAAGTATGTTGAGTTGTTGACTTTTGAGTAAGTAGTTGATAAATATGTGGGTCCCATAAATATTATAGTGATTTTATTTTTAGTAATAAATATTATAATGATTTTATTATAGTGATTTTTTAATATTAATAAATATTGTAGTAATTTTATTTTACTTTTATATATAATAATGATAAATAGTATAATGATTTTATTTTTAATTTATATATAATTGTGATAAATATTATAATGATTTTATTTAGATATATAATAGTTATAAATATTATAGTAATGTTATTTTTTATTTATATATTATAGTGATTTTATTTTTAATTTATATATAATAGTGATAAATATTATAGTAGTTTATTTTTTATTTATATATAATAGTGATTTTATTTTTTATTTATATATTATAGTGATTTTATTTTTTATTTATATATTATAATGATTTTATTTTTTATTTATATATAATAGTGATAAATATTTTTTATTTATATATTATAGTGATTTTATTTATTATTTATATATTATAGTGATTTTATTTATTATTTATATATTATAATGATTTTATTTTTTTATTTATATTTAATAGTGATAAATATTATAGTGATTTTATTTTTTATTTATATATTATAGTGATTTTATTTTTTATTTATATATTATAGCGATTTTATTTTTTATTTATATATAATAGTTATAAATATTTTTTATTTATATATTATAGTGATTTTATTTTTTATTTATATATTATAGTGATTTTATTTTTTATTTATATATTATAGTGATTTTATTTTTTATTTATATATAATAGTGATAAATATTTTTTATTTATATATTATAGTGATTTTATTTTTTATTTATATATTATAGTGATTTTATTTTTTATTTATATATTATAGAGATTTTATTTTTTATTTATATATAATAGTGATAAATATTTTTTTGTTTATATATTATAGTGATTTTTTATTATTTATATATTATAATGATTTTTTTATTTATATTTAATAGTGATAAATATTATAGTGATTTTATTTTTTATTTATATATAATAGTGATAAATATTTTTTATTTATATATTATAGTGATTTTATTTTTTATTTATATATTATAGTGATTTTATTTATTTATATATTATAACGATTTTTTTATTTATATTTAATAGTTATAAATATTATAGTGATTTTATTTTTTATTTATATATAATAGTGATAAGTATTATAGAATGTTTGTGAATAGTTATGAGTAGAGATTGAAGTGAGTTTGTGGGTCTCATTGAGAGTATTTTAAATTGTTTGATATGTGAAATATTTTCAAAAGTACGAGAATACTTGAAAAGTGTTGAGGACACTTGGTCACCCAAACACAGCCTAAGTTTGGGTACAGGTGCATGTGGAGCTATAACGGCATATTAATTCTGGCATTTTCTCGCCGCAAAAATGGCAAAATGACAGAAAATTAAAAATCCCCACCGTCCACAATCCGATGGTGACGAAAAGGTTACTATTTTAATATTATATTAATTTCAGATTCCAATTTACCTTTCTCTTTTTTTTTTTTCTTTTCTCATTAAGCATGCATTATATAAATTAATAAAAAAAGATATTGCATTATTCAGGGAAGATAATTTCCACTATCTATATATAGAAAACAATTAGAAATATTAATAAGAGGTATTCGACCAAAATTCATTTCAGTCGCTATCCATTGTGCCACAGAGTGTGCACACTGATTCTAAAATCAGTTTATTTTCCAGATCTTCTAATTTATCAAGGAATAGAGAATTTTGTTGATATCGTAATCGGTGCTAGTTGCCATTAAGGTGAAGGTGATTCCTTTGTTATGGCATCTATTACCATTTGCACTTCTCCTTCCAAAATTGATCGACTTTTTTGTAAATGATTTGTCATTTGTGTTGCCAGAAGAGCTGCTGAGGCCTCTGCAAAAGTGGGATTGATGCTTCGGATTTTAGAGGTCCATACCTCTATAATACTTTCTTCTGAATCCCTACATATGGCTAACATGGTTGAAAAAGATTCCCGAATTGCTACATCAAAAGAGAAGCTCTAATGGTGAGGCTGAGGTTTGATCCAGCTTTTTTTGAGAATATTCTTTGTCTTCTGTTTCCATGCTTGCTTGTAAGCTTGATATATAGTGTTTAGCTAGAGATAATCCTTTTCTAATGTTGAGGATGCTCATTGTGAATGATATCATTCCTCTTTCTCAAAATGAAATCCATAGCAATTTCTGCAAAAAGTTGAAAATGATGAACTTCTACTTCAATTAATCCAAGTTTGGGAGCTGAATTTAGTGTACGTTTGGATAGTGAGAATACTTGAGAAGTGTTGAAAATATTTGTGAATAGTTATGAGTAGAGATTGGAGTGAGCTTGTGGGTCCCATTGAGAATATTTTGAGTTGTTTGAAAGTGTAAAGTATGTTGAGTTGTTGACTTTTGGATAGGTAGTTGAAAAAGGTGTGGGTCCCATAAATATTATAGTGATTTTATTTTTAATAATAAATATTGTAGTGATTTTTTTATGTTAATAAATATTGTAGTGATTTTATTTTATTTTTATATATAATAATGATAAATATTATAATGATTTTATTTTTAATTTATATATAATAGTGATAAATATTATAATAATTTTATTTTCATATATATAATAGTGATAAATATTATAGTAAAGTTATTTTTTATTTATATATTATAGTGATTTTATTTTTTAATTATATATAATAGTGATAAATATTATAGTGATTTTATTTTTTATTATATATTATAGTGATTTTATTTTTTATTTATATATTATATTGATTTTATTTTATTTTATATTTATATACTATAGTGATTTTATTTTTTATTTATATATAATAGTGATAAATATTATAGTGATTTTATTTTTTATTTATATATAATAGTGATAAATATTATAGTGATTTCATTTTTTATTTATATATAATAGTGATAAATATTATAGTGATTTTTATTTTTATTTATATTTAATAGTGATAAATATTATAGTGATTTTATTTTTTATTTATATATAGTGGCGATAAATATTATTGATTTTATTTTTTATTTTTATTTAATAGTGATAAATATTATTGATTTTATTTTTTATTTATATATAATAGTGATAAATATTATAGTGATTTTATTTTTATTTATATATAATAATAATAAATATTATAGAATGTTTGTGAATAGTTATGAGTAGAGATTGAAGTGTGTTTGTGGGTCCTATTGAGAGTATTTTAAGTTGTTTGGCATGTGAAATATTTCTAATAGTACGAGAATACTTGGAAAGTGCTGAGGTATTTTCGTTACCCAAACGCTAGTGTCAACTTTATCCATTCTCGCATTGTTGTGATGAGGAGTGATGCCAGATTTATAGGCCAGCTGCTAAATTTCCACAAGATTCTAACAACAAGGCATTCCACAAAGAGATGAAGCAATGTTTCTTTTACTTGATTGCATATTGGGCAGTTTTCCTCTTCTAGATTCAGAATTATTCTGAGTAGCTGAGCCTTGGTAGAGAGGATATCCCATACAGCTTTCCAAAGTAAGAGCTAGTGACGATCATGTATTTTTAATCTCCATAGTTTTTTGAAGCTAGAATCTGGGAAGTCTTGAGGCACTATAATCTCTGCATCTTTTGCCGCCATGTGATATGCTGTATTGATTGAGAATTTCCCATTGTGATTTGGGATCCATATCAACTTGTCACTTCTTTGGTTGTTTTGGGCAAGATGAACTTTTTTTATGTGTTCAATACTTTCTTGATCAAACAATGTAACCATTTTCTCAACATCCCAACCCCAAGGATTATTTGCAATGATTCCAGCCTTCTAGTTTGATATTGATTTTTACCATGAGTTCTTTGAACCCCTCAATTTTTCCTCTAGAGAAGGAGGTATGAAGACCTAGATATTTCATGCATGTTGAGGATGTCTATATGGCAGTATTTGAGTGATCAATGTCTTTGTTGCCAAAGTCGTATTCCTTGTTATGAAGATGGAAGATTTATTGAGGTTGATTCGTTGTCCTGACCATGTCATGTATTTGCCAATGTTTTCAAATAATGATTTAGCATTTCACTCATTTGCTTTCCCAAAGACTATGAGATCATCTGCAAATAATAAATGAGAAATCAGGGGGTAGCTTCTGCTTATTCAAATACCATCGAAGTTACCTGGTACTTCTGATTTAGAAATCAATCTAGATAAAAACTTCAGTGCATAGTGTGAATAAAAAAAGTGAAATTGGATTCCCTGGTCTGAGTCCTCTCTATGCTTTAAAGAAACCCCTAGGACTTCCATTTATGATTATAGAGAAGGACGATGTCATTATACATTACTTTATGAGATTAATCCATGTAGCACTGTATCTGAGTACTTCCATTACTTTGAACAAGAAATCTCATTCGACATAATCAAAAGCATTTTCCATATGCTATCAGTGTATTTTCTTTAATGTTTCTACCAGGAACAAAAGCCTTTTGTAGTGCGGAAATTTTGCTTGGAAGAGTAGATTTGAGTCTGACAGCCAAAAATTTTGTAATGATTTTGTAGCTCACATTAGTTAAACTAATTGGCCTATAGTGCTGAGGTTGGCTTGGATTTGAGATTTTTGGGATTAGTGCAATATTGGTGTGATTCATTTGCTTCAGTAGTTTACCACTTTGAAAGAAATTTTGCTCCATTCTGACAACCTCTTCTTTAATAATATCCCAATAGTGCCTATAAAAGAGTGTCATCATTCCATCCGGTCCATGAGCTTTTTGGCATGGTATTTGTTTCAGTGCTATGAGTATTTCTACTTCATTTGGAATTGCACTAAGAAATTCATTTTCTAAGTCTGATATCTATCATTCAAATAGATTTTCTAGATTTCCCAGACATATTGGATTTGAAGAAGCATTATATTCCGGAAATAATCAAGAAATTTTGATTCAATTAAAGATTGGTCCATTGACCAATTACCTAGACCAAGTTTGATGGAGTCGATTGCATTCCTTCTTTTGTGAATGGTTGTTGAGAGATGGTAGAATTCAGTGTTGAGATCTATTGTTGTCAACCAAGAAATTCGAGATTTTTGCCTCCACAATGATTCTTCATTTTTCAACTACTTTTGTAGATCATATTGAAGTTGTTGTTCTCTCATTTTATTTAGTGGAGATGGAGATAAGCACTGCACTTCAAGGAGCTCTCTTTCAATGTTATGAATGTGGAACTGAATTTTTCCGAAATGGACTCTATTCTAGTTTTTTAGAGCTGCTTTTGTTGCCTTGATCTTTTTGCATAGAATGTAGGATGGTGTGCCTCTAAACTGCTTGTTCCACGCTTCTTGAATAATTATCCAACTGAGAGGGTCTTAGATCCAGAATTCTTCAAATTTAAAAGAGTGCAGT
The DNA here is from genome assembly GCF_001411555.2 of Juglans regia. Lineage (NCBI taxonomy): Eukaryota > Viridiplantae > Streptophyta > Magnoliopsida > Fagales > Juglandaceae > Juglans > Juglans regia. Next base: position 12,872,792 of record NC_049909.1, on the reverse strand, counting down.
CGACTTTGATGGGAGGTTGTACTAAGTAGAAGAGGACTGTGATCTGAGGTTGAGAAAAATAGATTCTGTAAGTTTGCATTTGGAAAGAGCATTCTCCATTCTTGGTTGGTTAACTATACCCCGATCCAGTCTTTCTCTAATAAGTGCTCTACCATGTCTTTTATTGTTCCAGGTGAATGATGGACCCGAAAATCCAAATCATTTAATCCCTGTCCATTCATAAAATTATTAGGACCACTATTTGAGTTTGTCGCCACGGGCCGTCCCCCATATTTTTTTGATTGATTGAGTAAATCATTAAAGTCTCCAATGCAATACCATGGTCTTGGAAAAGAACTCGATATGGATTCCAAATGTTCCCAAAATTTTGCTTTGAATTGCCATTGTGCCGGTGCGTAAACAAAAGTGAGGAGCCATGGATGATAATAAGGATCAGAGTAAATTAAAATAGATATTGCATGCATATTTATATTGACCGGTTCAATATCTACACCCGGTTGCCATACAAGTAGAAGACCTCCTTTGTTGCCTGAGGTCGGAAAGTTCACAAAATCTTGGAAACCCAAGTTATTTACAATAGATAAGGTGCGATCAGACAACACCATGGTTTTCGACAAAAAGATAATATCTGTGTTATAATTCTTAATATTAGCCCTTAATAATCTAATTGCTTTGGAGCAAGCCAATCCCCTACAATTTCAAACCAGTGTCTTTAGGTGGTTGGGGGAGGCATGTTAAAGTTTACCTCTTCAACGTTTTTGGATTTTTTGGAAATTGGGGATTATGATCTGAGATAAGGGGAGGATCTAGATGACGCTCTTTTTTTTCTTAATTTTCCCATTGGTTCAGCTTTCAACTTTAGCAGCATACAGGCCAAGTCTGCATCATCAGGGGAATGTTCGGGGGATTTCTAAAGTAATATCCCTCTGAGGACTTTTCTTTTTTTTCTTCACTGGCTTGTGATCTTCTGTAATCAGAGGGGGTGGGCCACATCTTTTAAGATTACCCGCACTAACTTCTTGAGTGGATTTGTTGGTGAGACTAGACTTTGTTGTGCCTTTCTGGGTATGCAACTCAATAAATGGGTTTTGCTGAATTAAAAATGATTGAGAAAGTATGGATTCACATTGAGTTGCCTCTGACTGCCTTGCCTGTTGTAGATGCATATTGAAATGTTTCCCACTGTCAGCTACTTTGATTTCTGATGGATACGTGTTCTTGTGGCTCCCACTTGTAGATATAATTCCCTCCAGATTAGCCGCTTCAATTAGAGATTTTAGAGAGAAGTTACCTATTTTTGGAATAGAAAATTTTGTCTCTTTTGGCGGTGTACCAGTGTTAACAGTATAGAGATTAAAATCTCTATTGATTATTTTTGCAGATGATTGTACCCACGGTTCACTTATCTCTGACTGCATTAATAATGGATCTGCAACTTTCTTTCCTTTCAGCGTTTCCTTCATTTTGGCTTGTACTTCGGTTGGTGAAGGAAATTTAATGGGAAAAGTGTGATGAGATATTTCAGTGAACAGTGGGATGATGAGAGGGGGCTCAGCTGAAGGTGTTTGTGCAAGTTGTTCGGCAGCGTAAAGAGAGGATGAATCCGTCAAGGAAGGGGTTGTGCCGATACTCAGTGTTATGTCCAGCTTTTCCTTCAATTCGGCTAAGGGGTTGTGTCCATTAGTTAGATTTGCCGAACTTGAAACGCCATGGTGGGGCTTGTAGTGCGGTGGTGGCCACCCACTGTGAATCGGTTCTTTCATCGGTGCAAAAATGGCCTCTAATGGGTCTGAGTTGTTTACTTTGGCCATTAACTCCTTTTTTGTGAGCTTAACACTGGAAATTAAATCTCTGGGGGCTGATACTCTCACTGGCTTTGGATTAAACGGTGGAACTTCAATATGTTTTGTCGAGAATGTTCCACAATGCACCGACTAGAAATCCCATGCTACACCGACTAGGATTTCTGTTGACTTTGCTGAGAACGAACCACTTTTCACTGATTGTATGGTTTCAAATGCATGGGTTTTAACTGAAAAGCTTGAATGGAAAGCTTGAAAAGCTCCTTCAGCTTGGGAATTTGATGAAAAATCCATGGAAGATTCCTGTAACTTTTGGCTGCTTTTGAGGCTCAGCTCTTCATTCAGACAGAAAATTTGAGTGCTTCCCTTTAAAGGAGTCTCTTCCCTTTTTTTCCAAATTCATTAGTGCTTGAGTAGAAGCTTGATTTTGATGGGGTGACGGGTTTGCTCCAAAGTTGTGCAAATATGCTCTGAGCCATGAACCGTAAAGTTATGAGGGAATCTCTCTTAGGAAAGTACAAACAATTTGTGAATGTCCCAATCTCCCACATGCATAATAGAAATCCGACAATCGTTCGTATTTGAAAAAGTCCCAAGTGTCGAAACTATAATCTCTAGGGAACCAGAAGCCTCTCTTTAGTGGTTTAGTTATGTTTATTTCCACCTTCATCCTTATGAATTTCTTACAGGCTATTCCAAACTATGGATCTACCTCCACTTCTACTAACTTCCCTATAGCATTCCCAGTCTTAGTAGCATTTTCAAAAGTCATATGATCCAAAGTGAGCCCATGGACTTGTACGTTAAACATAGAAGAATTTAAACAAATATCATGCCAAGTAGAGCTTGGGGGCCACGGTTTTAAAATGAGAAGATGACATTTGAAGTTCCAAGGTGCTTGGTTGATGATCATTTGTTTATCTTGTGGAGTTTGAAAAGTGAACAAGAAAAGATTTACCTCAAAGTCTTCGATGTGGAATTTTTTGATGAATCTCCAGGCTATTTTGAAGCTTGCATGCATGCAAATTTTGTTTAGAGGACGGGTAGCAACAATTCTTCCCACTAGTAATAAATCTGTAGTTACCTTTTGCATGATCTGGGGCTGGTTAAAGATTTAACTCTTGTCAGGAAAGGGCTTCCGTTTGATTCATTAATGATTCCATATCTATACGGGAAACTGGTATTGCTACGAGGTTTAGAAAATATTCGTAGAAGGATGAAAGGTTGAGGATGATGGAAAGATGGTGGAAGTTTTATGATGGTTCATATTACTCCATAGCAACGAGTAGAGAAACTCCAGAGAAAAGAGTTGTTTTTTATATTGGTTGCATGGACGATTGCATTAGAATGCGCGATTTGGTAATTTTTTTGAGCGTGTAGATTCCAATTTACCTTGCTTGTATTTTGGTTAATTCCTTGAAACACCACTAATGAAAGATCGACGTAACAGCTGATGATATGGCAAGTATGTATTGGCTGTAGAAAATTTAAGACAATATTTACTTTATAACCTTAAAAATACATCCTATTTGCATCAGTAGTGCTAATGACAGTTGTTGATAATTTCTGTTATGAAAAATTCTTCTCATCAGTCATTATTCACTACTCCACACCCAACATTTTAAGAAAAACACCATCACATTTTATGCAAAAAAAAAGTTATAAGTGTGAAGTGTGAAAGTGAAAAATGACTGATGCATAATATTTCTCTTTTTCTATATAGACGATTGTGTTAACGATTGTGATGTTCACCTATGACTTACTATTAAGGATATCACTGAAGATCCTCCTGATTCAAAGGGATAGCGCACAACCGAAATCTTCTCCTTATTCATAGGGTTAAATAGTCCAATGTATTATAAAGGCTTGATTATAGGAATCTGTTATAGCAGTATATTAGGAATGAGTTTCCTTAACGGCAGCCAAGCCTTGTATTCCTCTTGTAATTGTTTTCTATAAAATCAACTCTCTCTCAACGTACAGAACATAGAGAGAGGGATACCATTCATTGTCTCTGTTTTATGGTATCAGAGCATACCGTGACCCCTGTCATCTTTTCTTCCTAAATGGCCTTCCCTACCACATTCTCACCCGTTAACTTACAAAACTTGGTCACCATTAAACTAACCAAGGACAATTACCTATTGTGGAAAGCCCAAGTTGTTCCCTATCTACGTGGGCAAAAACTGTATGGTTTTGTAGATGGAACTATCTCCCGTCCTCCCACTCATATCAGAAATCCAGAAACAACTACGTCTACCATTGAACCTGCAGAAATCATCAACCCTGCATTCACCAACTGGTTTCATCAAGATCAGATTGTTCTTAGTGTCTTGGTGTCTTCCTTGTCTGAAGGCATTTTGGCTCAAATGGTGGGGATATCCACATCCTCTGAAGTCTGGTCAGCCTTAGAGAGGATGTTTTCATCTCATTCTAACGCACGAGTTATGCAAACACGCCGGTCTCTCTCTAATAAAAAAAAAAGGAAATCGGTCCATTTCAGAATATTTTCAAAGCATCAAAACACAAGCCTATATCTTGGTTTCCATTGGACAGCCTCTCCGACGTGATGAGTTCCAGTCATATGTACTTGGTGGCCTAGATTCAACATATGATGCTATAGTAACATCCATTTCCACTCGTGAAGATCCTATGTCAACAGAGGATCTATTTGGCCATCTTCTCAACTTTGAGCTGAGACTTGAACAGCATAATTCGGTCCTTGAGGCCACTGTGGGCTCTGTCAACATAGCCACATGTAATGAAGGCTCTTGACCCCGAGGTGGGAAAACGCATTTTCAGCGCTCTTCACAACAACCTCATTATCAAAATAATTCTTCCCGAGGACACGGAAGAGGTAATCGTGGAAGAAGTGGTCATCATGTTTCCAACAACAACTCACGTCACATGTCAAGTGTGTGGGAAGGGAGGACATACTGCGATCCAATGCTATCACCGTTTTGACCAGGCATATCAAGGCGCACAACCCACCATGGCTGCCTACTTGACCTCTCAAAATTCTATTCTGAACAACAACTGGTATCTTGATACTGGATCAACCAATCACCTTACACATAAGTTCCAGAATCTGAATCTACATTCAGAACCTTATACCGGCAGTGATCAAATCCAAGTCGATGACGGGACAAGTTTGCCCATTCAAAATATTGGATCCTGCAACATCTCTACACCCTCTCATACCTTTACTCTATCCCATTTATTGCATGTTCCATCTATTCAGAAGAATCTTATTTCTGTGAGTCAATTTATTAAAGAAAATAAGGTTTTTATTGAATTTCATGCTTCTTCATTTTTGGTGAAGGATGAAGCGTCGGGGAAAATCTTGCTGCGCAGCAAGTCTAAGGATGGACTCTACACCTTTCCGCCAACCTCCAACTCATCCCAATCCTTCCTATGTCAATGTGTTCCTCTCAAAGTTTGGCATCATCGCTTGGGACATCCATCTTATCAAACTGTTCAACGTCTTGTTTCAAAGTTTTCCTTACCATGTTTGTCTAATAAAATTCATGGCATATGTTCCGCATGTCAATAAGGAAAAAGCCATCGCTTGCCATTTTTTGAGTCTCAGTCAAAGTCCAATGGTCCACTCGATTTAGTTTTTTCTGATGTTTGGGGACCTTCTCCTATTATGTCAACGAATGGAAATAAATACTATGTTGCCTTTGTGGATCACTTTAGCAAATATACTTGGCTTTATCCTATTCCCTCAAAATCTGACGTCTACAATGTTTTTTGCTCTTTCCAAAAACTTGTTGAACGTCAATTCAATTGCAAAATAAAATCTGTTCAAACTGATTGGGGGGAGAGTACCATTCTCTTCATAAATTTTTTACAAACATTGGAATTCAACATCGAATTACCTGCCCTCATACCTCCCAACAAAATGGGTCAGTCGAAAGAAAACATAGACATGTTGTCGAAACGGGTCTCTCTCTCTTATCCCACAGCTTAGTTCCCCACTCTTTTTGGGATGATGCCTTTCTTATGGGAACATACTTAATTAATAGATTGCCGATATCTTCCATTGGCATCTCACCCTTTGAAAAACTTTACAATAAACCTCCGGACTTTACTGTTTTAAAAATCTTTGGGTGTGCTTGCTTTCCTTTTTTTGCTTCCCTTTGATTCTCACAAGCTTGATTTCCATTCAAAAATGTGTATTTTTCTGGGCATCAATAACATGCATCGTGGCTACAAATGTTTGGACCCCTCCACTGGGAAAATTTTTCTGTCACGATACGTAATTTTTTACGAGACTTTATTTCCTTTTCGATTCTCCATTTACTCTCCCACTCTGACCACACAAACTCCGCTTGAAACTACGTCATTACCCTTCACTTTAACTCAATCTGATCACATGTCCCCACCCACCAAAAATTTAATACACACCGACCAAGCAACTCACCCAATTGTCAACTCCCATCATCACACGTCCTCACCCCACTCTCCCTCACATGCTACTCCTGTAGCAGCCGAAATCCCCAGTCTATCCCATTTATCTCCACTTCATCTTCCACATCTCATGGGCAACATTTCACATGCTGCATCTTCTTCTCATGAGCAACCCCATACAGATCCTCATGTGACCTCCGAACCTTATGAGTCTTCTTCTCCTCCTACACTTGCCGCAACTGTTGTTGTCCCTGTGCCTCACACCCACTAGATGAGGACACGCTCACAGAATGCCATTGTCAAACCCAAGAGCTTCCACGATGGCACTGTCCGATACCCTTTACCCAAGGCACTTCTCACATTCAGTACCGTGCCTGATGCCCCAACATGCTACTCAGAAGCTAGCAAACATGCTGACTGGCGCTTGGCCATGGACGCCGAATTCACTGCCCTGATGGCAAACGGCACTTGGTCTCTTGTTCCATCCCAACCAGGTATGAATATTGATGGTTCAATGTAGGTTTTTAAATCTAAGAAGAAGTCAGATGGAACTCTAGATAGGCGTAAGGCCCGCTTGGTTGTTTTACTTACAAAAACAAAATCTACTTAATGCACGTCTAACATTAAGTCTAGTTTATTTTTAGAAAATATATCATCTCATCTCATCATTACAACTTTTTCAACTTTCAATACAAAATAAAATAAACAATTTAACTTTTTCAAATTCCAAAAGAAAAATAATATTAAAAATATATTCTAAAAATACTTTATTCAATTTTTTAACTTTAATTTTAACTCATCTCATCTTATCTACAAAAACAAATCAGCAATACTAACTTTTTTTCCTTTGTTGCATGGGTGAAGGGGTGTAAATCAAGAAGTGGATTTGGGTAATCAGTTTTACACAGGTCTGCATTCAGGTTTATAATGAGGTTCAGGTACTCGTTTGGATTTATCCTGTTATATATAATTTGTGCAGGTATCAGGCCTTAATCGGTTAAAAAAATTCTGATATTAAATTATTTGGGTTGTAACCGAATATTTGCATGGATACGTTTGCTGGGTCATATGAAACTTATTGCTCAAATGACATCTCGATGCGACACTATCACGTAGTTCCTCATGATCTATTTAAAAAAAAATACAAAAATATTATATTCAAAGCATAAATGTATTTGAAAATACAAAAAGTGAAAGATTAACCTCATCCAAAAATAAAAAACATGGCCTAATTTAAGGAAGTGAGATGATCTTAAAAAATTTCATAGTTTTCTTCTCAAACATCGACACTCAAACATAAAATACTGCACTTTTCAATTTCAAGTTTTTAACTTTTTCATCTAATCATTATCTAGTCATTACAATTTTTTTTTTTATTTTCAAATAAAATATAAAAAACAATACAACATTTTTAAATTTCAAAATAAAAATTATATAAAAATAATTTTTTAACTTTATAATATTTTTATTCATTCTTTTATTTTTCAAAATTTAATAAAACATCTTTAACTCTAACTATATCATTATTTTATTGTTGCTTCTTGTATACTTTTTGTAGTTTATTGTTGAGTTTTGTGTCTATTGTCTCAATCATGCTGTTTTTTGCTGGTTTTAATCATTGTTGTGAGCCCTGCAATAAGATTTTATTTTCACCAACAATAATTATATGCATCATGTCGATGTCAATATTACATTGATAATGTTACGTATGGACATTGCTCTATCTTACTGACTAGTGTTGTTGTTTTGTCTGTCTTTACCTAAGTCGACCCTTTTGTATTTGTGTGTGAAAAGATGCGGTTTACAAAACAGGAAATGGCCTATTGTCTTCAAAGTTTACGAGGATATGAAGATAAAGTAATGCTAGAGAGAAGTCACTATAGCAGTGCACACTTTGCACTTACTGCGTGGCTGCTTCTAGTTGATTGTTCCCAATACTCACTTGGGGAGATGTGTGGTCTAGATGATGCCACATCACGTGTGTAAAATGGATGCTCCTAATAGTGGCTTCTATCTATATTTATTCATGGAGATATGGCTACGTCCCAATTCTAACGTACATTTTTCTTTTTCAAAACCAATTCACAAAGATAGTAAATTTCTTTGGATTACGACTAATTTGTAAATATACACTCAGCACTCTCACTATAAGAAAATAGCTTATTTGTTGTCAGCTATTTCCTGTAAAAATGATTATTTTCTACTAAAATGAGTATGTTTTTATCCTAAATGGCCATTCTCATTATAAATAATCTGCCTCAAATGCTTTTTTTTTTTTATAGTGTCTACCGGGAGTTTACGAGTACTGTTTGGCTCCACCGAGCGTATGTAGCTGTGGGAAAAGATCATGACCTCATGCATGGATGTGCTGAAATGGGCTAGCTCTTGATCATGTAGTTTTCCTCAGTGCTCGGGTTTTACTCGTCTCCTATGATCACCTGCATATATACATACTCCTGGTGACACCAACTTATGTTTTGCTCATTCTTCTTCTTTTCCTCCTATATTGCTCTATCTCAGGTATTCATGAGCTCATAGTAATGGCCCATGGGACATTTTAGTTTGAATGGTTCAGCTTTCGATTATATCATTCTATTTGTAAGTCGGTGCATGGAGGATACGCTCTCCCCAATATTGTTAAATGCTAAAATTTGATCTTGCCTTACGTACCCTCAGCATCGCCTTGCAAATATAACTTTTATAAGAATATCTATACCAAGTCTCTTCCATCTGAAGAAAATATTCGTTTAATGATGTTGTCTACGATATCTTTATATATATATATATATATATAATATCTTGTGCATTGATGGAGCATGTCAAGTACTCATTGAAGTATATGAAGAAGGAATTGTTAATCCGACATTGATCAAATAAAGTGTAGACAAATAGTTTATATTGAATCATCCTCACTACAATATTATTTTAAAGTGGAGAAGAGAGAGTTACATAAGCGTGAAGGAGAAGAGAGAGTTACATAAGCCGCTTATGTCATGGGACACAAGCGAGCAAGGGCAATGGACTTGGAAGCTCTACATTTATTTTGGAAATATTAAGTTTGACTACATCTGATATATAAAATAAAACTAGTTGTATCCTAGTTGTTGGAATGCATTATAATTAACAGACGTTTTATAATTCGAAATTCAAAACCAGAGATTATGATGCAAATTATGATCAATAATAAGTAGGTTATTTGATGACCATTATAAAAGATTTCAAATTATGTTATAATGGTCACCATTAACTTAGGGTGGCCATATAATTGATTTATTTAGTTTGAAACAGACAATAACTTTTTCTTCTAAAAACTCTATCTTATAACTCTAAAAAAAAGGGTGTTTTGAGTTATTCTAAAAAAAGTGCTACTTTAGAACAACGAATTAGGGGGCTTCATGGTATCCTGAGAACAATTTTGTCAATATTTCATAACACGTTGAAAGGGGACAAAATATGTTCTAAAGAAATCATAGTTACGATTGAACCTTGAAGTCCAAATTTTTATTTTCTACCTTCAGGATTCCTTATTTTTATTATAATTTCTAACAATAAGTACAAATAAAAAGGTGTAAGACTTATCTATTTAGATGTGAAGTCCCTTGGTTTAACTGATCCTTAAAACTACAACAACTATATTGTCTTTTGGGACTTTTTGCTGATAGTTGGAAGATTATAAAGGAACCAATTGAGCTAAGAACAGGTGAGGGTTTACTCAAATGAAGAGCACAATAGGAGGAGGAATTTCCCGTAGAAATACATCTAATTGTGTAATGAGGCCAAGGTGCAGAATTTTGGTAATACTTTAGCAACCAAATGTCAGTTAAATCACAGATGCCAGAGAATGGATTTGATCAAAACCCTTTTTCTTTCCAACCCATTTGACTACAGGTCACGGTGGAGACAATGCTCCTCAAGAGCAATGTGACAACCTAAGAAATCCTCGAACTTGTTCCTATTCTTAAAATTACCAACCTTGTCATGAGAACCAAACAACTGTCACATTGCTCAAGGTAATGATGCATGTTCTCTTCCACAATTTGAGTTTGTGAGATTCGTTGTGGTTGAGCACTTGTTAATAAGAGTTTTTTTTTTTTGTGTGTTTGATTCAATTCAAATGACCTTAATCAGGATTAGGAGCAATGATATATTTCATACCAGATTTTGTTATGTTCATGCTGAAGACGTATTTCGTACTGTTACAACTAGTCCATACAACCTGCAACCAGAGAATGAGAGTGGCTCGAAGTGTTGACGAACGTCTCTGATATCTAAGTCAATAAAATTTCACGACACTCCTATTAGTATATATGCTAGTTAGGGGTGAAAACCGACCAAATCGGCGCAGTTTTTGACAAAAACTGCCATCGACTGATGGAGGGGATTTTCATGGAAGAATCGACTGGAGGAGAAATACCAGCCGTATCGATTCTGGCAGTTCTCGATTGGTTATCGTTCCCCCTAGCGGTGAGGTTTGTCTGAGAGAGTAGAGAGAGAAAGTCTTTCAGTCTGAGAGACAGGAGAGAGGGAATGAAAGAAATCGAAGAAGAAGATGGGAGGGGAAAAAGATGAGTTTAAATTGAAACAACATCGTTTGATTGAGTAAAGCTCTTTTATAGCCTTTGGCCTCTTATATATAGGGCCATAGGCTACTGTTTTCTATGGCTGAGCCATCCAAGTGTTGCTCACTGCCGTCAGTTAGTTGCAATCATTGTAAGGATTACTACAACATTTCAGAATCATTGTGCCTAAAACTTTGTTTTGATCATGCAGCATAGCATTGGGAAGATCTCATTGAGACCGACTCAACGCCCTCAAAATCAGTCAGATCAAAGCTTGCACTTGCCTCCAAGCGCTGTCTTGAGTTTCCGTCGCATTGCCCACATACCTCATGCACCTCCTATGCAACCTCACACCCACGCGCCACATGCATTCGTCTCATCGATGATGCAACCCTAGTCTTGTCAGCAACCATGTCACCACACTGCCACATCATCCTACCATGTCAACAACCATGTGCCACGTCAGCACTATTGACCTTTGCCTATGACCACTACATTGACTTTTTCTATCCAGGTGTTTTTTGCATATTTTTACGTGTTGATCTCATTTGGAGTCTTTTTTTTCCCTGCATATCTAATCTCATAATGAATCAAAACAATGAGATTCTTTGTCCTATTCATGTGATATTAGATGGGAAAAACTATTTGGTGTGTTCTAAGTCTTTTCGCAGCTTTCTTAAAGGCCGTAAACTTTGATTCTATTGCACGGGTGATTAGACAAAGATAGTGCAAAAAGGAGATGAACAAGCAAAAAAATTTTAACAACGCCTTCTCTAGTGGCAGAACTAGTAATTTTTCTTAGGGGGCAACTTTTCTACCGCACAAAATATTTATGTAAAATGAAAAAATATTACAAAATCATAAAGCATAACTATATATAAAATTAAATCTCAATAATTTACTAAATAACGTAGAAATATAATTTCAAAATCAAAACTTAATGTCTATTTCATGTTTTTTACGACAATATTTCATAGAATAATACTCATCTATTATTATTTTGGTAAATATGAAATATTTAGAAATTTTTTTCTTCATAAATTTTTTTTTTTTATATTAGTATTCTTCATAAAAACTATCAAGTGATCTTTTAGAATGTCATATTTTATTCTAACGTCTAAGCTAGTTTATCAAATTTCATGCAAAATCTATCTATTTTAGTGTCACATTAAGTATAAAATGCTACAATTGAGACCTTAAATAAACTTTTCCTTACTCAATGAAGTTTAGAGGATAAAACATCTTCACGATTTTTCATATAAATCATCGACTTAAATGATTTTTCTTGTATTTTCACTTTGAATTCTATATTAAGAAACTTAATATTGTATAGTAAAAAACTTTGGAGTTAGTGTTAATAGTTTATTACTTCTCCTAATCTTAGCTTTAATTTAATTTTAGTTGGGCCACATACTTAAAAATAGATAATATATAGAAATTATACAAAGTCTAGGGGTTATATGAAAAAATTGGAGAGAGACATTTCTATGTATATTGAAATTTTACAAAATTTTAAACAGCATGTGAAAATAAGGAATTATGAATTATGAATACAATCCAGATCCTTACTTGGATGCGCAAGACCTCTATTCCGACCATCTCCAACCTACTTGGTAGCTATGATGATGCTCTATCTGCTTGAATCATGTTAGCCAATCGTTATGTTACTCCTCATGGGTCCAGAGAGTACCAACTTATGGTTGAGGTTTATCAACTCAGATAGGAGTCGGGCCAATCCATCAATGACTTATTTGATCGTCTTTTTCACATTTGAAATCTGATTGATCTCTTTGACCCACTCATGAAGGATCTCACTGATGATGACATGTATGACATTCGTCGTGATCAACATCGTCTTTATCAGTTTCTCATGGCCTTACTCCATAACTAACCTGGAGAACCTCATAAATCAGGTCCTGATCCGGTCTGGTAATGCATCATCCTCCTCTGCTCTTTCTATTTTGCTTGGTAAGTCTCTCTCTTGGCTTATGGATTCTGCTTATCACAATCATATGACACCCTCCTTGTCCTTGTTCTCTAAAATGCATTCTGCACATTCACCACTTGCTATACACACTGTCAATTGATCCACTATGCTTGCTCCAAATATAGGCTCTATCTCTACATTCAACATTTCTATTTCTGAAGTGTTTCATGTTCCTAAACTTTTTTATAATTGGTGTATGTGGGGCAATTGGCTCAACTTGGCTAACGTGTTATTTTTTACTACTTTGGCTACCATGTTTCCAATGAGCACTTTGCATCTTCACTCAATTCCTCCTAGTCCATCCGCTGGTGTTTATGTTGTCACATTTATTTCTCCTTCATTTACCCTCTAGCACTCTTGACTTGGTCATGCATCATCTTCTTGAATACAAAAGCTAGTTTCTTGAGGTCTTTTAGGTTCTGTGTCCCAAGATACCTTTGATTGTGTTTCTTGTCAGTTAGGAAAACTACTTGTTTTGCATTTTCATAGTAATAAGTCGTTGTCTACTAGTATTTTTGATTCGATACACTCTGATGTTTGGGGCCTGCCCCCATAACTAGTATCGTGGATCTCATTACTTTGTTATCTTTATTGATGAATTCACTCATTATAGCTGGATTTAACATATGCACTATGGTTCAGAATTGTTACATATTTATTCTAACTTGAAACTCAATTTTTTGAACATATCAAAATCTTTCGATCTAATAATGCACTTGAATACAAACAATCTACTTTTCAAAGTATCTTGCAAACATATGGCATTATCCATCAAATCTCTTGTTTAGGCACCTCTCAGCAGAATGGGCGAGCCGAACGAAAACTTCGTCATATCCTTGACATGGTTCGGACTCTTCTCCTTTATACTAAAGTCTCTACCCCATTTTGGGGTGAAGTTGCGCTTGCTGCAATTTATACCATTAAGCACCTTCCAAGTCTGGTCATCTCAAATTAATCTCCATGTGAGCGTCTGTTTGGATCTCCTATTGACTATCAACACCTTTGTTCCTTTTGTTTTGTCTGCTTTGTCCTTATTCAGTCTTATGAATATACAAAGTTGGAGCCACATTCTCGTCCTTGTTGCTTTTCTTGGCTACATCGAGACTTATAAATAAGGGTGTAAAAAAAAAAAGAAAAATCGATTGGACCAGACCGGACCGAACAAGTGGATTTGGTCCTATTTATAAACGGTCTGGTGTGGTACCGGTTTTCCTATTTTGAAAACCGGTTTATACCGAACTGGACCGGTATATATATTTATAATTTTTTATATTATATATATTATATGCTAAATTGCTACTTAATATAACATGAAGTTCAAATCTTATTACTCAAGTCTATTAATCTTATAACATAAAATTAATATAACATGTGATATAACATAAAATTAATTTTATAGTTTTTAATATAACATTTGATATAATATATAAATTTTAAACTTACAATATAAAATTGATATAACATAAAATTTCAATTTTAAATATAAACATTAATATCAAGTTATTAATATAAACTTACTTTTGATATATATATATATATGTATATATGAATGATAAATATATTTTTGGCATAATAAATTATAATATATATTGTTTTTGTAAATACATTTTTACACATTTGATCATATATACTCATATAAAAAGTCTAGAACTTATATGGACTACAATTAAATTCAATATTATACTAGTATGTGTTAATTATTATAAAATAATGTACTTATACTATAATATAAATAGACTAATAGTTTAGCAAATATAAACATCATATTATTACTAACATAGATAATTCGTAAAATCGAAAAAACTGAATCGGCCTAGACCGAAATTAGAAAAATTGAAAGTTCTGGTTTCAAAAGTGAATTGGTTCTTAAATTTTTAAAACCAGTGTATACCAGTTCGATTGTAAAAAATGTACAAAACCGGACCGGTTTCACCCCTACTCATAAGGGTTGTTAGTGTCATGATCCTATTGCTCATCGCCTCTGCATTTTTTGTCATGTTGTGTTCTGGGAACATCCTCTGTTTACTGAGGTATCCACTTTTAGTCCCTCTATTTTTCAATCATCTGCTTTAACTTTTTTCAAATGAGCAATCCATCATTTTCCACTTGTGTCCATGTCCGATGTTTCATGCATTCCACCTACTCACTCTTTGGACACTCATAGGCGAGGATCTCCATCTCTTGAGCCGCCTCCCTCTCCGGTTGCAATCCTTATTCCTGCCCCGCTTGCGGATCACACAGCCAACCTTTCCCTTCATCATTCTTCTCGGGTAAGATCTTTGCCTACTCATTTGCATGATTTTCATTGCTACACTGTCTTTGCTACTTTGCACGAGCCTCACTCCTATCATGAGGCCTCCACTAATAGCTTTGTGCACATCTGACCCCCTCGTGTGTTGAATAATTGTTTGACTTCACACTTTATCGACAGTTGGTTGGCAGCTTGGTTTACCTTGTAATCACTCGTCTAGACATTTCTTATGTTGTGCATCAGGTGACTCAATTCATGTCTGCCCCTCAACACATTATACTGTTGTCCTAAGCATTTTTTGGTATATTAAGGGCACTCTCTTCCACGGTCTGCACTTCTCTGCTAAGTCTCCACTGGTTCTTCAAGCATACTTTGATGTTGACTAGGTAGATGATTCCACTAATAGGCGTGTCACTACAAGTTACTGCTTCCTTTTCGATTCCTCATTGATCACTTGGTGTAGCAAGAAATAGACTATTGTCTCTCGATCCAGCACTAAGGCCAAGTATCGTGCCTTGGCAGACACCACCGCTGAACTCCTTCGGCTCCGATGGTTACAGGATTTAAGGTTCCCTTTCACCTCTGCCAATCTTCTTTACTGGGATAATCGCAGTGCCATCCAGATTGCTCATAATGATGTTTTCCATCAGAGGACCAAGCACATCAAGATTAATTGTCATCTTGTTGTTCATAATTTGCTTCAAGGTTCTCTTTAGTTGCTCTTTGTCTCCTCTCAAGATCAACTTGCCGATAACTTTACAAAGTCTCATCCTATAGCTTGATTTCGTTATTTGGTTGACAATCTCAAGGTGGTTTCTTATCCACCTTGAGTTTGAGGGGGGATGTTATGCCCCTTTGGATTCAGAAAGTCTTTCATCTAATCTCATCTCATTATTATAACGTTTCAAATTTCCACACAAAATATAATAAACAATTCAATTTTTTCAATTTTCAATTCAACTTTTTCAAATCTCAAAATAATAATAATATTAAAAAATAATATTCTAATAATATATTTTTTTAATTTTCTTTTTTCGTTTAAAATCATCTCATCTAATCTCAAAATTCAAACCAGCCCTGTATATGTTAGTGTTAGTGTATATGGGTTATGTGAGTCCTATATTGGTTGAGTAAGGCTCTTGTATAACCTTTGACCTTCTATATATAGGCCACATTGTATTGCACAATGATATACTTAATTGATTAATACAATTATAACAGCTCCAATAGTCTATTTGCTTAAGTTCTTTGGGTGCGTACCTTGATCACGAGATGAATTATGGACTCTCAAAATGTATCTTTGGTTATAAGTATCAAATTCTTCTCACTATAAAAAATTAGGCTTTTTCCCACGAGCATTTTTGTCACAATTAGTCCATATTTATGTCAAAAATGACTTTCTTCTGCCACTTCAAGTCGTAGTTGACTCTCCGGAATTACGTCCTAAAATATAGTACTTAATCCTGCAAGCGAAATGTTCCCCATAAATAAGAGTATTTTTGGCGATTCTTTTCCTCGCAAAAGTGCAAACTTTCATCGCAAAAAATATGCCAACCATGGTTAACTGAGGTCGAAAATACTTATCTGTTGTGGTGGAAATCGCGGTATATATGCATTTACAACCAAAAAAATACTTCTAGTTATTTATGATCGTCGGAAATAGTCTTTTATGAAATTAAAAAAAAAATACTAGTAAAACAGTATCAGAACCATATACCTAAAATACAAAAATGTGAATAATATATTACCAATACCAATAATATTTACAACTGCAGAAAAGTAAAACTAGAAAAATTTACAACTTTGATTATTGCGTTGGCCCACCTTGATCCCTCTCATATTCCTATTTTGAATGCTAGCTATTGACTATAGCAGCCCTTACACCAAAAAAAAAAAAAAAAAAAAAAAAGAACCATTTTAATTAAAAAACTTAATCACAATATATGTAAAACTTTCAAACTAGCTTTATTGATATTCAATTGACATTGTCCGTCCAACATCAAAAGTAAGAGTATAAAAGATGGACTAATATACAAGGTATAAACATTCACAAATTAGCATTTACAACCAAATAAAAGGAAAAAAAAAAAGAAGCTGGTAACTATTAAATTCAATGATTAAAACTACCCAAGCCACAACTTTAATCAGTAGGATTTCTTCCCATCCCAATCTAGATTATCAGAGCACAAGCCATCATTACAAGAAAAACTAGCACAATAAGAAATTAGGCTTAAGAGAGCTGCTTTACTGTAAGTGATTAACTTTACTTTAGATTTTTATCCATTTCTCGGCCATGATCAATTTGAGCCTAAAACTTGTATTGCAAAGATCTACTTCAATTACCAGGGACATAGTAACTAAGATCCGATCACAATAAAAAACATGCAAGTTTGTTTCTGTGTACACAATATAATGTGATTAGATTCAACTAATCATTCATAGTATATACATATTCAACTAGCACAATCAGATCACACTCTTCACATTTGCAATTTACAACATAGCATAACTTATCAAATATGCATGAAATGCATTTGACAACATTAACAAGCTGATACTAATTCATGAAGTCATAGAAGCTTTCCTTGTTTTGAAGTAGTAATGGTTCTATAGATTTCTTATCCACACTAAAGATTCCATCTGCACAATTCACCACACAATAAAGAATGAATGCGATAGAACTAGAAAAACAAAATGGGTGGTGGAGGCCGTGATACATGTAGGAGAGGGAGAGCGAGGTATACACAGATCTAAGAGGAGAGGGGACTCGACTGGACATGGGGGAGCAAGGGGTGTCGGTGGATCGCTGTTAGCCTTGAGGAGGTATTGCAGCAACCGCTAGCGGCGGATCTAGGCCTTGCAACGGGATAGAACCCGTGAGAACCCGTTTAGGGAGAGGGCTCAATTTGGTGAGGAGGAGAGGGAATGAGGCATGCGGGAAGCCAGATCGAAGGTGGGGGTGGTTCGGTGAGTTAGTGGTGGTGGTCTACGACGGTGGGAGGTTGCAGCGGCGCTGGGCTGAAGAGGAGAGCATATCGGGTGAGGGAGGGGCTGTTTCGGGATGGAGGGAAGAGGCCAGCGACGTGGGGGCTGGGGGAGGTTGGTGCCGATGAGGGGAGACTGACGCCGGTGACTGTGTGGCTGCACAGCGGTGGCGCCACTGTGGCCGAAGGAGAAGAGAGGGAAGAGCAGAGGGGGCTATTGGCTATGTGTGGTGTGTGTGTGTGTGTGTGAGAGAGAGAGAGAGAGAGAGAGGGAAAAGAGAATAAGCTGAGTTTATATCTAAGAGTTTAAATTTTTTGTCACTAACCAATTTCGTCACTAATGAATGCATATGTCACTATTAAAAATTATTATCTATAAATTTTTTTTGATGATCTTAATTTTGTGAAAAAAGTCTTTAATTTTCACAGGTTAAAACTCTTGACAAATAAAATTTTATCCAATATAATTATTTGCGACTAGAATTTTCTAATGACGTGATTTGGTGACAAAACGTAATTATTTGCTACCAAATAGTATTTGCAGGAACCGTTAATTTTTTGTCACCAACTGATTCCATCACTAAGGAATGCATATGTCAGCATGAAAAAATATTATCTGCAAACTTTTTCTAATGAGTTTAATTTTGTGGGAAAAGTAAAAACTATAATTTGCAAACTTTTTCTGATGATCTTAATTGGTGGAAAAAAGTCTTTAATTTTCACAGATTGTAACTCATGACAAATAGGAAATGGTCTAATATGATTATCTGCAGCGAGGTTTTCTTGACGACGTGAATTTGGCAGCAAATTGTAATTATTTGCAATGAAACTGTATTTGCAAGAATTGTAATTTTTTTGTCACCAACTAATTCTGTCACTAATAAATACATATATCACCGTAAAAAAATATTATCTACAAATGTTTTTTGATGAGCTTAATTTTGTGGGAAAAAAATCTTTAATTTTCATAGATTGTAAATCGTGACAAATAAAATGGTCTAATGTAGTTATTTGCGGTGAGAATTTTCCGACAACATGATTTTGGTGGCAAAACGTAATTATATGCTACCAAATAGTATTCTCAGGAAAAATTTATGTCCCAAAACCACTATTTGTTGTAGTGTCTATCTAATGATCATGAGAAAAAGGAAACAATTCTTCGTTTAGATTCAGAGATTTGTTAAGATGATTTTAGATGAGTTGAATAAAATATTATTAGAATATTATTTTTAATATTATTATTGGTTTGAGATTTAAAAAATTTGAATTGTTTATTATATTTTATATGAGAATTTAAAAAAATTATAATGATGAGATGAGATGAGTTCTGAATTTAAACAAAACCAACCGGTTCAAAATAGTAACGTGCAACACCGCTCAACATATCATGGCTTGTAGTTGTAGCCTTGTAGCTTGACCTCACAACTCACATGTAAGTGTATCAAAGTCACTATTTTAAGTAGCTACCATTTCTTAGGAGTTGTTTAAAGAAAACATATACCTTATCTTATTCTCAAATATCACTTAAATATAAATACTTTCAAACTAATCATTACAATTTTTCTAAATTTTTATACAAAACATAAAAAATAATTCAACTTTCTCAAGTTACAAAATAAAAATAATATTAAAAAATAATATTTTAACAATATTTTAGTTTTATAATATTTTTTATTCAACTTTTTCTATTTTTTTTTTAAAATCTAATAAATACTTAATTCAAACTATCTCACTACTATTCACAAATCATCTTACTACTATTCATAAAATTATCATCTTATCTCATTCCTCAAGTATCTTCTTAGGCCTCGTTTAGTTACACAGTTCAAATGAGATGAAATGAGATGTTTTGTTAAAAGTTGAATAAAATATTATTAGAATATAATTTTTTAATATAATTTTTATTTTAGAATTTGAAAAAATTAAATTATTTATTATATTTTGTGTGAAAGTTTAAAAAATTTATAATAATAAAATGAGATAAAATGAAAAGAGATGATTTTATATATCTAAATCGGGTCTTAGTTTATCCAAGAAAATAGGAAATGATCGGACAAATTCTTTAGTTCCATACCATTTTTTTTTTCTTGATGTTGTATTTAGCTGCATTAGCGTGCTTGGTGGGGCTGCCCACTCTTGCTCATGCATCCTAGTTTTATTAATGGTAAATGATATTTTAATTTTATAGCGTATAATTTTTGCATATTTTCTTTTTTAAAATTTAGAATCTACGTGAAAATATTATTTTTTAATAACAACTCATTTTTTTCAAAAAGAAAAGTAGGCAGAGACTGCAAAATATACAATGACTGTAAATACTTTTTGTTAATATATGATTATATTTTCGTTTAGATGTTGAGTTGAATTAAATTATTTATGAATATTAGTAAGTTGAGATTGTAGAGTGAGTTGGATTCCACGTATAAAGAGGTCTTGAGTTGAATGATATTTAATGATTTGTGAATTGTGTGTTTGGATGTTGAGTTATATTTAAATTTAGAGCAGTGCTGCTAAAGGCCTATGGCCTGATGGCATAATACCTAAATTTCTAAAATAGAAGTCTTGAGTTCGAATCCCTCTCCACAATGTATCAAAAAAACCATAATGTATCAAAAAAATAAAATAAAATTTAAGATCTATGTTACTTTGCCGTCTGCAGCTGATTGCTCATTGTGCGCCTAGTGTATATTGCATTTTTTTTTTTTAACATTTCTAAATATACTTAAATATTTTTAAAAAATAAAAAAATATAAATATACTAATAGTTACTTTTTAACTATCAAGATTTTTTTTTTAAAAAAAAAATTAAATATATAAATGGTTAAAATAAAGAGATAAATTGAGGAGTAATAATAGAGTATTATTCTTAAATTTAAATAGATGAGTTGATGTTCGAAACGATGCGTTAGGGAAAAAAATATCCCAAGTTCCATCAGCCAGATACTTTTCCCTCCCAAAGCATAAAATTTGCTGAGACGCCACCCTCTGAACTGTTTCAGTTTGCTTACCCCCAAATTATTCCCAAAATCGCAAATCCTCCTCCTCTCCAACCGGGAAATATAACGCAAAGCAATTTCAGTCAAAACAAGTAAATAAAGCTGCAAGCTGATTGAGATTCGAAACCCTAATGAATCACTACGACCACCGGTACGGCGATCCGACCTCCTATCGCGAGCGTCGTAGGTAAGCTCTCTTATTTAGATCCATGTTTTCACGTTTAGGTCTAAGAGTCTTTGGGATTTAAAATTCGAAGTTTTGCTTTTTGTTGGGTGATTGAATCTCAACTACTTGCAGTGACCTAATCGGCCCACCTCCTCCTGTGGGTCAGCCACTGGCAGGCGGTTATGGCCGCGGTGGACCTGTTCCATACGGAGTCCCGCCTCCTCCGGTCTATGGAAGAGGTGGGGGAGGATCGGCACCACCCGGCGCCGGTAATTTCAACGGGTACCCGCCGTTTCAGCCTCCCGTTGCCCGATTCGAAATCGGCCGAGGCGGTGGAAATACGACGAGTGGACATGTTGGAGCTGGTGATAGGAGAGTAGGGAACGTAGGCCGTGGTGGTAGTGGTGGAAGAGGCTTTGATTCGGGTCGTGGTGGCAGAGTTGGTATAAGCCGTGGTGGTCGTGGTCTGGGTGGTTCTGATGGAGTGGGCCGGATTGGGAATAGGAGCTTTGGTGGAGGTCGTGGTGGGAGTGCCGGATTTAGCAGTGGGAGAGGTGGTGGGAGGGGATTTGAGGGGCGAGGTGGTGGAAGGGGAGGTATACATGGGGGTGGGGGTTCCAGAGGGGACTTGGACAACATTTCTTTGCCCAAGCAGGATTTTGGGAATTTGGTCCCTTTCGAGAAGAATTTTTACATTGAGAGTCCTTCGGTGCGGGCGATGAGTGAGCAGGAAGCTATGGTTTATCGGGCTAGGCGGGATATTACGGTTGAAGGGCGTGATGTGCCAAAGCCAATTAGGATGTTTCAGGAAGCTAGTTTCCCTGGTATATCTTCGTCCATGGGTGTATATTACTATTGAGTTTGTGTGTTTTACTTTTATCTGAATGATGTCATTTGTGATGCTAGGTTATTGCCTGGATGTGATTGCAAAACTGGGTTTTGTTGAGCCAACAGCAATTCAGGCTCAAGGATGGCCAATGGCTCTTAAGGGTAGGGATTTAATTGGTATTGCTGAGACTGGTTCTGGTAAGACTTTGGCATATCTGCTTCCTGCTTTGGTCCATGTTAGTGCACAGCCTCGATTGGGTTAGTATTGTTGGCCGTAGTTTAAGTTCTGGTTTCCACTCTTTGGTTTCCAATAAATCTGTATTTTCATTGAAGTATTTTTTTTATTTATTTATTTCAATTACACAGTACAAGGTGAAGGTCCCATTGTATTGGTGTTAGCACCTACTAGAGAGCTAGCAGTTCAGATTCAAGAAGAAGCTGTGAAATTTTCTTCACGTGCTAATATTAGAAGTACTTGCATATATGGTGGTGCTCCGAAAGGACCTCAAATCCGTGACCTTAAAAGAGGTACTTGTGTTGCATTTCTGTGTAACTCTTCTCGCTTTTCATAGATCTTCAGGGACTGAGATTGATAGGAGTGTGATGATTTTACTTCTCCATGTGGCAGGAGTGGAGATTGTCATTGCTACACCTGGTAGACTGATAGATATGTTGGAGGCCCAACACACAAACTTGCGAAGAGTGAGTTACCTTGTGTTGGATGAGGCCGATCGAATGTTGGACATGGGATTTGAGCCTCAAATTAGGAAAATTGTAGCCCAGGTATGAGACTTTCACTCTGTAATTATTGTAGTTAATTTGTGGAATATGTGGATTAAAGAAGGGACTTGGCATCTGAGGGTGTTAATTTAGTAGCATTTTTATGGATCCCGTCCTTAAACAGATACCCTTGGTTCATTTAATTGACCGATTTATTCCAAATTCAAGATCATGAACTTGTAAATAAACCAAGATTATGAAGTTTTATATTGAGCTGCACTGGTCGCCTTGATGTAGTGTGTGTTTCTTTGGTTGAAATAGGTATATAATTCTTTGTTAGTGACTTAGGCCGTGTTTGTTTTTACAACTCCTCTCCTCTCCTCTCAACTCATCTCATCTCACCTAATCATGACAAAATTTTCAAATTTTCACACAAAATAAAATAAACAATTCAACTTTTTCAAATCTTAAAACAAAATAATATTGAAAAAATATATTCTAACAATATTTTATTCAACTTTTAACTTTAATCTCAATTAATCTCATCTCATATGCGAAAACAAATGAGGCCTTAAGGTTCAGCAAATGTTGCCACATACGTTTTACAGTTTTTCTCTTTACTTATTGAAAAACAGAGAGTAGCAGGTATAGAATTCATGTGTTGATTGACATGAAAAAAACCTATATTTTCTAGCTTGTCCTGTGGTAAGAAGCTTTACTTTGGCTTTGCTAAGAAATTCCATTCTAGCCATATACTTGATCCATGATAGACTTTGCCTCACGTTAATTTAACTGTTGTCTTTCTGCATTAAGCGTTACTGCATTTCGTGAACAAGTGATTTTCTCATTTCAGATCAGGCCAGATAGACAGACATTGTATTGGAGTGCCACATGGCCAAGGGAGGTTGAAACTCTAGCAAGGCAGTTTTTACGCAATGCATATAAGGTTTATCTTCTAGAATGAGTTGCACACATGCACTTACCATTGCAAATTGATGACTGCCCTATTTCTCTTTTTGGTGGCTGAAAACTTGATGCTTATGTAATGTCCTTTGCATAATTGTGATTGACAAGGTCATTATTGGATCACCGGATCTGAAAGCAAACCAATCTATAGTTCAAGTTGTTGAAGTTGTGATGGAGGGAGAGAAATATAACAGGTTTGTCTTGACAACTGGTGTCGGTTGAGACTGATTTTTTAATCCTGATTATGCTATTTGCTTATGTCCATACAGGCTGATCAAACTGCTTAAAGAAATGATGGATGGGAGCCGAATTCTGATATTTATGGAGACAAAAAAAGGATGTGACCAAGTTACAAGGCAATTGAGAATGGATGGATGGCCGGCTCTATCCATTCATGGTGATAAAAGCCAGGTTGAAAGGGACTGGGTTCTTGCTGAGTTTAAAAGTGGCAGAAGTCCTATAATGACTGCCACTGATGTTGCTGCCCGGGGTCTTGGTAGGATCACTGTGTGTTTGGAGTCTTAGGTTTTTGCATCTAGGTATTGAAATTCCAAAAATAGGCGAGTTGGCCGGCTGCTGTCCAGTTTCCTGAGAATATAATTTGTGGTTTGGGTGCGAAGGGAGAAACCATGATATTCATGACAGGGAAAGCTCATTTTTTATTTGCAAGCAAGTATTATCTTTCTACTTCATTAAGGGATTTATCATTTATGAGTTTGATGAAGTGGTGAGATTTCTTGTACTAGGATGTCCCTTAATAGAACTCTCTGTGGGTATTATCTTAATCAGGCAGTCCATGTTATGGACATCGGGAGCACTCACTGATGTTGCAGGGTGTATAGTTTCACAGGGTTTTGTTTCTTTTTGAATGGCATTAGGAAGTATAGCTGGCCGAATGAGGTTGGCTACTAACATTTTGCCTGAGTGGTCATTGCTCCTATCATCAAGCGTCTAGTTAACATGGTTAAAGTTATCGTTGCCCATCCACGGTTATGGAGCTGGTTGTTTTTGCAGCCCGGTTGACTCATACATTCTTATACATCGATTGGATGTGGAAATGTGGTTGTGAAGCTGCTCCTTATCCCTGCAAGGTTAAGGTGGGCACATTTATGTGATGAATGTGTTATCTTAAATTTGATCTCTCAGATCTTAGGGGAGCAGGGATAAGGATATTCACAGTTTTCTCCTTGTTTGAAACATCACATACTGCTTTATCTTAATTTAACTCAATACTTTATTGGTTGTAGATGTGAAAGACATAAAATGTGTGATCAATTATGATTTTCCATCGAGCCTCGAAGATTACGTCCACAGGATTGGCCGAACTGGTCGTGCAGGTGCAAAAGGGACTGCCTTCACCTTCTTCACACATGCAAATGCAAAGTTTGCTAGGGAACTGACCAAGATCTTGCAAGAAGCAGGGCAGGTTGCAAGTCCCTCATTGTCTGCCTTGGCCCGCTCAGCTGGTTCTAGTCTGGGAGGTAACTCGTTTATTTTGGAAGTATCAGTGCTTCTCAAGTCTGACTTCTAAATTAGGAAGATGAACATTTTTTGGGGGGGTTTTCTTTATTCATTTTTAATTTTTGCAGGATCTGGGGGTAACTTCCGCTCCAGAGGACGAGGAGGGTATGGAAATCGAGCACTAATTTCTGGCTCTAATACTATTCCTATTGGTGCAAAGAGAGCTTGGTAGTTGGCAGTATTGCTGCTGCAGTTAGGCTTTAGTTGTGTTGTCTTTGATGTAAACTTACGATATATGTAGGAATTGCAGTTTGCTTATTGTTAGTTTGGATAAACTGATTCATGTTCTTACGACCGAAAAAAAAAATGCTTTGTTAATACTGTGTAGTAGAGACTTCTATTTACATTTTGCTTGCTTATTTATCCAAGCAATTATTTTTATTTGCATTTATTGCTGACTTTGGATGTTGCATTATCTGAATCTTTCCCATTTTTACTGACGAGCATTTCTACACCACACATAAATATGTTTGTAAAATAAAGCAGAAAAAATTATAATTTATAAATAATTTCTTAGAATTATTGAGAATATTTGGAATATACGAATCTAAAATGAAAAATGTTAATTTATATATTTCTAACAATCATTCTTTCGTTATTTTCTGACATGATATTAAATAGTTGAAAAATTATTTATTACTTATTTATCTATATTTTATGTCAGAGAAAAGAATAACCATGATTAAAAAGATAATTAATATTATTTTTATATAAGATTTCGTAATAAAAAAAAGGGAATAATACAAAAAAATTTATTATAATATGTTTGAATTTAAACTTATCATAATCAAACAAAATCCACATAAATTATTTTTAAAAAATATTTTTACTAAATAATTATGCCTATATATTTTTGTAAAAAAAGAAAAAAAAGAACAAGATGGTGATAAATACCCAAAGTTGTAAAAACACCACCCCAAACCCTCGTCTGGGTATCACTATAAAAGCCCTTTAAACCTAGTTTGAAGTCTTTGCCGTCTCCCCCGAAACCCTAACCCAACTGAGCGAGGCTGCGAGAGGGAGAGAAGCGAGAACATGACGACCCGTTTCAAGAAGAACCGGAAGAAGCGCGGGCACGTGAGTGCTGGGCACGGCCGTATCGGTAAGCACAGGAAGCACCCGGGAGGTAGGGGAAACGCCGGAGGGATGCACCACCACCGCATCCTCTTCGACAAGTACCATCCGGGGTACTTCGGCAAGGTCGGCATGAGGTATTTCCACAAGCTGCGCAACAAGTTCTACTGCCCAATCGTCAACGTCGACAAGCTCTGGTCGCTTGTGCCCCAGGAGGCCAAGGACAAGGCCACCAAGGACAGCGTGCCTTTGGTCGACGTCACCCAGTTCGGCTTCTTCAAAGTACTCGGAAAGGGAGTCTTGCCCGAGAACCAGCCTTTCGTTGTCAAGGCCAAACTCGTCTCCAAGATCGCCGAGAAGAAGATCAAGGAGGCGGGTGGGGCCGTGGTTCTCACTGCTTAGGAGGTCATTGGATAATTTCGGGTTTTGCGATTTGTGGGTTCAGATGCTTGGGATTTTGTGTTTTATGGTTTGATTGATATGACTTGTTTAGTTACTGTTGGATCTCATATTTGGATATCATTTGAATGGGAAATGTTACAAATTTTGATCATGGTACTTTGATTGTGCTATTTAATTGTTTGCAGATGTCTGTATGTCGGATGTGAAATCCTGAGACGGGAAATGTTCAAAAGATCTGAAAAAAATAAGATCAATGCTGTTTTCTACATGATAAGGCTTTATGCTTTGGGAAATCCGAGCTCTATGACCATTTTGTTCGAACAGATGGCAGCTATGCACAAAATGTTGTCAAGACTCGATAACCACTCAGAGATGGTGCTATGAAGAATAAGATGAAAATGTTTTATCACTCGGCATATGCTGAATGATTCTTGGGTGGTTGGGTTTAGACATTAGGGTTTTTGAGTATCCACGTTGATAAAGCTCGTATGAATGACCAATTTGGTTTGAACCCAAGGACTAAGCCTTCCACACGTTCATTATTTATAGATTTTTCATTCATATGGAAAAAGTTGTGAGTTACTCATATCCTTATAGACTCGTTTGCACTTGGGGTGTATAGAAACTGCCGGAATCGGTCAGGAACGATCAGACCAGCTGTCGGAGCACGAAACTGGCAAGGAACCGGTCGGCAGGCGAGATGATTTGAGAGAAAATCAATATCGACAGTTCGGTGTTGGTATGAACTGCTGGAAACCGCTGAACCGATCGGTCCGGTCTATTTTTTTTTAATATAATATATATATATAATGATATTGTTTTACTTTTTTATTAGAGTCAAAAGATACTTTAGACACTGTTTTATTTAAATGAGTGAAACAACGTCGTTTTAGGATCTGAAAGTTAAAAAAATATATATAATAAAATGGTGCTTGCTATGTCAAAATGGATTAATAATCACCCACTCCCCTTCTTCTTGCACAGTTCCTTGTCTGCAATTTTCTTCTATACTCTCATGGTAGATGCGGCGCGACGTATCTTTTTCTTTCTCAGTTCCTCCTACTTCAAAAAGATGCAGATGGTAAACTGAAGACCGTACCGATGCATGTTGAGATCAATATGATTGGTTTTCTCTCTCCAATTGACTGTTTCCGTCGATTTAATAGACTCATGGAAGACGTCGATGGAGTCTCGGTTTGGCATTGAAACCGATGCTAAACCCATCGGTGTACAGCCTAGTTTGCATTGCAACATATTTTTTATTTGTTTTAACTTCATACTCATGTAATGTGTTTCATCGTACGGATAAATTAAACCATCAGCTATTCACTAATGGAACTTGATCTCTAGAAATTCTTTGCACTCGAAGATTCGTAATCTTAGATCCCACTAAGACCGGACATGAGGGCAAAGCGATGCACAATAAACATCTTCTCTAATGACCAAAATATAAGAAAATTCCAGTCTAATTTTGAAGCGAGATTGAGCATCGAAGTGGGACTCGTGAATATTGACAGCTGAACACCATTTTTTCTTGATGCTGTCGATGGTTTTAGATATTGGAAATTCTCAGTATCCATGTTCGTTCCTTGGCTACTCTTGTGAGCTCATTCTGTTTTGTTGTTCAGTTTGCGCTTTGAGCACTTGATTCTTCCCTCCCACTCCCAACCCCTTGCATCAAAGTATTTTTGTGGGCGGTAGGGCATAAAAACCACATGAGATTTGCATTTCCCACAATTTGGGTTTGGCCCTTGGGCCGTATTCAGTTTGGTTTGTGTTCATAATTTGGGTTGGGCTTTTACATTTTAGATGGGCTGATTTTGGGAACCACATAGTAGATAAAGTTGTGAAAAACAAAGCTTCTTTTTTACAGTCATTCAGTTGGATGAGGTTGTCCTGGAGATGACTTGCGAGAGAGAGTTGGCTGAGAAACCTATCTGACTCATGGCCAGCGTTGAATTCCATTGGCTGGATTGAAAGAAACGTGCCATTTAGAAAATGGAGATTGAGAAGTTAGAACCCAAATTAGCATTAGCAATCCTAAGCAGTCAGAGGCAAACGCATGAATTAGTCATTTTTTCTGACTTAATTGCCATCTTATTCACATGCAAAACGAGGGGCACTTGCCGTTTGATTCCTTTCGGAAAAATTAAGAAGATTAACATGATGATGACAAAGCACAGTGACCATCATTGTCTCTATTATTGTCAAAAAATAACCAAAGTTGGAGTCAAATTTAGAAGCCAGACAACTTTTGTGTGAAAATTACAGCTTAACAACTCAACCCAATTTCCAAACCTCTACGCTTATAGTCTTTTCCATTAGTCTTTTCCAATGGAAGGAAAACCACTGTATATGACATGTAAGAGGTTGGTGTCGTGTGATTTATCTTGTTCCTTTACCCTATAAACTGAGCAGCATTTTCAACGAGTTAATATGCAGAAGTTTCTGCAATCAGTACTGCATGCCCAAATTCAACCCTTGTGATGTCAAAGAGAAATATTAACCTTGCTAACTATGGCAATAAGTCAAACAGAAGACTCAAGTGCATTATTCATGTGCGATCCTCAATTTCAGCTTCTCTATTATTTTTTTGAGCACAAAGTCTTTCTTCCCAAGTCAAGACTCGAGAAATTCTGGGTCTTTTTTTCTTTTCCCCAAGCAGCATAGTGTGTATTTGATAGACAATGGATGAGTAAAAAGGGCTGGCCAATGATGAGAAAATGGATGATTTGTAGGTTTTTTTCGTTTTGATATAGTCTAGTTTGTGTACTGTTCTAGTGCCATAGCAAACAGTTGTAAATTCTTGATTGGTGGTGGCTGCATTTTGTTGTTCTGAATTTGGCAGAATGAGAAATTTACTTCATCTTTCAATTGATCCCAAGTTAGGAGAAACAGTAATATATATATATATATATAGAGAGAGAGAGAGAGAGAGAGAGAGAGAGAGAGAGATGGTAACTAGGAAAGATTTGACAGCAAGAGATGGACAGCTAGGAAAGATTTGAATTCAAAGAGCCTTTTCACAGAGAGAGAGAGAGAGAGAGAGAGAGCTCTTTTTCACCCTTCCGGGCTTCGGCATACCTAGTTCAATGGAAAAATGTCCAATATATATATATATATATATATATCATAATAGAGCAATCCCAACTAATACTACATACCACACTACTATCCTCCTACCATCATTCCATTTTAAAAAATGTCGCTTTTCATTGTAAATCAAAAGTTGATAAATAATATCATCTCATCATAGTGGGATAAGACTGGAATGATTGTATAGTTTGTAAAACTCTGGAGCTTTCGGAATGGAATGATTTGTTTAATGAATTTCCCAAACAAACATCACTTTGTACCAATACAACGCACCAAAAAAAAAAAAAAAAAAGAAAAGAAAAAAGAAGCTAAAATCCCATACAACAGCGATAGTAAATACTAATGCCTCTGTGGCCATGAATATGATGTAGAAGATGACCTTAAACCAGTAGGAAACAAACATACAAAAAAATAAGGATGTTGGTCTGTCCTTTGGAGTGTCTTTTCAATCCAGCTTCCATTCTCCTGGCCAGGGAGGACTACCCAACAAGACGTACATACATACAAACACATTCAATAATAGATGGGTCTGTTCTGAAATTTTGGAAATGGTTGTAAATTCTAGTCAAATGATGCAGTACTTTTAAGCGTAAAGGGTGGGGGAGAAAGAGGAGAGAAAAGCAGTAACTTTGTTTGACAAATCGGGAAGTTTGGAACCAGGACCACTTCCTCTGGGGACCTAAGCCAAAATATGTCTCAATCCAATCGTGGTGCCATTTTTGCATGAAGACTTTTGGTAATTCCCCCAACCCCCCCAAGTAGTTGAAAAACCCATTAATCATACATACCGTAATGGAGTTTTTTCTCCTATAGATCCTTAAAGCAAGCTCATGAGGGATCATTGGGGAGGTAAGTCAAAGAGCCCGGCTAAGTCTAATCGAGGCCAACAACCCTCCTCTAAACGGAGTCAGTGGTACTGTTTTCAATTTCGTACCATAATTTTCTGTACCAGCCGTTGGGCCAGTACAAATACCATATATGTTTCGTACCGGCCCAAATACTGGCCTCAATTTCGACCTGTACCAGCTTATATTTCGGCCTTCAGTTTTTTTTTTCCTTCATTTTTTCAAACTACAAGTCTATTTTTTTACCCTCAATTCAGACTAGGCTATTTATATATATATATGTGTGTATTTATATATAATTTATTCATATATCGACTATCCCGAAACGATACACGAAACGATATCGGTACCAAAATATTTCGTTTCAGTGCCTTGATCGGTACGGCTTCCGGTATGGTATTCAAAACATTGGTCAGTGGGCCTCTGTAGAGTACTCGGTCCACGAGCAAAACTCACTCCCGAAGCAACCCACTCACAGGGAAAGCGGACTATAGGGGTAGATGAAACTCATCGCCCTGAACCACCCTGATGACACCCTTCCCTCTGGAACCTGCATAGGTAGGTGGGAGGGAAATATGGTGAATCCTCGATCTCCTGATAGCAGACATGGAGAGACTTAATAGAGAATGCCCGCACGATAAAGTGAGTCAAACAACTCGGAGAAAAGAAGAAGCGATGTCTACAAACATGGAAGCGAGGCTCACCGCGATGGAACAACTAGTAGGAAAGCTAACTACTGAGGTGGAAACACTCCGAAAAGAGAATGAGATGCTCATAGTAGACACTAACAAGCCAGAAAATGAAGCAGAACCTAGCAACAACGAACATTTGGGATCCAGAAACACATGGGGGAGGTGACGTAGAGGAAGAAAGAAAAAACATGCAAGACAAGTTGCGTAACCTCAAAGGGAAGTACAAAAAAATGATGAAGAAGATGTGCACATCGTCATCGGTAAACCAATTGCTCATAGTACGGGCCTACCCTACAACGAGGAGGTGATGGTCGTGCCCCTGCCACCAAAGTTTCGAGTGCCCTCATGGATACATACGATGGGGCTAGAGATCCTCTTGAACACCTGGAAACCTTCGGAACTCACATGACTCTGCTTGGTTTCCAGGGAGAAGTGGCCTGTAGGGCTTTCCCATTGACCTTGAGGGGGCTGGCGAGAGTATGGTTTGGGTCTTTGGCACTCGGGTCCATAGACGGTTTTAGGGAGCTAGCCAGTCTGTTCCTCACGTAGTTTATGGTGAGCCGGAGAAGGACTGAAGACGAGAGCCTGAAGACATACCTATCCAGGTTCAACAAAGAACAAATGACCATAGACGATCAGGATGAGAAGATAACTTTTGCGGCGCTCTTGGGAGGAGTGTAACCCCGATCCCAGTTCATGGCAGAATTAACGAGAAGAACTCCCGCCACATTGCGAGAACTCATGGATCAAGTCGACAACTTTTTTAACGCCGAAGATACACTTCGGGCCTTGATCGAGCCAAGGAGGAAAGAACTGGAACAGGTGGAAAAGAAAAGGAAAGCGCCAACCAGGGGCAAGGCTCACAAGAAGCAAGAGAAAGGACCACACGATAACATGAGAGAGGAATCCCCTATGAAGGACTTGGGGCTTCAGTTTGACCGGCTAGCTCTCGCCATCTAGAAAGACGATCACCAACCCCCTAAAGATGATTACAAGAGCACCAGCCGCTGCTATTACACCTACCACTAGTCCACCACTCATAAGATCGAAGATTTCCTTTCCTTGAAAAAAGGAAATAGAGCTGGCTAGGCGGCCAAGGCCGTGGTACCCTCCCGCCAAGAGGCCAGAGCGGGAGTGGAGGCAGAGGTCTCGAGAAAGAAGTGTGGAAAAGGCCATAAAGCCAATTAAGGAAAGGAGCCCGAGGCAAAGGGTAGCTACGAAAAGACCTTTGCGCGATTGCCCCCGCGCACCGCATCAAGAAAGGCCGCCGTTGGGGGAAATCATAACCATCGCATGAGGGTTTGCTGGATGGGGCGCAACCTAATCCAAGCGAAAGGCGCATTGCCAGGCGAGCAAGATACTTAGAAATATATTCGGCAGAGAGTCGCTCCACCAAGTACAAGAGAAACAACCTGACCCCCATCATTTCCTTTAGAGATGATGACGAGGAGGGGGTCCTCTATCAGCACGACAATACCCTAGTGGTGATTATGCTGGTCGCCAACTTCACCACTAGGAGGATCCTTATCGACAATGACAGCTCCACGGATATCCTATTTTGGGAAGCCTATACATGGATGTGAATAGATGTCTCCCGACTCCAACCAGCCCCCATGTCATTGAAGGGTATCTCTGGCGACATGGTCCAGCCAGTCAGAACCATCACATTGTTCATCTTGGCGGGCAGCGCCCCCTTGATAGCCTCTGTCATGGTCGACTTTCTAGTGATCAAGGCTCATTCATCGTACAACGCCCTCATCGGCAGACCCCACCCTCAACAGTTTAAAGGAGGTAACGTCGACCTACCATTTGAAGATGAAGTTCCCGACCTCTCAGGGGGTGGGAGAAATTTGAGGAGAACAAGTCCGGGCGCAGAAGTGTTACATGGAAGAATTGAAGCCAAAGGATAATGGGGTGCATATGGTCCACGCCCCTAGAACACTGAGCACATACGTAAGTGTTATTGCGAAAGAAACTCCATGACTTGTAATTTATATTTCCACATCAATAGTGTAACCTCTATTAATGAAAGTGTAGCATTTCAGGGATAAAATACGTCTCGCCTATCTCAACTCCTTCCCCATCAACGTAATCTCTATCAATGTAATCTCCATCAACGTAATCTCTATCGACACAATCTCCATCGACGACTACTTACCTCCTTGTGAGGTACCAAATGGATGAGTTACTCCTAAAGCTGCTTTATCCCTCTCTCGGTGGAGAGCGGGCCAGCCCTCAGCTGCCCGACAACTTACCTTTACCTCCGCCACGACGAAGAGTGGGATCAGCGCCAACCTAACCCAACACTTACCTTCTCTGTGATGTCAACGGGTGGGAGCGGGTCCAATTTCAAACTGTCCTGCAACTTACCTCCCCTTGAGAACCAATAGGTGGGTAGGCCACAATCAAGTTTGAATGATGCGCCCAATGAAGCTAGCAAGAAGCAGAGGCATCCAATAGCAAGTACCGTACGATGCGACGTGGAGAGAAGAAGCCACTTGACACCATCAATACTAAGATGACTGGAAGGACGCAATCAAGTGTGAAATCTAACCGTCAGGAAACGTGCCAATAAAGTCGGGAGGAGGACTTCACCCGGCATCATTAGAATAACGAAAAAGCCATGCGGGCATAATCTAGAGCCTAAAACCTAAGTAGAAGAGCCAAGGGAGTAATAATTGTCCACTTCTAGGGAAGAGGATCTCAACGGCAGAAACAACAGAAAATCATATGGCATGAAGACGAAGGCAAAAATGAATTCTCATTAGACTAGTCAGATAAGAATTAACGGAATAACTGTAAGTGAGTTTTTCTCCCCTATTGGCTCTTAAAGCAAGTCCACGAAGGACTACTAGGGAAATAAGTTTAGACTTCAGAGAACTCGGCCAAGCCCAATCAAGGCCAACAACCCTCCTCTAGAAGACGTTTGTTAGGAGAAAACCCAATTGAGAATGGTCACCTAGCTGCAATTTTCAAATCTAAAATTCAATAGCCTAATAATTCTTAAGTTAAAATATTGTAATTGGCATAGAGATTAGACAAAGTTTAGAAGCAACATTTACATTCATTCGACATTATGATGGGCATTCCACCAAGACAAAATTGGTGAAGCTGTCTTCTTTTGCCTTTATTCTTTAGGAACAAAACTTGGGCACTGTCAAATTGGCACATAATCAGCCTAACACAGCTTTTATCCATTTTTTAAACTCAAAGTCACTTCTGATGTGGCCTTTCAACCTAAGTTGCACCTAAATTGACCTACAATTAGGGCCTCTACACATACCTCTAATCATTCTGCATTTGTTTAAAACCATTTCTGTTGACTTCATTACAAAACCATTTGACAATTTTACATTGAATTAGTCCTTTCTCCCTATTATAATCATAAAGCCAATGATAATGGACATGAAAAAACAACGAACAAAACCATGTTGGCTCCACCATTTGCTTTTGGGTTCCGGCACATAGAATAATGGGTGACACTTCCCATTAGGATTATGATTAAATCTGTTCATAATTATGTTAATTAACATATTATACGATGCTGATGTGGAAGTCTGCCGACATTATTTTATATAAAGAAAATATTTATTTTTTTTATTTTTTTTTATGAGTATAACAAATTCCACGTTAAAAATACATTAAACTTGTAAATAACAACTCATTCGAATGTAATATTGTAAATTTAGGTCTCGAATAAATCACTCAAAAAGTTTGATTTTAAATTATGTTACTAGACATTAATTTCTTATTCTAACAAATAGACTATAATAAACTTTAAATCCCTTCATTTATAAAATCTATCCTAACGACCATGTTTAAAATTAATGAATTTAGAATCAAGATATTTTGTGTAGAAAATAAAATAAAATAAAATAGAAAATGAGATTAAGAACACATAAGGAGGAAGAGAGGATTTAAGGGTTACATGTTATATTTATAGAGCTTTGTTGCTCATCATCCCATACATCACATGTTATATTTATATTTATTTTATTTTTTTATTCCTCTTAAACTAATTGAGTTATTCTACTCATCATTCATATACCACATATATGATAAGAAGAAAAAAATAAAAAATAAAAAAATATGTATAATATATGGCGTGAAGATGATAAATAGAATTTTTTAATATTCTAACACCCCATCAAACTCAGGATGATGATGAAGATGACGTCTTAAGTCATATGAATTTTATATAATTCTTTTAAAAAAATGTGGGATTCATCTTAAAATAAAAAATAAAAAACTTAAAAGACGAATTTCATTTTTTTTAAAAAAGATATGTACATCTTAAATTTGCATAAATTATTTTGTCTCATAGTAAACTTGCTTTTAAGTGGGACAAAAGCCAAGGCCAGTTGTATAAGCACATTTGAAAGCTAAAAACCTGTGGGCATGATTTCCATCGGTTGAATCAAAACACCACTTGTTGTTTTAATATTTATTTTGCTGATTCCTCGTGATTAGTTGTCTCTTTTCATTGTTTTCTTTTATGGTATGAAACAACCTTATTTTATTGCATCAAGTGTTATCATAATCTCGTCAGCAGGTTTTTGAACAGGAAATCTTTGATTCTATCTGCTCAAAAAAAAGAAAAAAAATGCCAAATAAACTTTATCCTTTTTGGATTAACGATAAAAATGTTGAAACTTCCCATATTGTTTTTGGGTTATTTATTTTAGAGTAATGCTATATATAGTTATAGAGTGTGTAAATATCGTACAGTCGTTTTAAAAAAGAGTATGATCTACTATTAAAAATTAATTTTCTTTTAATGTAAATTCCGTATTTATTTATTTTTTTCAAAGTGATTGTACGGCATTTACACACTCACGACTGCAACTATCATTTCTCTTTATTTTAAGTCTATACCAAGAGAGTGGAAACTGAAAAGCAACAATGTTCATTAATGTCAATGAATAATATTAGATATAATTATAAAGAGCAGTGCTACATCTCACGAGAGATGTAGCCTGAAAGTCCACCAAACAGGCAAACTTTTTTTTTTATTTGATGTATTATTTTAATCATAATAAATATTTATAAAAAAATAAAAAATTCACAATATTATTAAAAAACAATTCCTTAATCA
Source organism: Juglans regia (assembly GCF_001411555.2). Classification (NCBI taxonomy): domain Eukaryota; kingdom Viridiplantae; phylum Streptophyta; class Magnoliopsida; order Fagales; family Juglandaceae; genus Juglans; species Juglans regia. The sequence continues at coordinate 12,836,395 of NC_049909.1, read as the reverse complement.
CTAAGTAAAAAAAAAATGATTTCGAGACACATCTTCGAGTGATTTAGCATTTCTGAATTATAAATTGTATAAGCGTTGGACACTCCTTTTAAAAAAGAGTGAGATCTATCATTAAAAAATTAATTTTTTTTATAGATTTTATATTTACTCATTTTTTTTAAAAAAAAATGCATGATATTTGAGTATTCTTTTTATGTTAATTGATTTGACAAATTTTCATATTAATAATGTGTTATATATGTTTATATATTTATACGTGGCATAGACAATGTTTGTTGCAATGAATCCAAGAGTTTACTGTAAGAAATATATAATAAGAGACAAGCTTTAGTTATAAATAAATTTTATAAAAATAAATTGATAAATTAATATATTTTAATGTAATACGTTAGATTATAAAATAAGTTTAACATATCACATAAAATCACGTTAATTTATAAATTTATTTTTATAAAATTTATATGTAAGTGAAACAGTTATAATTAAATAAAGATAAGTAAAACATTTGTGGGGGCAATAAGAAGAGATGGAGATTACAAAGTAAACGTAAGGCATAGTGGAGGTAGGTGAGGAACGTCAGTCGTGATTAAAGCAAATTAGCATAATTATCCAAGTGGATGTCTATTATTTTCCACCATCGACAATGACATACGTTGTCACCAGTTCTGATTGTTCATGGGTCAAAAGAACAGAAAAAACAAAAGAAAATGACATCTTATAAGATTAAATAAATATGTTTAACATTCTGTTTCAATTTGGTGAACCAAAAGACATAGATGCATATCTAATCTATTCTTCTTTTTTAAAAGAAAAAAAAAAATTTGATAAGTTGTAAGAGATTCAATACCATATATTTAGGTTAGATTTGGATCTGAGTTGAGATGAAAGTTAAAAATTGAATAAAATTTTGTTAGAATATTATTTTAGAATTTAAAAAAATTAAATTGTTTATTATATTTTATGTAAAAATTTAAAAAAATTATAATAATGCGATGAGATGAGATCGACTATGAATCCAAAAAAAAAAAACCACTAGTCTTGGCTTTAGATAAGAGACATGGAATCCTCTACAAACATCTTGAACTTTTGTTTTATTGCTTGTATTTGTGGTCTTCCCAGCTGCATTGCAATGAGATACTTCAGAACTTTAAAGAACTGTCCTTTAAACGGAAATAGAAAAGAGAAGAGAAAGGGGTGCTGCTGCTGCACCCTCGTGGATATCTCCAATATCTATAATCAAATCGGATATTACGATTGTTATCTATCTATCATGTTTGTCTTTTTTTGTTTTGGTTCTAAGACCTTATTTTTTTAGTATTTTTTAAACTTGACTTTTTGGTTAAAAATATATATATATATATATATATAAATGATTATGTAACTCTTTACATCAGCTTAAATTTTGGAATAAGTGATTACTTTATATAGTATCAGAATAGATGTTCTGAACTACTATTCTAACTCTACACTTAATTTCATTTAATTAAAAAATAAATTCATGTGCTGGGCTTACTTATTGTATCTATATTTTCATTTGTATCTAGAGAAATGATATTTATAATTATAGAGTACGCAAGCGTCGCACACTTATTTTGAAAAAAATAAATAAATATGAGACTCGTGCATATAGTGGACTTCACTCTTTTAATTAGTGCGCGACACTTAAACAATCTATTATTGTAACTATACCAATAATGTGAAAGGAGGTATAAACATGCCACATTAACTAATAGTTAGAGTTTTGAATATTTTATAATTAATTAGAGTTCCACAATAAATAATGCGTTGATACACCAAACTTGTAAGAAGTCGAGCTAGAAGTTTAAAGTTTAAACATAATTGCTACGTTTGATCCACGACATCTAATCCAAAATCATCGAGGTTCAACAAGCCTATACTCGAATTTAATTTTATTATTTTTTAAACCCAACATCCGAAATGATATTTATAAACGTAGAGTGCACAATTGTCGTACACTCATTTTAGAAAAGTGAATAAATATAGAATTTATATAAAAAATTAATTTTTTAATGATAGACTTTTACTCTTTTTTTAAAAAGAGTGCGTGATGTTTACACAACTCATAATTATATTTAGCATTACTCTCCTAACTAATTTTTGCCTTCATGTGGGCGCTCGTTGTTTGTCTTCGAATGTGTTTTTTCATATCTCAAAGCACTAATAATGGACTCAATAAAGTTATATTTTGACCAAAGTTTAACTAGATTGCATAAAAATTCACTATAGTGGAGTTAACAAAACTACAATACTTTTAACTTTGATAATTTTCACCAACCAAATCTATTGAGTCCAAGTTGCTGGCCATATATTATTTTGGTATAAAAAATCTCATTTTCTGCATGCTATTCGTTTCGCACGAGCTCACAATTCTAAAAAATTCATCTTCGTATCAAAAGCACGAAGCACCCAAATCTCAAACTCAAACATAGGAGGCGGTTAGTCTCTATCACTCATCATTTCAATAACGTGGTATCATTTTGTTAGAGTGCTTCAAGTTCTAATTCTATAACATTATTATTAGTTGATGCCAATTTTTTCTTTTAAAATCTAATATCAACGTTAACAAATTTATATGTATTTTTTAAATAACAAATAAATATTCAAATTACAATTATAATTAAAATAAATGAAAATGTCAAAATTAATATTTTAACAGAATAATAATAGATTTGGAAAGTTTGTTAATTACGAGTTCAAAACTATTCACATTATAAGAACCATCAAACATTAGGCGAAACTTTGTTATAGAATAATTAGCCAGCAAAAAATGATTAAAATATGGTGTATATCATGAAAATTGAGAAGGTTCACTTGTAAGCAAGAAAATATGCAAGAATGGTCTTTAAGGAAAGGCGTGGTGGCAAAGGTCTTTTTAGACCAGATGACATAAGGTTTGATCTCCAAATAGGAGAATCAGGTTCGAACCTCCCACCAACTGTATAAAAAAAAATAAAGAAAAAACTTATGTTTTTATAATACAATATATAAATAGATTCAAAGGTATAATCTGTTTGTAGCTTTATACCTTAGACCATGATGCTTGTCTTTTAGAAGTTGTTGAGAAAGGACCCATATATAATGAGCTTGTTTGCTGGAGGATGAGAGTTATCTTTTATTCATATCCATTGGCTTCACCATTCGATCCCATTTAGCCAGTTCTTTGCAAGTTTGTCTTGGCACTCGTAACATAGAGCCCAAAAGATAAGGGTGCTCCAATACTTTATCCACAAAGTTATTATATAAAAATAAATTCATAAATTGATGTGGGTCGATATGATACGTCAGTTAGTAAAATTATTTTTAATATAAAAATAAATCTAACAGATTTTATAAAACTACATCAGTTTATGAATTTAGTTTATATAATTTTTTTATATCTATAATAGTTCTCGATATAAAATTGAAACATTACAAAAATCGTCACGGTGATTATTTCTGCCAAAGAACATGATAGCGAATCAATGAGTTTTTATAGACTTGTCTTATCTTTTTTTAAAAAAAGAAAAATTTGGAGGAGAGGGTTTCGAATTTCATATCTCTAATTTGAAAGCTGAGGGGTTATACCAATCAAGACACGTGTCTTTTGACGGACTTTCCCTATCTATTTTGCAGAGAGCTTCGTACTTCTTTCACATTAAACTTGGGGGGTAGAGTTAAAAAAATATTTGTTCCAATTTGTACCAAAGTAGAGCTTTGTAACGTAATAACGAATGGACGAGTAATTTCTCAATTCACATATTTGATTTCTCTACTCCATTTTCCCCCCTAGAATGAAAATTTTTCTGTACTATCTACAGAATAACTAACTCCCTCCTAAAATTGTCTTTGAATTTTTTTAAGAGAAATGATATTTAGGGTACCCAAGTTTTTTTTTTTAATGATACATTCCATTTTTTTAAAAGAATGTACATTTTAAAATTATATTTAATATTATTCTTTTTTAAAAAAGATTTTGGTTTCAATTACAAATTTGGAAAACCAAAACAAAATGAAATTGGAGGCTAGAGTTAGACTTGCAGCTGACAAGGCTTGGGAATGCTTTAGGAAGTGGGGAATGCTTTAGGAAGTGGCGAAGGAAGTCAAGGGAATATGCTTTGCATGGTCATGGACAAGTACAACTAGAAATTATTCATCAATAGAAACTTACATCTATGACCGGATACATGCAAGAATATCTCCATATCAGTCATTTAGAGTACTAGCATTTGACTCATCAAATGAGTCCAATTTTTAAAATTTGATAATTTTAGCTTTAAAACCCCGACATTGGATTCACCATATGCTCAAATGTCAAGCTTTTAGCTACAATACATTTCCCTTCATCTTCAATTTTGAAGAGCTCATGTTCATGGCTATCGACATTATTTTATTAGGAAAATCATCATTTTTCGCCCCTGAATTCGTTGCATTATACCCTTTCTCTTCCTCTGCCTTTCTTCCTCTCCCAACAGCCCGAAATTCCCAAATCCCTGTTCTCTTTCTCTCCCTTTCTTTCCTCCCAACAGCCCGTGAATTCCCAGATCCCTTTTCTTCCTCTTTGTTTCTTCCCTCCGTTTCCTCTCCATTTTTTTTGCCAAGCTATCCTGTTGCTTTGCTTTTTCCTGAAAATCATCTTAAAGCTACCTGTTTCTTTTTGGGTTCTTAAGATCTCGATTGGATTCAAGCTTCTGTCTTAGTTCTATCCAAATGAGTCCTTAATTTAGGTCGTTATCAAGAATTCCCTCTGGATGTTTAACATCAACTGTGGGAAGAGATGGTTCCAGGAAACGCTCAAGGAGGCCAAGGCCGGTGATAGCGCTATGTAGTGTCCTCGTCGGCCAGATGTATTGCAGTGGCTATGGTGTGTCCAGAGACCCTCGAAAAGTCTACCTCGACTTCTTATCTCTTGTTTCTGATTGTTAGTTTTTATTAAATTGTTGCTCAATGCAATTTGAATCCTATGCAACACACATTTCTCTTGTATTCTCTCTTTTTTGTTTCCTTTTTTATTTTATGTTTTTGGGTTTCTAATCATCGTTATTGCATTCACTTGGTTGGCTTTCTAAATTATTATACTGTGCTTTACTCTCAATTTAGACTCTTTTGTGGTTGTTGTCGAGGAAAGTAAATGAGAAGAAAATTGACATTTTAAATACTATCTAGCATATTTGGTTGTTTCGTCAGAAAAAGGTCTTTAGTTACTTAAAAGTTTTAAGTGGTTGTGTCAAGCTCATAGAAATTAGTAGTTGTTTGTTATATTAGTTATTATTTTACTCTTTTTTTTTTTATCAAACCATGTTTTGGTCCTTGTTTTGATCCTTGTTAATAAGTTTATTATTTGATCCTTGTTTTGGTTAGATAGTACTTCCTCTCTTGTTAACAACTTGTTAATTCATCTTGGTTTCCTTACTTGGTTTAGTTTGTCTAGAGATCACAATTTCTTCTTAGAATTTGCATTTTGAGATCATGACCTATAACAATTGTGATTTTTTTTGTTGATTATCTGCAAAGTTCTCACTTATATGACTAATGAGACTTGTTTCTCAATTGAATTTTCATGCTTGCTTTGGTTGCCATGATTACGAAAATTTGACACTTTGCATCTTTTCATTATCTATTGTTGCAAAACTAAGACCATAGTTCAATAAAACATACTATAAATGTTCATACTAGTTGGTCTAAATGAGAGAATACCTTTGAAATTTGTTTGTCAATTAGATAATGTTCCATGTAGCTTATCCCCTCTTTTGGAGAAACCTTAACATCACAAATACATGTTTTTCTATACCTTTGAGTAAAATATTATTGTGGTTTACTTCAGATTTATAAACATACATCTGAAACTTTATGAGACTTATTTCTTATGATCTATACAGTATTTTTGGCCGTTACAAGACATTCTGGAAGGAAGTTGATTATGTGAAGCATTTATGAAAGAACAGGCAAGAGCTGAAGGTTGAAGATGCTGGTATTGCAACTTTATTTGGGCTGGAATGTTTTGCATGGTTTTGTGCTGGAATGTTTGACCTTGCTAGCATTACTTCTTTCACAGATTTCATGAAAACCCAGTTCGGCACATGCAACTTCTACTTGTATCCCAAATGATAAAGCTTGATAACTGACAGCCTAAACTACCAACTTCTAGTAATATGTTATTACAAGTGAGATTGATACGTACGAAGGGTGTAAGAATGAGGACAATTTTGCTGTTAATGAAATTCATATGATCTTGATACATTAATGGTAGAACTAACAAATGTGGCTAATCAAAATTATTATAATTAAAAGCTAATTATGCACTACATATTCATAATAAAATTAAGGTAAATCTTGTAATTAAGTCGGATAGAAATCCTTTAGATTTGGCTAAGGAGGTTTTGGACTTAAGAAAAATATGTATTTTTATCCAAATTTTAAGATGGTTTTGATTAAACCAATACTAATGCTCGTAGACCTCTACTAGTACACTACTAGACTATTGGTCTGGACTTCACTATTGCTGATACGTTTTACAGAAAAACGTCCAAGAGACAACACTTTACCTAAATAGAGACTCAACCTCACCCTTCATAGAAAGTGAGGACTCAACTTTTATGGACAAACCGTCCAAGAGATGAACTCTTTGTTTTTTTTTTTACTATACAATAAGGTAAACAAGAATGAAAAAGGATGAATTACAATTTGGACCAACTCCAATAGATTTTTGAAAGATCGATAAAGGCAACAAGCTTATCTTTTTTCAATCATAAAAGTCAGATCTGAAAGATTTGATGTGCTGATTTTGCTGATTCGGCGCGTGAGGACCACATGAAGTTGTGAGCGGTGCATGAGGACCACACATGATGATTTTAGCAAAACCGTCATCATCTTCCGAACGATTTGAGGCCTGAGAGTCTTCTTGTGCTGCGCGTGTCTCTCGAGAGTTGTCAGAAAACTGTAGATCTGACTAATAAACTAAGAAAGGAGGGAAGGAAATTGAGGAGGAGGAGAAATGAGAAATGAGAGAAGGAAAGGGGGAAGGATGAGTCATCCTTTGACGAAACTTAGATTTGAAAGTTTTTTTTTTTTTTTAAGTGAGAGAGAGGGTTCCCAAATGGAAAGACATCTCTGTGATTTTGAGATTATTTTTTTAGCTGCTGCTAAGTGTTGAGATTGGTGATATTTGTTTGTTTTCCTTAAACTTGGAATGTGGACATTAATTCCTCATACCCAAGCTAATAAATTAGATACTAACATTTATAATTGTATCGATCCCACCTATTATTTTTTGCCCTTTAAAAAAGGGAAGAAGTACGTGGATATGGTTGTCTTTGTGCCTCTTTGTCGTCATTATATTTCATCTTTATTATTTTATTATCATGATCATAGTTTATTTAAATTCATTCCATATATTAGATTATGATTATTGAAGGCTTACTTCAAGAATCTATATTACATTTTGTGATTAAGGAAACAAAATAAGAATCATATAAGTTTTAACCGTTTACCAAATCAAGATGATTTTTCATTATTTCCAAATCACAAAGTTGATTTAACGCATTTTAATCTAATTCATATATAGGGCTGATTTGGATAGTGAGATAGGATGAGATAGGTTTAGATGAAAGTTAAAAGTTGAATAAAATATTGTTAGAATATTATTTTTTAATATTATTATTTTGATATTTGAAAAAATTAAATTGTTTATTATATTGTGTAAAAATTTTAAAAAATTTTAATAATGAGATGAAACATTCTCTCAATCCAAAAAATAATAATTTATACAATTTTAAAGTGTAAATCCTGTAAAAATTTAAGTCTCAAGTAAAAAAGTCAATTTTTTTGTGGATCTCAATTTTTTTAAAAAATTACATGAATATTGCATAAATTATAATTATATCTAACATTACAAAATAATTAATAACTCAAAATTAGTTCACATCTGTCGAAGTAATTGAGAGTTTAAGAGGAAAAATGATAATTTTGGAGAGAGATGTATCAGATACTAAGCTTTCTAAATAGAGTGATATCCTTCTCATAAAATAGGGGGAAAAAAAAAGAAAAAAGAATGGGGGGGCCACCATTGGCATATGCTCGAAAAAGAAGTCCTTATAAGAAAATAAGAGCCATCTTTAAACGGCCTTATCAAATTTTCATTTTCGTAAATGTAATTTCCTTTTTCGTAGGGGCAGCAGATCGGCCTATCAACCGACACCACCGCACTTATCTTATTGGGCCCCACTCCCACCACTTTGTTTTGGCCCCACCTTCTCTCTCTTTCATCTCTCTCTCTCTTTCATCTCTGTTCCTCATTCTCTCTCTCTCATAAATTCTTTGGCTATATAAACTCGTTATTGGTCATAATCGGGCCTTGTTTTTTCTCCTTCTTGGACTTTTTTTTTTTCTCGGAGATTGAGCGAGAGAGAGGGGAGAGAGAGAGGGGAGAGGTGGTGGGGGAGGACTGAGAGAGGGAAGGGTAGTGATATTAAGCTCAGAGTGCTGTATGTCAGAGGATTGCATTGAGACCTATTGCGGTGGATTTGGAGAGCTCGTTAATCCCTTGCAATGGCCTCAGCTTCGCAAAAAGCGACGCTTTCTACTTCTTTCTTTCTTAACAGCTGTTCCGCTTCGTCTTCGCCGTCTTCTTCTTCCTCCTCCATTTCCCGGGAGCACACTGCGTCGGCACCGGCGGCAGCGGCTCCGGTCTCCGCATCAGCTTCCGCCAATGCCGCGCTAGATTGGAGCGTCGCCTCCACCGATCGTCGAGACGATCAGCTGGGCAAGAAGGTTGCCATGGCGTCCATGATCCGCGCCGTCGATTCGCTTCCAGAACCTTCCGCCAATGCCTCTGCCAAAGGTTCTCTCTCTCCCTCTCTCTATATATACGCATACACTTATATTTCCTTTTTCTTCTATTTTTTTTTTTGTTAGAAATGGATGATCTTGTATGTTATGTATTGTCTTCTTCGTTTGTGTTGTTTATTGATGCTTGTGAGATTCTTCAAATATTTTCCTGGTTTTAAATGACCGTACTTCATTTTTAAGGTATTTGGCCTTCGTATTTATTTATTTTTTGTCTTTCATCAGTTCTGTATAAATAAATATAGTAAGAAAAAAAAAAGAGCAGAGAGAGATTGTTGAAGATAAATTGACGTGGTGTTTCCTGAGCTTATTCTAGTGTTCAAGTTAACGAGCACATGCATTTCAGTTAGAGTTCATTATTTTTACTTTTCAGCCCTAAACTATGACGCATTTTCACTTTGCATCCTAGACTAACAGACGATATAGATAGCCCATTCGTCCATATCTGACAATAAGAATGAAAAATAAGCAACTCAACACAATCTTAATCTTAACGGAGGATGCTATTTGACCAGTGGTGGTAGTGTGTCAGCTTTGTAGTTTGGGTTGCAAAGTAAAAAAGTGCTAGTCTAGGAGTGGAATTTTTTTAATCTTATGATAGCAATCATGTCTTCTAAACAATTAAAAGAATACATTTTTGTCTGGATCTTTTTTCCTTGGGTTGGAGGTCCAGATTTTCACATCTATAGTCATTTTATTATTCTCCCTCTCATAGTTTAAATCTTGATGCTTCAATTGAATTTACAGCTTCATTTCTCTCCCGATTGATAACAGTTGGCTTTAGTTTCTGAATTCCTAAAAGAAATTTTAAAAGCTACGTGCTTGTTTGTTGATTGCTTCTAGCAGCTCTTTAAAATCTTTGCAAAGAGTTTCTATAATCTTTCCAAACTAGAAGTATGTCAAATGTGACTCTGTGACTCTGATAAGTGATGCATCCTTGTCTAGTTCTTCTGGATGTTCTTGAATTGTGCACTGCTTGGCTGCTTTCATTTGTTTTTTTTATCACAAAAGTGGCAGATATTATCTTCTCCAATATGTTGGTCGCTCATATGTTATGCGGGTTGTGCAGGGATCCCAATCATGCTGAGGGCTCAAACAAGTCATCCTTTGGATCCTTTATCTGCCACTGAGATCTCTGTGGCAGTTGCTACTGTCAGGGCTGCTGGAGCCACACCTGAGGTTGTTAATCACTCTACTGATTGTTCCTTAGAAAGATATGTTTGTTTATATAATAATATTTTCGTTATTCTTTTGAAGTATTAAACTAATCAATATTGCCCATTTCAGGTCAGAGATAGCATGCGTTTCATAGAAGTGGTTCTGTTTGAACCAAATAAAAATGTGGTTGCTCTGGCAGATGCATATTTCTTCCCACCTTTCCTACCATCTTTAGTTCCAAAAACCAAAGGTGGGCCCGTAATCCCTACCAAGCTCCCTCCAAGGCGAGCTAGACTTATTGTCTATAACAAAAAATCAAATGAGACAAGTGTATGGATTGTTGAGTTATCAGAAGTACATGCTGTAACCCGTGGTGGGCATCACAGGGGAAGAGTAATTTCATCACAAGTTGTTCCAGATGTTCAACCTCCAATGGTATGGTCTTTTTTTCCCTACCATGTTTGATCTTCTACCACGCAGCTGCATCTTTTGTTCATGTAGGCTAAGATAATAACGTATAGTAAGAGTTTTGAAGTTTGGATTACTTACAATTTACTGAAATTTCCATGGAACAGACATAGAAAAAGCATTGCAACTGTTGGTTTTTTGCCCTACTCTGGTCGTTACAACTTTGGATACTGTTTTAGTCAAGTTAAATGTGAAAGGACTGTTGCTAGTATTCTGCATATCATTTTGCTGTTGCATACTTCAGTTGAGAGGCAAGTAATTAGGAGGGTTTTTTCCCTCTCGGGGCGGTGTGGTAACAATGATTTGGTTTGGTTGTTACTTCATGGGAAGTAGGTAATACATTTATGCTCGTTCTAACCCAACTTGTTTGACTAGTGGGCTGAAAGCTTTCAATCCAAAACTAACTTGCTATGGTAGGGATGGGCGTTGTCCAAATTATTTTCCTCTTTAATTCATGACCTTGTGTCCCCAGATAATTGTGAGGAAGTATAATTTAGACTAGGAAATAGCATTCACTTTCACTCTCTTTGTATTGTAATGAGATGAGATGGCACTCCGCCCTAAAAGGAAGTGAGGTTTTAAAGGTCTTTTGTCAATTTGATTTGTTATAACTCTTTTTTATGTCCCACTCGATCGAAAATGGATTCTTTCTTTTTGAATCTGTCACAAAGGTCGAGCTCTCTCAAATCGCTTGAGCTGGTCGCTTCTTTAAGCCTGTGCCGAGTAGTTCCGTTGTGGATCGGATCCAATAAACATTCATGCTGATAATTGCGTAGAATGTGTCACCTCTCTGAGGTCAGATGACCAATTAGGGTGCTGATGTTAATTTAGGGACTGAGCATATTAGATTGTATATTGTGCTACAATGCACCAGGGTGTGTGCATAAGAGCAAGAAAACCCAAACTGATTTATTATGAATAGCATGAAAGGTTTCCCCTAGTAAAAGTTTGAATCTTATCTTTTTGATTTGCAGTAAAATAACATCCTGTTCTTCTTCGTATATTATCATGCCTAGCCTAGCCTACTATGTCAGGGTCAACCTATGTGCAGGAATTGTATTTTAAAAAATTTACTCTTTCTCAATCCTAAATTTGTTGTGTTTTGTATCACCTTGTTTATCTAAACTGCCGCATTTGTTTCACGGCTGGTCTAAAAAATTCTCAGTGTAATGTTATTTTTATCAATAATATCCAGGATGCTGTGGAATATGCTGAATGTGAAGCTGTTGTGAAGGACTTCCCCCCATTTAGAGAGGCAATGAAGAGGAGGGGTATTGAAGACATGGATCTTGTGATGGTTGATCCATGGTAATTTAATTTTAAAAGCCAGTGGCTTCTGCAGATTTTCTGTGTAAATAAGAGGCATGCTCCATTGTTGACTTTGCTTTTACCTGTGCTGTATGCAGGTGTGTTGGTTATCACAGTGAAGCCGATGCTCCCAGCCGAAGACTTGCCAAACCACTTATATTCTGTAGAACTGAGAGTGACTGCCCTATGGAAAATGGATATGCACGCCCAGTTGAGGGCATCTACGTACTTGTTGATATGCAAAACATGGTGGTGATTGAGTTTGAAGACCGTAAATTTGTGCCTCTTCCTCCAGCTGATCCACTGAGGAATTATACTGCTGGTGAAACCAGAGGTGGTGTTGATCGAAGTGATGTAAAGCCTTTACAAATTATCCAGCCTGAAGGTCCAAGCTTTCGTGTTAATGGCTACTTTGTAGAATGGCAGAAGGCAGGTGCTGTTTTTCCAGATTATGATATAGAATTTATGTTGGAAAATATAACTTTTGTTGTTCTAAGATCAGAAACTCATGTAAAGTTTCTATGTTTTGTTGTTGTTGGCAGTGGAACTTCCGCATTGGTTTCACTCCTAGAGAGGGCTTGGTTATATATTCTGTTGCATACGTTGATGGTAGTCGAGGTCGAAGGCCTGTGGCCCACAGGTTGAGTTATGTGGAGATGGTTGTTCCTTATGGAGATCCCAATGATCCACATTACAGAAAAAATGCCTTTGATGCAGGGGAAGATGGCCTTGGAAAAAATGCACACTCTCTTAAGAAGGTTTAGAGTTGTTACTTATTACATATTTATTTTTTGTGAAATTTTACTATTTCCTCGATTAGTATGAAACAATACTATGATTCACAGGGATGTGATTGTTTGGGATATATCAAATACTTTGATGCCCACTTTACCAACTTCACCGGAGGTGTTGAAACGATTGAAAATTGTGTATGTTTGCATGAAGAGGACCATGGAATTCTATGGAAGCATCAAGATTGGAGAACAGGCTTAGCAGAAGTTCGAAGGTCCAGACGGCTATCGGTGTCTTTTATATGTACTGTGGCTAATTACGAGTATGGATTCTTCTGGCACTTTTATCAGGTAAGTTGAAGACCACATTGTTTGAATGCAAAAACTAGTATGCTTTAGTTTCTATAAATGCCAATTGGCCCAGTATGCCACTTTTGTACTGGAAGAAATTTTGTATGGGTGAAATTAGACCAGGATTCTAATACCTATGATACTTAATGTATTCAGAGGAGATTAACTTGCAGATGTATAATGTGAGACATGCTCAATGTTGACTTTACTTCCACTTGGACAACAACTTTAAGGTTTTCATATGCCAAATCTTCTATTGGCCTCTGTAGAAGCTATTTGCATCTGTTCATATCATTGTTTTCTTCAGCGTAAAGTGATTTTCAGGTCTCCCTAAGTTGTAAATTATATTCTTTTACAGGATGGAAAAATTGAAGCTGAAGTTAAACTTACAGGAATTCTCAGCTTAGGAGCATTGCAGTCTGGAGAATTCCGAAAGTATGGTACAATGATAGCACCAGGTTTATATGCACCAGTTCATCAGCATTTTTTTGTTGCTCGTATGGACATGGCTGTCGATTGCAAACCCGGTGAAGCTTTCAACCAGGTGCACTGATTTGAACCTCATCAATGCTTTTTTTCTTTGTTTGGATTGCTAATTGCATATGATGATTCTTCACCAATCAACTTAAAAAAAATTAGCACATGGTAGTCATGACACACCAATTTATTACACGAGTAGGTAGTTATGTTGTTCCCGATACTGCAAATCTTTGAGAACAAAAGCAACTAAGCATCTATATTTACCTGCATTCAAGCAAGAAAAACGCCACTGACATACTTTGGGCTTAATATGGTACAAAATAACTATTTGGTTTTCAGTATGTCTCAGGTTTACACAATTTCTGCATTTAGCACTGAACTAAACATACAGAATTTAATCCTGGGGTTATATTTTTCAATGAAGTTTCATGACACTGTCAATTATGCCCCAATGGGGACTAATGGGCCTGGGCTTTGGCATAAACTAAAATTCTTACAAAGAATGGTATTCTCTGGCGTGGGCATGGGCATGGGCTTTTAGTGAAGAATGCTATTGGTTTATCTGTATTTCGTTCTCTTAGAATTTTTTTTTTTTGATAGGTAAAAAGAGCATTTAAAAGATGTTGAGGTTTATTTTTGCGCGTTCTCTTAGAAATAAAGCTGAGGAATCTGCAAAAAGAATCTAGTATGGGAAAACATTGGTTGTAAGCAACAGAGCTTACTCCCCACAAATCAAAATCTCTATAATGGATTCTTACTCTTGTGTGTAAGAAACTGTAGATCGAAAAAAGTGCTTTTTTGTTGTTTGCTTCATGATATCAGATCTTTTGTTCCTCCATTTTGTAGGTTGTAGAGGTGAATGTCAAAGTTGAGGAACCTGGAGAGAACAATGTTCACAATAATGCATTCTTTGCTGAAGAGAGACTGCTCAAATCTGAGATGGAAGCAATGCGTGATTGTGATCCTTTCACTGCTCGCCATTGGATTGTAAGACATCCCTATCCTGCTTTTAGAGCTTTTGAATTCTTTAATTCTGTCATTTATTGAGCAGTTTTGCATTCTCTCCTTCATACTCCGCGTAATTGGGCTATGCCTTGTTACTTTTTTTTAATAAAATTTTATTTTAATTATCAAAAAGTTTATTGAGCAGTTTTGGACACTAAATTTAATGATATTAATTTGTTTTGTTCAACTTAAAAAAAAAGTAAATATTTTTTTCTTGCTATCAGAATGAATTTGTAGTCAGTAGGAATTTTAGAAATGACTTTGTCTCATCCCTGATGTATGTTTAGTCTGCCTAAACAAATTTTGTGAGCTATGTTGAACTGGAAACTGACTGGGCTTTACGATATCTAGCTTTCTTGCCTGCCCTGGCGAAGGCCCAGTCAACCAACCTAAAGCAATCGAATTCAGCTTTAGGTAATAGCTTACTGTATGTATGTTATATATTGTCGTAACAAATTTTTAGTAAATATTTTAGGCTTGCAAATTGATTTTGGCATATAATTTCTAGGTAGTAACCTATAACAGCATGACATCAGGTACAAATATCGTCATAACAAATGCTTGTAAAAATATATTTTCCCCCCGCCAATCAGTTATAGCTATTAAATTCTAGGTATCAGCATATGAATGTGTGGTATCAGGTGCAAATACTGTCATAGCAAATATTTTAACATTTTATAGTCTGTCTATATGATACTGTCAAGACAAATTAACATAATGGGATGCTGGAATGTTTGGCTCTAGTTGAGCTGACATGGGATTTTGGAATTTGTCCACACTTGACATTAGTCTGGGCTGACCTAATTTGTGCTGAAAATTGAATTATACCCTCTTACACTGCCTGGTTTAGAGCTACCTGTTTCCATTAATTGACAATCTGTATAATTTACACTCCAGGTAAGGAATACAAGAACTGTCAATCGTACCGGACAGTTAACAGGCTACAAACTCGTACCTGGTTCAAACTGTTTGCCATTAGCTGGTTCAGAGGCTAAATTTTTAAGAAGAGCCACTTTCTTGAAGCATAATCTTTGGGTTACACAATATGCCCATGATGAAATGTTTCCTGGAGGAGAGTTCCCCAATCAAAATCCACGTGCTGGTGAAGGATTGGCTACATGGGTTAAGCAGAATCGATCTCTGGAAGAAACAGATATAGTTCTTTGGTTGGTCTCCTGTTTCTCTCTGTCTGTTCCTTGCAAATAACATCACATAGGCAGCTCTCTCTGTATAAATAAGCCAGAACTTCTGTAATTATATAGCGCAGTTTTCTCATGTTATATAATTTGTCCCTGTGGATTTTTTGCCTTGCACTAAATTTCCTTTGGTACATGACAAATGGCTATTTCTTGAAATTATGATCGAGAAACTTAACTAATGGGTCAGGTTGAAATCTTAATTATGATGGTCGGTGTCATCTTATTTTTATTTTTCTACATTTTTTTCATGATTCTTCTTATTGCTGTTGGTTCTGTTTCAATATGATGTCTCTACTACAATTAGTTCTACTAGTTGATTAGTATTTTTTTTACAAGCAGGTATGTATTTGGAGTCACACACGTCCCTCGGTTGGAAGACTGGCCTGTTATGCCAGTGGAGCGCATTGGTTTTATGCTTACGGTAATCGCTGGTTAATCTTACCTTGTATATTTTGTTGGCATTTCTCTTGAATTTGCCTAATTGGCACATGCTTGTGGCCTTTTGTTACAGTTATGAGACAGTGTAAATCAATTGGCATTTCTAGCAATGGCAGTATTGATCAGTGAATTTAGCCACGTTGCATGCACTTGAGAACGCTAGCGTTTGTCAGTGTATGTTGTTGTATATGCAGAACTGGCAAGCTGTGTAAATATGCCCTTTTTTTATATGGTGTCTTGTTTTCAAAAGAGTGATCTGAATCCAAGCCTGTAATAGCAGCAAGTTCAGATCGCTGTATCTACTCTTCTAATTAGAGTATACCACAGTTACTACACTTAACTACAACCCTTGTCATCTCCAAAGAAATTTTTCTTGCATGGGCACCATAGCAGTTTGTATACACTGTGATCATCGAGTTGCTTTACTTGGCACGTAAAGTTTATTTATTTATTTATTTTTTTGTGTCAATTTACTGTCCTGCCTCCTGAATCTTCTTACTTGTTTGATACACAGTTATTGATTCTAACGATGTTTGTGGGTGCAGCCTCATGGGTTCTTCAACTGCTCTCCTGCAGTGGATGTTCCTCCCAATGCCTGCGAATTGGATGCCAAAGACAATGAGGTCAAGGAGAATGAGGTAGCCAAGCCAATTCAGCCTGCATTGCTGGCAAAAATGTGAAGAGAATGTTGCTTTCCAAGTGAACTTGTCTTACGAGGTAACTGAAAGATTCCATTATGGTGCTTCCCTCCTCCCTGTCCAATCTGACCTTCTAAGCGACACAAGCTATGCACTACTTCAGTCTCTCTGCAAATGGAACGTTATTTTGATTGTGATTTGAATTCCTCTGCAAGTACTTCATGGTTATGGATTTGGATGTTTATAAATTTTATTAGATTGAAAATTTTTCTTGTATTAAGTCCAGATTGTGTTTTGTACTGCTATCAGTATTCTTGACATTTATATCAGGAAGATGTTCCTTTTAACTTGATTGGATAACCTTGCTTAAAACTCTTGTACTAGTTTGAAAACAGGTTGACACAAGGAACCACGGAGATGTTTCCTCTAGTTTACTTAAAACTCGTGCATGACTTTTGAGTTTTTTTTCCTTCATCTAGGCAAGTTTGAGAAAGTGATCTTGAGAAGGAAAAATAGATGAAAAGGAAATGAGGGAAAGAAAACGGACAGGAGAAGGGGATGAGAAAAAGAAAAGAAAGGAAATTGAAGAGAAACTTAGGGATTAGGGAGATTTATTTTTGACATGGTCAATTTATCTGTGGCTGAAATATTACCTTTTCTGACTTTATTTGTATTGCAATATATATACTCTACAAATTGGGAGGAAACAGGACTGGGCAAGAAGTTCCAAGGAAAAAAAAAAAAAAAAAAAAAAAAAGCAGAAAAGGTGATTCATTCGAATCCACTTGAGAGATTTTAAAGGTTTTTCTGTAGAATAGTTGTATGTTAATGTGGGACTTCTCCTTTCAATCTCTTGTCATATGGATAGGGAGGTAGTGTTGCCTTCTCTTCACGTTCATGTACTTAAACTAAATGCTCATAAAAAAAATTAAAAAAAATGTAATTGAACTAACTAGAACGATCAGATCTATTTTTTATTATTTTTTGAGTAAAAGAGAAGGGTCAGTGGTAGAATAGGGTGGTCAAGAAACCTGTAAGAGATTGGGACGGGGAGAATAGAAACACGTGGGATCCGCAATTATTTTTAACTCAACACTTCTTTATATGTCGGATTCACAATTTTTTTTAATTTTCTATAAATACATATAAATGTATCTCAACATTTAAACTTATCTTAGGTTGGTCCAACACAAAACTCACTTAACTATCTCAATACACTACTATTCATAAAGAATTTAACTTAGCTCAACATCCAAATAGAGCCTTAATTGATGCCTCAAATATAAGCAATAGGTTGGGAAAAAGAGTTATTGCAAATACCAAAAATATTCCCCCTTCCACCTAACTTCGTTAAACCAAGAAAAAAAACTAGTTGTGTAATTGGAGGAGAGAAAGGAAAGCGATTCCCAAGTCATAGCAAAACCAGAGGAGAGGAGACACATTCACTGAACCAGTAATCAATAGGCTTTCAATCTCAATTGGGACGTGAAAACACTCTCCATAGGAGTTTGACAATATGTAGCTTACCTTTCTTTAATGATACTTTCAAACTAAGAAACAGCCTTTTTTAAGTTTCTCTGCCCTTTCATGTTTATGCTCATTATTACTACTAACCCAAATCATTGCTAACTATATGAAAGAGAAAGAGAAAGAGAAAGAGAAAGAGAAAGAGAAAGAGAAATGATGTTGTTGATCTTATAAGTTTATGATTCTCAATTACATCTGCGTATATGATATATGAAACTGTTTAAAATGTCAATTTGCATGATTGTTAGAAAGATGGATTTGTAATGCATATATAATAGCTTTGATTTTAGACCTACCCATCTTCTCCGATCGGCCCTCTACCCTTTTTTATGTGTGGGGGAAAAAAGAAAAAAAAAAGTACATGTTTGATTTTAGTTACATTTTCCTTAGCCCATGTGATGTGATATGAGTTCAAAAAAGTAGATAAGTAAATGCAGGGCCCTAAACCATAACTGAAACTCAGAATGTAGTATCCAATCATATTCATCACCAATAAGCAATAATTGTTCCAATTAGATTTTGGTCCATTTTTCCACAGAATTAGGTGCACACAGAATCTAATGAGTAGTTCAGCCAATGAGTAGCAAGCACTTTTTCCTTCTCACCTCTCTGCCAAGGAATTTATTACCCCTTCTAAAATCATCTATATTTCAAGGGTATTTGCTCTTCTTATCTGAATAAACATATTATAAAATTAAAATATTATAATAATATTATTTTTATTTTAAAATTTAAAAAATTTAAATTATTTTTTATGTTTGTGAAGAAAATTATGAGAAAATTTGGAATAAATGAGACGAGAAGTGTTCTCAAATGAGGCCAGTGTTGAATCATTCAGACCTCTCTAACCCAATATTAAGTTAAAAGAGTTAAGTCCATACGTAACATTCTGTTGTTTATTGTGTACGTGATAACTAACTTAGTTACTCTATTCTTTCACGACTAGGTTAGATGTTAAGGTACTAAATATCTATTAAGAGAAATGAATTGTACAAATTCTAAATAGATAAGTCACACGCAAATCTTTATAAAAATATAGACCTCATATTTCCTGCTATAAGAGAGCGACCTGCCTCTCTTCCTTCTTTTAGTAAGTACTAGTAGAGTAGTAGATGCGCTTAGTTACGGTGTCCTAGGCATAGAGGAACCACATCAATCCATTTCAAATTTAGTGGTTAAACTCTACTGCAGTGACGATACTATAGAGGAGGTCCAGCATTACTCGTTAAGAGAAATAGTGCTGAGAAAATTTAACAACTTGGCTTGAGTTTAGTTTCAGCCGTTAGGTGAGATTAACATTCAATTCCAACAATAACTGGACCCAAGCATTATCCTCTAGCCTTTTGACTATATATCAATGCCTAGGGCATGGAATGGGAGAGGATGACCCTAAACTCTATCTCCACAGCCCCTCTGCTCTTCCACTCTCTCACTAATAATGTAGAGGACAGCCAAAAAATTGGCCTTTTTGGAGGACTCAAAAGGATGGATGGAGCCTGGAGGAGCATGCAGCCCGCAGCATCTCTTATAATGTAGGCCCGGATATTAGTCTCCAGCACTTCAAAATATCACAATCTGAACCTATCGCCTCAAATTTATATGGAAAAGGAAGGGAAAATACTAAGGCTAGTTTGTAAACAGTTCATCACATTTTATTTTATTATTATAAATTTTTTAAATTTTTATATAAAATTTAATAAACAATTTAATTTTTTCAAATCTCAAAATAATAATAATATTAAAAAATAATATTTTATTTAATTTTTATCTAAAATTATTTTATCTCATCTTATTTTACTATCTAAACTGTGACTAAGTGAAAAGGCTATGCTCCTTTGTGTACGGGCACAGATAATTTCTGTCTCTCTAAAAAGGTAGAAAAAGCACTACAACTGCATCTAATAATGATAATTAGTAAGACAGCTTGGAAGGATTAGGACCACAAAGTTATTTTCAACTTTATGAAAACAAATACAAAAAGAAATACAAATCAAAGCTCAAACAAAGATTAGCTAAATTGTTATTTCCTGCTAGAAAACCAGACTTCATCTCAAACTTTCTGCTGAAATTCCCTGTACTATCAACATCTTTGCGGATTCATTAATGTCGAGAGAATTTAAATTTATAAGGTAAAGAAAAAAAAAAGGAATTTACAGTTCATATCTGATTAAAGGCATCAAAATTTGCTGCTCTTAGAACTTCTGATAACGACGTTAAGGAATAGCTCTTGAAATCATGATCTGAACTATGAACATGAAGCTGACCTTCTTGCCAGGAACTTGGTTTCAGTTCCTCGGATTTTATCTCGTTGACCTGAAACGGAAACGAACAGTAGTCCAACTTCTTGTCGGCGTAATCCCATGAAAACGCTACATTTTCAACCGTACTGTTCATCTGGAAGCCGGCGTAACTGCTCATGTTTGAGCTGTTGCTTGAACTTTCCTTCACCTCATCTAAGAAAAAGGAACTCATTCTCGAACCCGAATTATCAGAAAACTCTGTTCCGGAAAAGTTTCCGTGATCAGAATTGGCCAGACTTGGCATTGAAGTGAATCCATAGTTGGAATGTGTCTCCAAATGGCTTTGGTCAATAGGGGCTCTGATCATAGTTGGATGATGCTGAAGTAGGAAACTTGAATCATACCCATTTGAATTGGCACCTTCCTGGAACTGAAAATAGGGGAGTGGATCAATGGCCGGCTTGTACATTAGATGTTCTCCTGAAGCTTCTGTAATTTCACCTTCATAGTAATTTGAGTCTTCAAGTAAAAATGCTGGACTCTGTGAAGCTAAGGTTGATATCGTTTGCAGTTCTTGAGACTCAGGTATATACAAAGCGGCCATTTCTGCTAGTTTTTTCTCTTCTTTTGGTTCAACTTCGCTTAATGGTTTGTGGGTTGTTGGATCAATCCCTTGCTTCATCAGTTTCTTCTTCAAACTTGAATTCCAGAAGTTCTTTATCTCATTGTCAGTTCTTCCTGGTAATTGTGCAGCAATTTGAGCCCACCTAAGAATCAGCCAAAAAGAAAAAAATCAGATTTTTCTTACAAAGATTGAAATCCTGATGAGTGCCATATGTAACAAATATATCATTTACCTGTTGCCAAGAACTTCATGAAGACTGATAATAAGATCCTCTTCCTGGTGTGAGAACATTCCTCTCTTTAAATCAGGTCTCAAGTAGTTTATCCATCTCAGCCTGCAACTCTTTCCACACCTCTGCAATCCTGCAAGAATCAGAACATTTAGATTTTCTGAAAATACCAAGAAGCCTGATCGTTAGGTACCATTGAACAAGAAAAAACACAAACGGTAAGGGAGAATTATACATACCAGCTAGTTTAGGAACTGAACTCCAGCAGCCAACACCAAACCTTGTTATGTAATTGAACAGTTTCTCATCTTCTTCAGGAGACCACAAACCTTTCCTTAATTTCTGCTTTAAACCGCACGAATGTCGTCCCATTCTTCAAAGGGCTGGCTGTGAAGAGGACAATAATGTTATGTTTATATTGCAGCTGCTGCTAGCGTGATCACTCGGACATGGGATGTTTGAGAGGTGTTGCAAGAGTGGGAAAACCAACACTAATTTCTGATATTTTAAAGGGAACAGGGATAACTCATACTTAGAATTCAAGTTATGGAGAGAGAGAGAGAGAGAGAGAGAGAGAGCAATCAAGTGGGTTTTACGCAAATCTGGTGCTGCTTTTGCATAGGAATGGATTGGTTTTTAAGATATCCCTCTATATATAAACGAGAACAACTCCATAAACGTGTATATATGAGTAAGATCAAGAATACAGTTGTACATGTTAATGTTGAGATATACAATTGCAGCAATTAATAGTACAGTACTACAGGCCGTCCCTAGCTAGCAGCTTGTGTTTGAAACTAAAAAAAAAAAGAAAAAAAAAGAATCTTTTTTCCTCTCTTTCTGATCTCAGAGCAATATTTACGTACCCTTCATTTTCTTTTTTTCCCTTGGGAGAGTTTTATCCAATATTTATCACCAACTTAAAAATATTTTCATTTCCCACATGTTGCCTGCGGCATTTGGCAGTCAAGTGTTTCAGCCTTTCCACACGTACACTTTCTTGCTTGGGCATGCAGCTATCATCGAATGTACAATCTGTACATGCACGATGCAATGCATTTGATCATGAATGTTGTATTAATTCCCACTTCCTTATTTCATACAAAAAGTATTGCAGACTCTACCGACAGTGTGTCAACGAGGGTGGGCTATCTTATATATATATATGCTCCATGCATCCTCTTTTTTACTCTTCCATGCTAACGTGTTACTAATAATATATATAGACAGTAATTAAAAATATACAACATCAACAAATATGATTGAGATAATAACATATATATATATATATATAATGAATTAAGATCACTTGATCAAAGCATATAAAATGTTAGAGAATTGTTATAGACACAAAAATATTAAACAAAAGTAAACTCACAAACTGACGTGACTTCACATGATCTGTTAGATCTAATTTATACTAAAATTAACTTTACAATCTGACATATTGCATCAAGTAATGTCAGTTTATGAATTTATTTTTATGTAATTCCTTTGTGACTAAAGTATTTCTCAAAATGTTAATGGGAGAGAGATAAGAGGCATGATTGGAATAATAAAAAGGACCAAAATCTCTTGAAAGCATATAAAATGTTCATGGAGAGAGAGAATGTGAGGGGAGTAGTGAAAAGTTTTTTGTTTTGTTTTGTTTTTGGGTACTTGGTTTTAACATAATTAGCAGCTTTACCTTCCAATTGTGCACTTCCATTATGAATTTAGTCCCATGATTGACAATAATCTCATATTATCTTAATTAAACCACCTACAAGTTAAAAGATTTTATAATAGATTAGAAAATATATATATATATTTTTTTTTTACGTCCGATAGAATTAAAATTATTTTAGCGGCAAGTTGATAAACTAAAATTAAGAATTGAGATTAAGAAAAGATACAGAACAGAGAAAACTATCCAATATTATAAACGTAGAATTTGGCAGTTTTGCATCATCAAACCTAGATCTCCCTACATTAGTTTAATTTCCTAGTATAAAGGTGTGTATTGAATATAGCAAGTAGCTAGCTAGCATGGTTGTTCATTAGCTTTTGGGGTGCAAAAGATCGATGGATTTTCCATAACCATAACCCAGCACTAAGTTATGACATGAGTTTTCAATCCTCACCATAGGTATGGGGAAAGGATTTTTTTATAATTTTTTTTATTGAAGTTTTTAAAAATGCAAATACAATATATCTTTGTAAACTTTATTATAATTAATATTAAAATTCACACAATTTATTGGCAATATGTAATATTATGAAATTATTATTTTAAGTTAAAAGAAATTAGATAAAAAGCTAGGCTTTAACATATCACACATTCCCTGACTTGTCACCATCTGAGCAGTACATTATAGTTAAAAGTGAAACCAAAAAAACCATAAAAATGGAAAGAAAATGATAGTATGACTATAAAAAATGCCCACCAAATATGTCCACTCATATATTTTTATTTTTTTATTTTATACTAGTGTGAACATATGATGGACACATTTAGGGCTCGTTTGGAGAGTAAGATAATATGATAATTTTGTAAATAATAGTAAGATAATTTGTAAATAGTAATAAGATAGTTTGAGTCGAGTATTTTTTTAAGTTTTAGAAAATAAGAGAGAAAAAATTGAATAAAAAATATTATAAAGTTAAAATATTGTTAGAATATATTTTTATAATATTATTTTTGTTTAAAATTTTAAAAAAAAAATTGAATTATTTTTATTTTTTATTTAAAAATTTAAAAAATTTGTAATGATTAATTTAAAAATTTTATATTTGAATTATATTTAGGCTCTGTTTGGATTTAAAGATAAGTAAATTAAATAAAATATTATTTTTATTATTTAAAAATTTAAAAAAGTTGAATTACTTTTTTATATTTTATGTAAAAATTTAAAAAAATTATAATAATGAGATGAAATAAATTGAAATAAAATATATTAAAAAAATGAGATAAAGCCTTGAAAAAGAAATGAGATAAAAAAAAATAAATGGGATGAGATATATTTCCAATACAATGAACATGACATTGTAAAAAACCGAATGAAATTGGTCTCAATAGTCAATGATTGGAGTGTTCCTTCGATAGACGTAACCATGACCGACAATTACACGTCAGCAGTTATAAATGCAAAGTAGTCTTGACAGCTACGCAGCCAGCGCCACACTCCCCCACATACCTCCAATTGGTACAGCTCTTATTATTATTATTAAATACTTGATTTATATAAAAAAAATTAATATACAATTTACAACAAAATTTATAATAATAATAATAATAATTATTATTATTATTATTATTAAATACTTGATTTATATAACAAATTTAATATACAATTTATAACATGATTTTATCATTATATTAATAATAATAAACTACATCAATTAATAATTTATTTTTTAAATTTATGTATGAGCTAAATATTTCTTTTTTATTTGTGTTCGTCTTTCAAGATTTTATGCTCATACACCTTTTCGTAAAAATTAATGTTAGGTTCTCGTCAAACAATGATAGCTAGACGTACTATTTAGGTAAAATTTACGTACTTTATGTATTTTATTTTTTATTTTTATATTTTTTTAATATTTTTAAAAAATAAAAATGCTATAATTACAAATTTTTTTTGTAAAAATAAATTCGATATAGTTTTATATTATAATTTAAATATATTTTATAATAAAAATAATTTTATATTTAACATATTAAATTATATCTATTTATAATTTTTTTTTTTAATTTTTTTTTTTAATTAGAATGAGAATCCATACAAAATATGAACTGTATATCGACACTGTATTATATTGTGGTACTATCTCAGGACAAGTGAATAATGCTTCTACATCAATCATTGATTCTGGTCCTTTCACAATCAATCTGATTGGCTTTTTTATTTATATATATATTAATGGACGGTCGATGCGAATTGAAGATTAGGGAAATTATTGAGTTGCACGGCAGGGATTACTTGTTTAATAATTTCAAAGAATAATTTTTTCTTTTATTTTTTCGAAAAAAGAACAATGATATCATACGACAGATAGTAATGGGCCATGAAGATCTTGTATCGCACGTGAAAACTTGGTTTGTCGAAGTGTGAAAGAAAACACGATGCGGTCGGCGTTGGATTTAAAAATCTTTTTTTTATAAAAAAAAATGAAATTTAGTTTATACTCAGGCCAATTTATCTCATTTTATTTTATTATTATAATTTTATTAAATTTTTATATAAAATATAATAAATAATTTAATTTTTTTAAAATTTTATAATAATAATAATAATATTAAAAAAATAAGATTTTATTTTATTATTCACAAATTATTTTAATTCATCTTACTTCGTCTCTAAATCCAAATGAATTGTCATTTATATAATTTAATATTATTTAATTCATTTGTTTTATTAGAAAAAATCACATCCGATTGATAGATTAACAAATAATTTTCCCTTTTTAAAGTACGTTAGTTTGTCTAATAAAATACCATAATTAAACAAGCAATGGAGATTTTAATCTTGTAACCTTTTTCGCGTGACAAATAAATCATTGTTTTTCTTTTGCCAAATTTTTTGGGCAAGTCTTCTTTTATTATTGTTTGGGAGTTCCTACTTTCTAGCTACTTTAGGAGTTATATTTTAAATCTTATTTACTTTTTTTTTTTTTTTTTATCTATATAACCTCTTACTCCCATAATTTATTTCAACAAAACAATGATAAGGTGGATCTTATTGTATTTATTAAAAATGTAAAGTTATCATGAAAATTTATATGCAGAAAAGTATTACGATACAAAGAAATTACACAAAGTAAATTCATAAATTGACGTGATTTCGTATGATCTATTAGATTTACTTTATAATAAAAATAACTTTACAATCTAACGTATGACATCTAACAATGTTTTTTTTTTTTTTTTTGAAAAGAAAACTCAAAACCGTTTAATTAAACTAAAAGAGAAATACATAAAAAAATGTTTTCTTTTACTAACAAATGAGCCATTGGCTATGAAAGTGATGTAAGCAAGATGTTAAGAGAAAGGGAAATGCTATGCATCAGCCCCACACCAGCACACACTTCATATCACTTTTTTTTTTTTTACACTCAATAGGTTGAGTGTGTGCTGGTGTGAGGCTGATGTAAATATTTTTCCTAAGAGAAATTGGTGCTTACAAATTAAGAATGAGGTGGGGGAGAATACAACCTTATAACTAGCATTAAATTTAGACTTGTACGTGTCTGTCTCTTTGCATGAAGTATCTCTTTCCTTGGAATCGGTCTTTGAGATTTCTTTTTTGTGTTACATCACTTTCTGCCAGACGTACTGTGGAAGAGTACTACTGAACTGATGATGGGAATTGGATGGGTTTTCCTTTCCTCCATTTTTAAGTGCTGTATTTAAGAGGTTGAGTAAGATTTTGGTCACAACATAAGAGTCAAAAAGGCATATATAAGATCATGACCATCCAATTATTTCATAGCGATTTCAACCAATTTCTTTCTGAATTAGTTAGGAATAATTTAGGATATTATAACTTTAACTACACGTTTATTTCGCAGTAATGAATAATAATAATAATAATAAAATAAAATAAAAAGGTGGGTGCATGCATGGCAATCGGGGGTGGTCGGCCGCCATGGAGTTGGTTTTGGGGTAGTGAACATGATCTTCCGATCTAGCTGATCATGTAGTGGCAATTTTTTATTTTGTTTTTTTTTTAATTTTAAATATCGTGGATCTCAAGCATTTTATGAATCAATCAAATATTTCAATTAGTGATGTGTAGTTATATATCTCCTATATCTTAAAAATACGTATCCTGGAATGAATAATATTTATAAACAATAATAAATAGTATTTATAAACAGTACCCATATCCTGAAACATGCTAACAGTGCTGAATAGTGTTACAGTAATGTTATACAATGATAAACAGTGATCGTGAATAGTAATAAACAATGCTAAATAATAAAATAAATGATAGAGTTTTGTTAAATATTTTTAAGAGAGTAAAATTATATAAATAATTAGAGTTTTTAATATAATTTAAATCTCATAATATTCTTAATTAACTAAAAGATTCTGTATTTTTTCAGTTCTCCCTAGGTCATTGAGTATTGTGATTGAATTCTACACAATTCATATATTTTGCTAAGAAAACTAATGTTAAAATATCCAAAATCTTTTAATTTTCATATTACTCATATTACTACTGTAACGTTTTGTTATCATTATAATGCTTATTAAAATTTATTTTCCTGCTCCTGTGCATTAAATTATTAACTAATTAATTTTCTTTAAAAAATATATTATTTTTATACATCATATTCTTTTTTTGAACACATCATTTTCAATTAGATAAATGGATAAACGTAATTTGCACGTTATATAACCGCTAGTGTGTATATATATATATATATATATATATGTATATATTTATATGCCATGTCCTATTTGTTAGAAGCTAGTCTCAAATTTATACACTTACCCAAAAATCTCATCCTTTCAATTAAGCTCATCTTATGTCAACTATTAAGGTATCGTTCACTTTTACAAAATTTTTCATCTCATCTAATCATTATAATTTTTTTAAAATTTTATACAAAAGAAAATAACACTTCAATTTTTTCAAATAAATTTCAAAACAAAAATAATATTCTAACAATATTTTATTTAACTTCTAACTTTTATCTCAATTTATTTCATCTGTAAAAATAAACGAGACCTAAAATTAAATGTAACGATCTACCACTTGGTTGAAAGGAGTCTTGATCAAGATGGTATAATTTTAGTTGGTGATCACACATCATGCGTCCTAGTATGTTAATGCCATGTTGTTGCTATATATATCATCCATGTGATATATGCGTGCTTTTCTCTTATAGGAATGTTAGAGATATTAAAGTCTCATTTGTTTTTGTAGATGAGTTGAGATTAAAGTTAATAGTTGAATAAAATATTGTTAAAATATATATGTTTAATTTTATTTTTATTTTGAGATTTGAAAAAATTATAATGATTAGATGAGATAAAATTAATTTAGAGAAACTGTGAAAAGAAACGAGACCTAAGAGTTCGATCAAAGAATTTGATTTGATTATTTATCATTACGAGATATCAAGATGTAATTCTTTTATAATCATGAGAAGATTTACCTTATCTTATTATTATAATATAAACCCTTTATAAGTGTAGAGATTCATGAGGTTGCATTGAGTAAAATTACTTTTTATAGGTTAAAGATTGAAGGTGACGTCTCTAATCAACTTTAGAAAAGGTAGATTAATTCACTTATATATGTAGAATATAATTTAAATAACTAAAATTCTATCTTTTCATTAGAGAGGAGTTTCGAAAAATTCTACCGTACTTTATCTCATTTAATTATATATTCTATATTTTAGGTCTAGTACTTAATTATTATAGAAAGTTTACACACACATAAAGTCTAGTGTTAGAATATAATTTAATCAATCAAATTAACATATAGCTTAAATGAGATATGAGGTACGATGAAGATTATAGCTTGTGATATCATTTTGGCTATGCATCCTTAAAAAAACAACATGAATGCATGGTATGAAAAAACGGATGCATGAAAGGTTATGTTCTTTAGGATTAAGATCTTTCTCAATTAAGTTCTTATCGATACTTGAAGGTCGCCAATGAAAAAAAAAAAAAAAAAGATAAACACCATATAACATTTATTGTTATCGATATGAAGAGTAACATAGTCTCGTTTGCATTCAAAACCCACTTCAACTCATCTCATCTTATAATTACAATTTTTTAAAATTTCTACACAAAATATAATAAACAATTAAATTTTTTTAAATTTCAAAACAACTTTTTTAAATTTCTACACAAAATATAATAAATAATTTAATTTTTATTTTACTATTTACAAATCATCTCAATCCATACATCTCAATTTATCTTTGAATTCAAACCACTCGTAAATGTTGTGTTGACACACCAAATTTGCAAGTAGCATAACTCATAAATATCATATTGCTCACTTTACATGTCTATTTTTTTATATTTAAAATCTCAAATTCAAACAAGAACTTAAAAAAAATGATTGGGAACCTTTTATTATTCCTATGCCAAAGTTACTTTAGTCCTTGAATATACTTATCGCACATAATTGCATAAGTTAACTTCAAACTGGGATCATTAATTAACTTGTTTCAACTCCCCTAACTAAGCTGTACAGTGTGCCAATATATTCCTTGGTCCCTCTTGAGTCCATCCATCCACCAAATCCACTAGTAATCGAAGTCAAAAGTTGTAATTAGAATGCCTTGAGAACACAACACCTTCCATGTCTAATCATAAAGCCAAAATGATAACCCTGATTAAAGTTTCATGTCTGCAATTGATCATGACAATGTTTGATTTGACACCAATGAAACTGTTCTATAATTAATAATAATAATGTCCCATTCCTTATATATTCGAGTTTACCTTCCGTTAAGAGGACAACGTTGATTCCAGCCGACACCAAGAGTGGTTTCTAGTTTTGAAATTTCATGGTTTAACGTACGTAAGAAGGTCCCTTTTGTTTGTTTTTAAGAATCGAGTAGAAATTAAACATTTAAAGTTAAAAAGTTAAATATAATATTATTAAAATATGTTTTTTTAATATTATTTTTATGCTAAAATTAAAAATAAATAAATAAATTATTTATGATGAATATTAATAATGAGATGAAAGTTTTTTAAAATTTTAAATTTTAGTTTAAAAGAAAACCAACCAATTGGATGAATATTAATGGTTATGTCCAATATTGACTGATCCTTTTTCATAGTATTTGGTTGAAACCTTTCTTTATTGAGTTGTTATAAATTAATGATATTAGAGTTAATCTTAGTTAAAAATGTGATACTTGAGTTGTATCATGTATGAGCGAGAGAATGATCCAAATAGAATTATCGGAGATTTAGGTCTCATTTGTTTTTACAGATTAGATGAGATAAGTTGAGATAAAAGTTAAAAGTTGAATAAAATATTATTAGAATATATTTTTTTAATATTATTTTAATTTTAAGATTTAAAAAAATTGAATTGTTTAGTTAATTTTATGTAAAAATTTAAAAAAATTATAATAATTAGATGATATGAGATAATATAAGATAAGAATGTTTGTGAAAATAAACAAGACCTTAAAAGAGAAAGATTATGATAATTCAAATTAAGTGATTTAAAATTGCGTGGAAAGAAGAAATTCTTACCTTTTATAATGATTACAATGAGCTAATACAGGTATAATACTGACTAATCATTTTGAAATATAGACTTAGATGTGACTTCAATGGGTCTTCTTTGAATTGTTATAAATAATATCAATAATAATCTTAAATACAATGATATTCGGTATGACCTAACAAGAATATCGTAAATATAAGAAGATAGATGATGAATAGGATTCAACATGATTATTTATGTTACAAATATATCTTAGTAGCATGTGTTATATATAAAATGAAGGATAACATTAATGTAACACATGACTGACCGACATCGCTTGCTTTCCGCGAAAACTCCTTGAGTGGTCGATGATTAATTATTTCAGACTTGGAAAATGAAATCCGAATATTTTGTTGTCTGGAAAAGTTTGATTCTGCATGATCTTCATGTTCTTAATTATTATATTATTATTCTACACGTAATTTCATTTGTATGATTGAATGCTTAAACCAATAATATTTTTCCAAATTTCATTAGTTGTGTATATATAATTTTGTTTTTATTAGAATATTTCAAAGGAGCTCTTCAAAATTATAAATTAAAGCTTCAGTTTTCTTCAGGCTCACATTCAAAGTCAAAGAATGTATGGTACAACCACCATCATAAGTATAGATAGATCTTTGCCAAGACGCATTTCTTTAGGCCGGTTCAGACGGTGAGTTGAGATGAAATAGTTTATGAATAGTAATAAGATGTTTTATGAATAATAATGATATAGTTTTACTTGAAATTTTTATAGAATTTTGAAAAATTAGAGATAAAAAGTTGATCAATAAAAATATTATAAAGTTAAAATATTATTTTTTTAATATTATTTTTGTTTTAGAATTTGAAAAAGTTAAATTATTTTTTGTGTTTCGTTTAAAAATTTGGGAGAGTTATAATAATTATGTAATCATTAGATAAAAAAAATTAAAGATTTGAAATTAAAAATTATTTGTGTTTGTGATATTTAGATATTGAGATGAGATGAAAACATCTTTCTATCCAAATCAGTCCTAAAATATTTGTAATTCTAATCCTAGATACATATTACTTATTGAAACAAAGAAAAAGAAACCATAACAAATTTATAAATATGTATTGCAATCTGTGAGGAATGTATATAGATAAATGTATAAATCATTGGCCACGCAATCTAGTAATGTGTACGGATTAATTAGAACCTACATGTTGGTTAATTTTTTTTTTTAGAAAAATGCTGGAGGCAATCGGCTGGTGCAAGCGTGAGGCAAACGACGCTGACTTGGAAAAAACAAAACGACGCCGTTTTAATTTTATTAAGTTTGCTCCCATTTCCCCAGCTCTCCCTCCTTCTTTCCAAGTTTCAATCCCTCTTCTGTATTTCTCCTTCCCCGAGACCTCATCGTGTTGCTTCAACCTCTCTCCCCCTTTCTCTCCCCAGCTGCCCCTTCCGTCCGTCCTCATGGCATAATCTGTATGACCCTCAATAAATTTCTCTCCTGACAAAACAAGGATTGTCTTACAGTTAAGTAAATAATTTTAAGCTTTTTTTGTTTTTTTTTTAATCTCTTCCCGACAAGACAATGACAACAACCTCATGCGTATGTTTATTGATGCCATAGGTGAGTACGACGAGAACAACGTAGGGATGAAGGTCGAGGCTTGTACCCGTTGCCTCTATTCATAGAGTAACACCTCAGTGCCTTGGGCAGGTTTAGACTATGGTCGATCACGGATCCCACTAAAATCCACAGTAAGATAGAACCTCGAACCTAAACAATCCTTACCATTCTGCTTGCTCTCATTGCATGCAGATGAAGTCTGTTGCGAGTTAATTCCAATGGCGAGAAATGCTACGAAACCTTCGGACACATCGGCGGCCACGGTACGGCGCCCACATTTGCGCCGTCATCTCAGCTCTTTTCCTCCTCCTCTCGGTCTCTCTCCTCCATAGCTACCTCTCTCACTCCCGATCTCAACTCGACCACCGCCACTACTTCCCTGACTCCCAAAATGACATTGATGTCGGCCTTGGGTTGGGTTGACCCACCCAACGTAGTACCCATCCCAATCTTCTGCACCCACACGAGGAAGGAAGAAGCCCATTGGATTCTGGATGGACGATTTCCTCTCGCGCACCTTCAGAATGTTTTGGTCTCAGAAGCGAGTAACGAAATGGGTTTTCATCTCTGATTTCGTATTCGTCTTCGTTTTTGTTTTTTGTTCTTTTTTTTAATATTAGCTAACATGGCATCATGCCACTTCAGCCGACTGCATAGTATCTACATGAGACAACTATGTATAGAAGAACTATTTTTTTTTATCATTTTCAGTTAGATTAAGTGATGTGACATATTTTAAGTTGGATTTTATTTTAATAGTTAATTTATTAAAATACTTAAAACGTGTCACATCAATGTGTTTTTTTGTTTTTGGGTAGCCTTCTAATCCACGTATTGGTCCTTTTGGAGAATTTTCACTGACCCAACTGGTGTTTATTTTGTGGGTCTCTGTCCAAAATGTGTTTGAGCTATGACTTCATATGAGGGGTGCCCAAATATATAGATAAGCTCTCTTTTGCTAGCTGTATGAGGTTTACTCCTGCTATTAGTCGAGTGGCAAAGTGACCTTTTGCCCATCTGGGCAGTAAAGATGCTATGAAGTAGGGGTGGGCAAAAACTTCGCCGGCTTCGATCCCAGCCGATGTCCGTTCTGATTTTGACTCCATCGGAGTTGGAAAAAACAGAGTTTGGAGTCGGAGTTATTGTGAAAAAAATAGTCAGAGTCAGAGGAAAAATTCACTCCAACTTCCGAACTCCGACTAAACAAAAAAATATCTGTGATTTCCTTTTGCATCTGTCTAAGTCTTCAAAATCTTCATTTTCTGTCTAATTCAGCTGTGTGTCTGTCTATCTATCTCACCAGTATGTCAATTCGTGTCTATCTCAATCTATTTGTCACGTTTGCTTTCTTTGCTTTGGGTTCAAAATTCACCGTTATTTTGGGTCTTTTTTTAATATACTCATAAATAAATCCCATTTACCTCATGTTTCAAAGGATACCTAGGGTTTGCTGCAGCTCGTCTAAGCATAGGAACGTCAGCTGTGTGTCTGTTTGTCTTTCTATCTCACCAGTATGTCAATCCGTGTCTATCTCAATCGGTTTGTCACATTTGTTTTCTTTGCTTTGGGTTCAAAATTCACCGTCATTTTGGGTCTTTTTTTAATATCCTCATAAATAAATCTCATTTACCGCATGTTTCAAAGGATACCTAGGGTTTGTTGCAGCTCGTCTAAGCATAGGAACGAAAGCAACGACACCTCCACTTCTTCGCTGCCACCATGGGTCGTATGCACAGTCGTGTACCTCTCTCTCTCTCTATATATATATATATATGCATATTGCCTCTCTTCCTAGCCATGGCAAAATCTAATTGATTTTTGCGATATGATTCCAGTAAGGGTATCTCGGCCTGGGCTCTGCCCTACATGAGAACTCTGTCGCGTTGGTTTAAGATCTCTTTTCAAGATGTACCCATAAAAAAACCTAAACTCTCTCATTCGATTCGTGTGAGATGTGCGGATATGTATGTAAATTTTTTTTTTCCAGTTCTGAGGAATTGATGGGCTGTTGTTTTTGTGTGGGTTTTAGGTTGAGGAGAACATTTATAAATTTGCGAAGAATGGTCTAACGCCGTCCCTGATTGGTGTGATTCTTCGTGACTCTCATGGTATCGCTCAGGTCAAGAGAGTTATTGGAAGCAAGATCTTGCATATTCTCAAGGCTCATGGTGTACAAATCCCCACCGCTCGCTCCTTTTCATCAATGGCTTGATTTTTTTTTAGATAGAGTGCACATATATAAGTATTCAATCTTTGATTCTCCTCTCTTCGTTTCCTCCGTTTTCAATTTTCAATTTTTGTTTTTGTCAAGGCATCTTCTAGACAAAACAAATGCACGGTGGCTTTAGGCCTTTGGCAGCGTTGAGGATGCACGGCATCACAAATGCATCAACTGAGCCATCTCTCTCTCTCTCTCTCCCTCCCTCCGTGGCTTCGACCAAAACTTACTTCTCTATGTAGCAGTTATTGATATGTTAAAAATCATGAAATTTGATTCAAAATTTAAATTTCAAAAGAAAACTAGTAAAATGAGTCTTGTAAGTAAAAGTGTACATATATGTAGCACTACTCTTTATTGTTCCATGCTCTTTGGTCTGTGATTGTGACCGCGTGTTAACCTCTTATTGGATTGCGTAAAATGCGACTCTACACAATGTGGGATTTGAAGATTTTCGCTTACATGAATGTGTCCTATATCATTTAAGAAAAATTATATTTATCATCCTCACACACCACACACTATACATAATATTTTAATTTTTAATTTTTAATTTCTTTCTCTTATCAAATATGTGATGTATGAATGATGAGTAGAAAAATTTAATTAGTTTAGGAAGAATAAAACTAAAAAAAAATAAAGTGTGATATATGGTGTGTGATTATGATGAGTAGCAAAACTCATTATTTAATTATGCTCTTATTTAGCAAAAAAAAAAAAAAAAAACAAAGATTTAATTTTGCTCGAGGTCATACTTCTGATGTCACTCTCTTATTTGTAAGCCCTTTAAGTGGGTTTGGGTTTGGGTTTGAAGCCCTTGGAGGTTAGATATCTGAAGCCCAATGGGCCCAGTCTAAGCTTTAAATCAATTCTTCTTGCCTAGACGAATTCACTCTTTGTTTTTTTTTTTGTTTTTTTTGGAACTGTCTCCCTTTCGTCATTCCCCGTTCGGAGGGTGCGAGGATCGTAGGGGTTCATTGATTCACCTGTGAGCTAATGGGTGATAGCAGAGAAGGCGCCTCGCTCCCGGCCGCAGCGGCACCGGACGCCACGAAGCGCCGAGTGAGCTACTTCTACGAACCCTGCATCGGGGACTACTACTATGGTCAGGGCCACCCGATGAAGCCCCACAGGATCCGCATGGCCCACAACCTCATTGTTCACTACGCCCTCCACCGTCGCATGGAGATCAGCCGCCCCTTCCCCGCTGGTCCCGCAGACATCCGCCGCTTTCACTCCGAGGAGTACGTGGACTTCCTCGCCTCCGTCTCCCCCGATACCCTCTCAGACAACGCCTTCTCCCGCCACACTAAGCGCTTCAACGTCGGCGAGGACTGCCCAGTCTTCGATGGCCTCTTTGGCTTCTGCCAATCCTCCGCCGGTGGCTCCATCGGCGCCGCCGTCAAGCTCAACCGTGGCGACTCCGATATCGCCCTTAATTGGGCGGGTGGTCTTCACCATGCCAAGAAGTCCGAGGCCTCCGGCTTCTGCTACGTCAATGATATTGTGCTCGGTATTCTTGAGCTGCTCAAAGTTCATAGGGTATTTTTTTTCTTTTTTATTCTCGTAATATTCACTAGTATTCATTACTCTGCTATTTGTTATATGTGCTTCGGATTTTGGGCCGTGTTTTATTAGACATTTCATAAGTATTTGTGATCAAGTTTTGAGTTTTTTTTTTGGCTGGGTTGTGCTTTTGATGTTGCGTTCAAGTAGCATGAAAAGTTCTCTGTTCTTTCAAACTTAGAGGTGTTGTTTGGCTTTTCATTATTGTGAAACATGAATGATATTGATATGTTTTGCACCGCAAGACCAGACAAGTTACTCCCTTTTTGCCATGTAGTTTTGAATTTTGAGCTTAATTGGTGTTTGGTCATTAGAGGTGAATGTTTCTGGGCTCACACGTTGATACATTTTGCTGAACACTATTTTATTGGGCAGCGTGTACTTTATGTCGATATTGATGTCCACCATGGAGATGGAGTTGAGGAGGCATTTTATGCCACGGATAGAGTCATGACTGTCTCGTTCCATAAATTTGGAGATTTCTTTCCGGGGACTGGGCACATTAAGGATACAGGGTGGGGGCCTGGGAAGAATTATGCCCTGAATGTCCCATTAAATGATGGATTGGATGATGAGAGTTTCCGTGGTCTGTTTAGGCCCATTATTCACAAAGTCATGGAGGTCTATCAGCCAGATGCGGTTGTTCTTCAATGTGGAGCAGATTCACTGTCTGGTGACAGGTTGGGGTGCTTCAACTTGTCTGTGAAGGGCCATGCAGATTGCCTCCGTTTTCTTAGATCTTTCAATGTACCTTTAATGGTCTTGGGTGGGGGAGGGTATACAATCCGCAATGTTGCCCGTTGCTGGTGCTACGAGGTTTTTCTCTCCATCTCCTTACTCTCTCTATCTTTTCGGCACACTTGTCAGTGACTTTGTAGGAGGTGATTGTACCATTGTCTTTATGAGTTGGTTTGTTACTTTGTTACAGACAGCGGTTGCAGTTGGAGTGGAGCCTGATAATAAATTGCCTTACAATGAATATTATGAATATTTTGGTCCAGATTATACTCTTCATGTAGAACCATG
Source organism: Juglans regia (assembly GCF_001411555.2). Classification (NCBI taxonomy): domain Eukaryota; kingdom Viridiplantae; phylum Streptophyta; class Magnoliopsida; order Fagales; family Juglandaceae; genus Juglans; species Juglans regia. The sequence goes on along the minus strand of NC_049909.1, from coordinate 12,799,519 downwards.
CAACATGGAGAATTTAAACTTGCCCAAAGACATGGAGAAAATTAGGTACTTTTAAGAAGTTTTATTTGCTTTTTGGTCCCCCTTCCCCTCCTCCCTTTCCCCACCATAAGTCTGTTTCACTTAATATCATATTCACTGCTAGTACTTATAAGAAAAAAAAAAATCATATTCACTACTAGTGATTGAATTGATGGATTCTCTGCAAAATTTTAAGCTAAACCTTTTAGCGGGGCAAAACCACTAATAAAATTCGTACCTTTATCTTGAATAATCTGTGTTTGTATTCGTTTTTTTGTTTGTGTGTCTCTGTCCAATGGAGCATCATTCATTGAAGTTATCCCTTCTCCAGCACCTTGTATTGGTTATTTCAGTTTGACATGGCTGTTATTGTTGTAGATATGCGCTAGTTTCATATAAATATTAAGTAATTGTTCAGGATTATGCTGCTAGAGCAACTTTCCAGAATACCCCATGTACCTAGTGTACCTTTTCAGACGACACCACCTGTGTCACAAGTTCCAGAAGAGGTTGGCAGCCTATAGCAAATATCTCAATTATATTTATCAAGAATGTTTACCTTATCACTGTGCCCTTGTTTTTGGTCTAACTGGAGAATTTGGTTGGATGTAGGCGGAAGAGGACATGGACCGAAGGCCAAAATGTCGCATATGGAATGGTGAGGACTATGACTCTGACCCTGATGAAGATGAGAAGCCTCGACATATTGAGCCAAATTCTGAGATGAGGTAAGCTTTATTTCTCATTATGCACATCGGAGATGTCATACTCTTTTTGTCCATGAAATTATGATACAACATCAGTTTGACTTGGTCCTTTTGATTAGGATTGCTATGTTAACCTCAAAGAAATATAAATACTATCTATGCTGGCATCAGTCTCTCTCTCTCTCTCTCTCTCTCTCTCTATGCAGATTACTGTAGTTGTTTAGATACAAACGGTTGGTATACAAATACCCAACTCAAATAGAGTTGCATGACCCAAGGTGGTTTTAGGAGGTTGACCTAGTAGACAAATAACACATGCACACAAACGGAGTGTGTGGGAGAGGAAATCAATGGGATTGTTTATGGCCCTAGTCATGGAGATGTGAAGAAGCGTGAGATGCATATTTAACCTTCTCTCACAATCCATCATAGTAGTAGTAACAATAATAATAATAATAATAATAATAATAAGTCAGACAAATTATTGTGATGGCTTTTCAGAATGTCTTTGAATGTTGTCTAAGCTCTATGTCAATCTTCTGTGATTGTGTATGCAGAAATGTAGTCGATGAAATGGATGAAGATAAAAGCAATGAGCATCCACCATCTTGACATCAATTACCTTTGTAGCTTCTATATTTCTGTCTCATTTGGCCGAGATCTGATCATTTGGTAAGGGAGCATTAGAATAGGAACTTTACACATAATTAAGTATACTCATTTTTCTTCTTGTTCTTGTACTTTTTTTGGCGGGGGTAATTACAATGTATCAGAGTCGGAATTAGAGTGAATACACAGTATTTGATACTTACATTGTCCATAACGAATTAGTTGGAGCGTGCTTTTATCTATTAATGCTTGCAACTAATTGCTAATTGTGTAGTGGATTTTGATTTATCATTAAGAATGTTAGGCCATTTTTGGATAGCTGGCAGTTATAATCAGATTTTGATTACAAGCAGGACAAAGTTTTCTCTCTAATTGGACTTCCAATTGCTATCCTTGTTATTAGCTGTTTAGGTTTTACTACCGTTTCCAGCAAAAAGAAAAAGAAAGAAAATCTGAAAGAAATTGGCAATGCCATTGAATTTTCTCTTTTTAGTGCCAGCCTTTCCAAACATAAAAATTCACATGAGAGATTATTTTTTCTCTTCTAAGAATGTCTACATTTATATAAAATCGAAGATTCCAAAGGAGGAGGGACCGAGAGTTTGAGGGGAAAAAAAACATTATAACCAGAATAGTTGCTGTCACAAGAGGATTTATCGGGTTCGGGCTGAGTGTTGCCGCCTGTTTGTGCCCCGAACAGTCCTCCAAATTGGTTATCTACGGATGGGAGATGAATCCATCCGTCTATGGTTGTGGGGATAGAGTATTTAGGCTTTGAAAAGCTTGAGAAACAATACCCACCTAAGGTTTTTTTTTTTTTTTGGGGGGGGGGGTCTTTGTCGACTTGTTTAGCAAGGTAGTCTGATCCCGGAGCTTCAGATCACTTGGGAGAAGCTGAGTTTCCTTTTCTTACCGGTGATTTGACGGATCCTAGTTCGTGGAAGAAGGGGCTTCCTTGTTCTTTGAGGTGTTTATGTTGAAATGTGGACGTCGCTGCTGATCTTTCTGGTTTTATGGCATTGTTGGCCTGTGTATAATGTAGACAAACCCTGCATATGCTTGCTGTTCTTGTATTCGTCTTAATTCCTCTTTGAAACCAACTCTTATTTATGGACCTTACATGTCAGTTTGTTTCACTGAGAAATTAATACCATATTTTAATCAACTGTGAGTGAGGTAGGGAAATGGGAGCTGATAGAGGTAGACTTGAGACCAATTAACTTGACCTTGAACGAGGCATATCACTCGAGGTTAATATATAATTTAAATAATTCAATGTATCTCTTTTCATTAGTGAATTTAGATTTTTGAGACAAGCGGTGATTTTAACTCTGTTATTAGACGAAGTCTATACTTCATCCTATATAATTAAAATATTTCACACGCTCTCGACCTATTTATTGAGTTGTTCTCGTAGAGAAAGTTCCAATGCCCTTTTCTATTGTATAAACGAACTCATTTTAAGTTCTTTGGCAGATAATTGTAATGGGAAAAATAAAGTTGTGATACTTACTATATGAGTTTATGCCGCATTATTACAGAGATCCTTGATATCCACTAGTCAGTCATATTTTAATTTCACACTAGAAAGTTTCTCTTTTGGGGGGCCTGTCTTCTTCTTGCCTTTGCCTATTGGATTGCCAAGTCAATAGAGTTGTTTTGGGGGGCTTAATGGTGAGGTGTACTTGACAATTCAGTGCCTAGGTTCACTGCATGTTCTTTTAGTTGGTCTTCCACTAGTCTATCAAACACCAAAGTACAAATTTCCAAACTGCTTTATTGGTCATTGGTCATATAAGACAACATCCTCAAGTTGCTTAGGAACAGTTTACTTTGACACATTCATATGCGCGTCAAATTGGGTACAAAGTTTCAATGTTTTGTTCCGACTCAACGTTTTCATAGTCCTAGGTCTATGAGTGGCCAAGCACCTTCAAACTGTTTTTTTTTTTTTTGGCCGTGTGAAAAGGGTAGGATGTGGCTTCCCTACAATAGCACCCTATCCATTGAGAACTCAATAAGAGGGGCTATGACTTCGCTTAAGTTGAATTTGAGTCATACCTTAGAGTCCAATCTCAAAAGACATAGTAACATCCTATCCGTTAGAAATTATATATGAGGGGCTTAGATGGCAGGAAGCCGTAGACGCTCCCTTAAATTGGATTTGAACTATAACTTAGACTTCAGTTATACTAAGGAATTCCATGAATCTATACGCGGCTAATACTAATAGTCTAAGATGAATTTATCTCAAATTCGAACCTACGACCTAGTAATTGGCAAACCATATGAGAGTAACCCAATTACCATTTCACCACATATATGGTATCCAGCACTTTCAACTAAAGGTAAAGTGCACCTTTGAAGTCAAGATTGTGGATATAATAATGATATTTATAATATATATCCAAGTACTTGTATGATTCTTCATCTACCTAATCATAGTATAATAATATGCATCGAAAGACAAAAAAGGATGGCTCTTAGGTCTCTATCTGCCCCTTTAAATCAGCTTCCTCCGGGATCTCACTGTCCCAGACTCCCAGTAATTCATCACAAATTGAATTGCCTTCCTTGTACAAGTTTGTGTTTCAGCTAATTAATTTCCACGATGATGATGGGTTTTCTGAAAAAGTTTATGGCAGCAGTACTGGTGGGAGTATTCCTTCTCGTGGGTGTTCTCCCAACAACTTCTGCCTTACTTTCTTCCGGTATAGCATTTCATTTTTATCATACATCTTGCTAAGACTCCATATTAGCATTTCATCATGCAGTTCATGTACTATTATGCTGAACGGAAATATCTGTCAAAGTTGTTATCCGAATTTGAGGTTCTCAAATTTAGATAAGAAATCGAGGAAATCAGCTTTCATTTCATCATGTGGTTTTGCATTTTGTTAGGCCTGAAAGGAGGCAGGAAGAGTTTATGGCTAGTGCAGGGTAGAGATGGCTCCATGAAAATGTTTCCCAGGGAAAAAGAAGGTGGCAACTCTGAAAGGGTGAACATTGATAGTAATCAATTACTGTTTTCATTTGGAGGAGGGATACGAAGAAAATTCATTCCGCCACCACCCTCTCCCATGAGAAGTCGACAATCATCATGGCGCATGCCTGCACCTCCAGCACCTCCGCCGCAGATTCCCTCCTGATTATCATCATCTAATTATATATGTTTCTGGTCCCTTTGTTCTGCGTTTATACATGCATTCTCAGAAGGACATGTTCATGTTCAAATTACGTGGTGCATCTTAGGCAAGCAAGCCTTGTACTCTCCTGCTTTTGTTTTGTGTTTTTAAGGTGCTTGTTAAAATGTTTATCAGCCTTGCACTTTTCTGATTATTATATGTGATGGAGCTTTCTTTATCATCATTCCTACACACTATACATCGTACTTATTTTTTATTTTTTTATTTTTTTATTTTATTTTTTAAAACTAATTAAATTCTTCTACTCATCATTTAAATCATTACTAGCAACTACAATTAACATGGAATTGCAATTTTCTGGACAAAGACTACAATCTAACCAAACATGTATAATGATTTACAAATTCATGACACAACAAGCAAGTGGTTCGATCAAAATTTATCCTGTAAAGTACAAGATATAGCAGGTGCCCAACCTTTATACAGAGAGGAAAAAATCTACACAACCTCCCATCCTCTACACACCACATATTTTTTAAATTTTATTATTTTTTTCTTTCATCAAGTTTTTAATATATGAATAATGAATAGAAAAATAAAATTATTTTAAAAAGAATAAACTCAAAAAAAATTTTTTTTTAAATATTAACAAAATTTAAAAATTTAAAAAAAATGTGGTGTGTGGAGGTTGGGGAGGTTGTGTAGTATTGTTCAAATGATAAAAAAATATGTAATAAATGATCATTTAATGATGATAAATGTATTACATCATATTTAATAAGATGGTAGTATGATGTATAAATGAAAAGAGTAATTGTAATATAATAGAATGATTGCAAAATAAAACTAGCCACCACCTTTATCGTCCATTAATTTCGTTGATGTTTCATTCGAGGAACTACTAACAATGACGGAGAGAGATTAATCATGGGAGTAAATCCATGGGGCTCAGTTATCGTTACATTCCCCTCTCCTTGCATGTTTATGTAACCTAATTGTTCTCCTTCAATCCCGCTTCCTCGTAGAATTATCACCGGCCCATATAGCAAAACAAATGCTCAAACTGAAATGGTCTTTCAGCACCATTTTCTTCTCCTAGAACTCTCCAAGATTTACCAATCCCTTTCAAGAACCAAACAACTGCATGCTTTTATCATAAAAACCCACCTTGCCCACGACCCGTTTTATGCAACTAGAATCGTGAGGTTCTATTCTATCAATAACGACGTCGGCTCTGCTCGTATCCTGTTCGACAAAACTCCCCATCGGAGTGTTTTTCTCTGGAACTCAATAATTCGTGCTTATGCCAGAGCCCACAACTTTGGTGAAGCGCTCTCTTTCTTTAACATGATGCTTAAAACTGAAACTAAACCTGATAGTTTTTCTTATGCTTGTATCATACGCGCGTGCTCTGAGAACTTTGATTCAGATGGATTGAGACTTGTTCACGGTGGAGCAATAGTTTCTGGGTTAGGATTGGATTCCATTTGTGGAAGTGCATTTGTGACGGCTTATTCGAAACTGGGTCTTGTTGATGAAGCCAGTAGGGTTTTTCATGGGCTACTTGAGCCGGATTTGGTAATGTGGAATTCACTTATTTCTGGTTTTGGGCATTGTGGATATTGGGATAAAGGGCTAGAGATGTTTGGTAGAATGAGAAGTGAGGGGAAGCAGCCAGATGGATATACACTAGTTGGCTTGCTCTCAGGTTTAGAATGTTCCAGTTTAGTGAGTATTGGCGAAGGAATACATTGCTTTTGTTTGAAAACTGGTTTTGATTCTAATGCTCATGTTGCTAGTGTGCTTGTGAGTATGTACTCGAGATGTAAGTGCATGAACTCCGCGCATAGAGTTTTCTATAGCCTATTCCAGCCCGATTTAGTTACATGGTCTGCTTTGATAACTGGATATTCTCATTCTGGTGATTATGAGAAGGCATTGTTTTTCTTCAGGAAACTGAATGTGGAAGGTAAGAAGGCAGATCCCGTTTTGACCGCCAGTGTACTGGCAGCTGCCACTCAATTGGCAGATGTAAGGCCTGGTTGTGAGATACACGGTTATGTACTTAGACATGGATTTGATTCGGATGTAAGGGTCTCCTCTTCTCTCGTAGACATGTATTCGAAGTGTGGTTTTCTGGGCTTGGGGATTCGTGTCTTTGAGGTTATGCCAAAAAGGAATATAGTTTCTTACAATGCAGTAATTTCAGGGCTCAGTTTGCATGGACTTGCCTCCCAGGCCTTCAAAATGTTTGAAGAGGTACTGGAAAAAGGATTAGTACCTGATGAGTCTACTTTCTCTGCTCTCCTTTGTGCTTGCTGCCATGGTGGCCTTGTCAAAGATGGCCGAGAAATTTTCAAAAAAATGGAAAATATATTTGGGATTCAAGCTAGAACTGAGCATTATGTTTACATGGTAAAACTCCTTGGGATGGCTGGTGAATTGGAAGAGGCTTACAATCTTATCCGGTCATTGCCAGAACCAGTGGATTGTGGCATCTGGGGAGCCCTTTTGTCATGCTGCGATGCCTGTGGAAATTCTGAGCTGGCAGAAATTGTAGCTCATCAGCTTTTTGAAGACAATCCTGAGAAAAATGCTTACAGAGTGATGCTTTCAAACATATATGCTGGTGATGGGAGATGGGATGATGTGCAGAAGCTCAGGAATGATAGGACAGGAGAGCTGAGGAAAATGCCAGGGGTTAGCTGGATTGGAGGCAGAGGTCATTAACTTTTGAAAAGATATATAAATTCTTGATCAACCTTTCCTCAGACCATCCTGTGGCATCATATGGATAAGAAACCGTGTTATGAGACACTCTTGCAGGGGTAAAGCAGTATATAAGCTCTAGCTTTCAGTTTTTTTGTTCAAATAAATAAAATTAATAATTAATTACCCCATTCTATGGCGGGTAATTAAAAGCTTTAGCTTTCAGGTTAAACGACAAACCTGCCTTCTATTTTTTCCTGTTACCTTTGGGTTTTATATGCACCTTCCTGATGATAGGTGCAGATGGCCAGACTCTCTGACACAGTCTATGCCGAACTAGTTTATACAAATTGTCTAGAAAGTTGACTCATATAAAGTAGGAGTTGACCTTTTGTAGAGGCTAACTTCATTTATATAGGATAACCTCAGATAGTTCATATAGCCCACTGCCCATCCAAGAAAGAAAAAGTGGTTCATACTCCATGCTGTAATGCTTATTCAACCATGCATACTGACACCTTGTGACTAGGATGCAGTGAAACCAGATTCTTAATCAAAGACCTAGGATTACGGTTCAGCTAGTATGAAGATCTATATATTTAGCAATCTCATCAATCTGGTTCCTGAAACAGTAGTACTAGTTGATACGATGGTGTCTAATTTTGTGATTTTTTCTCCCCACTCTCAGGCTTCAGCTTCTCTGCATGATCATCAAGCAAACACAGCATATCTGGCTGCTCCAGTGTGTTTACAAACTGCAAGTCTTGGTGGACTGCTCGAGAACATGAGAGGAAATGTTGAGAGCCTCAAGTTTGCCAGACAGAACAACTCCACAAAACCCTCCCCTGTTTGTCTTCCCTCTCAACCGTTCACCGTGCAACAAGTTTCCTAGTCAATACGAGTTCTCAGATAGATGAGACAAACCTAATCTTAAGGTGGTAAGCCCATCTGAGGAGCCAAACTTGCCTACTTGTTGAGTGTATGTTTTGCTTCTAATACAAGCTCAAAAGCCCCCTAGCCCCCTAGCCCCATGCATCTTCTCAGTAGAGACAAATAGCTCACTCAATGTTCTCTTCAGCCACGTACATAACATGTCTCACCATCATCTTAGTTGAATTGGTAAGAAATTCTCCCGGGGTACCACCACAGACACTAATTCCAGGAAAGATCATGACACAGGAGGCTCTCAATCTTCCCATTACTAATGGCAGCTCCATGTTGGTGTGCTTAGAGATCCCTTTGAATCGTCTCCTGATAATTCTTCCATTGTTGAAGCAGCTTTTCTTTTTCATTCACTTCGCATGCAACAAAGTTGGTTTCTCTCTCTCATGCAATGTAGCTCAATGCAATGCCTAATTTGCACCCAAAAAATAACTTGAATTACCATACATTGGCATTCTGTTTTATTCAAATTCCAGTTTGAAAATTCTGGCTACCACCGATCGAGAAGATTCGATACTTGATGCGATTTAGATTGTTCTCTGTACATCTGATTGATTTTAGTGGAGCAATTTATTGGATTGTTCAAATTCCTTACCTTTTACAATCAGGAGGATGGAAGGGTAGGGTGGACAATAAAAAAAAGTAAAAATAAAATAAAATAAATCATATATTATAAACTCGTATAATCAAAAGAGGATTTTTTTTTTTTTAGTTATCTCTGTTTCAAACAAAAGTTGTCTGGGTCTGAAGTCTCAAGTCTAAACAGTAAACACCCATTGTGGAAATTGCAGAGCTTCCTTCTTGGCTCGTTCAAAAACTATACACAAATACTATAAATAGGAGAAGAATTAATAATAAGAAATTAAGATTAAAAAATAAATAAATAGACGCTTCCTACTAAATATCTAAATTCCCCTGCACAAAACAATAAATAAATATATAAAGAAGAAGAAAAAAGAACCATTAGGTGGAGAGGAAGAGATTGGGATTGATAGAGAGGTGTCAAATCGTGTTAATGGATCATGTTCATGTCATATCAAGACATGTATATTATACTAAATGAGTCAACCCGAACACGACCCGTTAAGGCTATCATGTCAAAAATTCAAACCCTAACATGACCATGACCCATGATCCATTAACATAACGAGTTGATACGACACGATCCGTTTTGACTTGTTAGTAAATACGAAATAGACCCGATCCGACCTGTTTCAACCCGTTTGACTTAATTATTTTATATAAATATTAAAATATAAACAATATCTATTAAAAATATAAAATTAACTATAAGTCGAAAATTATAATCCAAATAATAAAAATACCAACATTAAATCCAAATAGTACCAAATATAATAAACACACAAACATGATAAACACACATTATAATAATATTAAAGTCATAATCCCAAATATGATAAACATACATTGTAATAATATTAATGTTATAATCCCAAATATAATAAACACAAAAATCTAAACAAATTTAGAACTTGAGGAAGGAAGTGTAGCGTTCTCCTTATCCTTGTTGTTCTCCAACTCCGTTATATCTTCAGTTAACTCGTTCAATTTCATTTCTTGTGTTTCTATTAAAAAAAGATGACATCAATAAAGTTTTATGTCAAATAACATTATTGTATTGAAAAATTATAGTCAATTATTTAATAAAATAAAAATAAGATTACCTTGCTCGCCATATTACCAATCTCTTGTGCAAACTAAGGTTTCAACAATATCTTCTTTTAGTGCACTCCTAAACTGATCAATGATATGTCCATCAACACTAAATGTAGATTCAGATGCAATTGTATAAATTGGAATACTCAAAATGTAACGCCCCAAACCCGGGTGGCTTGGAGAATTACTACTTGTCACTCATAATCATGTCTCCCAACACATTCGAAGAATAATCTCCAAAAAAACTTTAAAAATGAAATCAATCTCAAATCTTCTCAATAATCTCATTACAAATTCCACACAATCTTTAATGCAATAATAATAAATCAAAGGGGTCCATAACCTTCCGGTAGTCATAACAACCTAACCAATAATTTCATAAATCTCACTAAAACCCAAGATATTACTAAAACTCAAAGAGATTAAAACTAAGAACACCAGAAGTCCTTCTTCTACCAACATCTCCTCAGCTTAAACACAAACAGCAATCTAATCCAGGTCCTCATTTGGACTCTCCACATCATCTGGAAAATATTATAATGATAGGGGGTGAGTTATCAACAACTCAGTAAGCAGAAAACATATGCTAGCATGCAAACATGAACATTTACAAAGTAGAACATGCCGAACAAAATATTTTCCAGAGTTAACATGCAGAACATAACCTATTTTCAAAAGTAACAGAGCGATGGTTTTAAGACAAGTAAAACCCTTAGTGCTTTGGCATAACATAAACTGAGTATCATCATCAGATCAAAACAGAGCATCAAACAGAGCAGAGACCATGTTTCACCCCCGTGGTAGGGTTGTGCTAACCCCGGTGGCCAAACCAGGCAGAGACAGAGGTGAAATCTTTCCTTTGTTCTTCTCGGAGCCCCGAGTGTGCACACAGGAAATACCACAATAAAACCACTTTGTTTCCAAAGTGGGTGCACTCAGAGACAGAGAAGTTGGTACCAACCCAAACAGAGCAGAGCATAACAGAGCAGAGCAGAGCAAAGCAGAGACGGAGTCAGATACGACAACCAGTACACCATGCCAAAGGCTTTCAGATGTTATATCAAAATAATACAGAGTACCAAAACAGAATCTGACAGTTTACACACGCTGGACACAAAAGCCAGAACATCTTTCTAAATAAATGCACAACTTTTCATATTCCCAATATCGCTCTTTTTCCAGATTTCAGAAACCACATGACAAAATTTAGCTCATGTCTACACAATGCATGTCAGAACATATTTTTCTCTTTTTTGTACAGATTTCATGAGTATGCAAATAAATGACCGAGGTTGGTTTTGTTTTTCCCAAGTTCTCATTTCACCACAAAAATATGCAAAGTTTTTAGAAAATCAACCTCAATCTCAAATAATTCGTATAAGGCCTAGCATAGGAACCCCGCTTACCTGACTCCTGCAGCGCATTATCTAAGACTTGAATACGGTCTCTATCCGTCTCGTCACCTATTCATAAAAATAATATAAACTAAATATTAAAGTCCAACAACACAAAATTGGTCTTCGACAATTTAAGACCCAATTTCTAGACCATAATTCAACAAGTTTAATCCAACTTAAACAACCAAATAACAATCTGGACAGCCCACCCTTCGACCCAAAATATTCTATACCAATCTCAGTATTGTCCAATACAAGCATCAAGACCAATGCCAATTCAAATTCCAATAACTCACACTTATTCCAACAGTTCACAGTCCCAAACAATTACTAACAGTTTAACCAACAATACTACACAAAGCACACTTCTTCCCATTCACAACTCCATAACAGAAAATATAAACTAATACCTCCAAAAATTAAACTGTACTGGACAAAGAAAATTAAATTCTCTTCTAAATAATTTCTCAACCACCAATCCAAACGACCCCCTCTTACTCTTCGGACTCGGTCCGGCACAACCAACAAAAACACAATAAATATGAATTAGCGCAGAAATACATTTAAATCTCAAAAGTACTTTGGGAAAAATACTTACAATGCTATAATATAATTTTTGAAAGATCACGGAGGTGCTAGAAGCGGCAACGCAGCAACAAAACAATGCCAAATGCACTGTGGCCGTGGGTCTCAAAAACCCACTTTTGAACGGGTGCAAACGAAGACCCGAGATTGATAGGGTAGGGCTTAAGGATGTCGGTGAAGCTAATGGTGGTGGTGGTTGGCCGTGGATGGCGGTGCAATAGGCGGTTGAAGTGCAAAAACACCCAAAAACGGAAATGTTGATGGTGGGGCTTCACCGGTGACAGATAGGAGGTGGGGTTGGGTCCATTGGGTTGCTAGAAGGTCGAGGATGATGTGGTGAGAAGATGGTGGCCGGAGGTGGCGCGACGGCGGAGCAGCGGCGCAAGGAATGCCGCGGCTTCGTGTGGTGCGTGGAGGCTAACGGCGGCGCGGCTGGGGCTGGAAATCGGAGGGGGAGGTCGCCGGTGGGTGGGGGTGCTGGGAAGCCGGGCGGTGTCGACCACCGCCGGCGCACGGCGGCGGGTCGAGGGCAAACGGCGAACGCACGGGAGAGAGAAAGAGAGAGAGGCGCGGGAGGGAGAAGAAAAAAAAGAAAAAGAAAAAAGAAGGAAAAGAAGAAAAGAAAAAGAAAAGGAAAAGAAAAATAGAGAGAAAAGAAATGAGGTTCAATTTTCATAACTTGGGTCACGAAAATAATCCAAAAGAAACGATTTTAAAACAGCTAGTGAAATAAAATATTTCAAACATAGTGATTAACATGAAAATAATTAATTAAACCCAATAATAAGTTAATTTGATTTGAAAAGAAGTTTAAACGCATAAAAATAATTAATTTAGAGAAAGCACTTCAAAAATAATTTTCGTAAACTAAAAAAAAAATCATAAAATAACACAACTAAAAAATCCAACAATTTTAAAACAAGAGAATAAATTTTAAATTAATAACAAAAAAATCTTTCAATTAAAAAAAATACACTAAAAATACGGGGTGTTACACAAAATGCGACAAGCCATATAAGCAAGATCAAGATAACAAAATTCAATTACTTTCCAAAATGAAAGAATATCAAGATTTGCATTTCTATATGTCCTAGGTCCCTCCAAGTAAACCTCTAATTAACTTTTTTGCATATGGGCAGAAAGATCATCATGTTCAATTGAATCAAATTCCTATACACAAAAAATAAAATAAAAATGTTTCAAGCCAATATATGATATGAAACAACAATATAATATAAATTATTAAACAAAAAATATTATTTGAATTTATCTGAAATACTTGTCTATTAAATCTAGTTGAGGACTGTCTTTCCGCTCTACTAATAGTTCTTTCAGAATTCATGGTAGAACTTGTGGGAGCACTAGAAGAACTATATTCCATGAAAAGAGATGTCAATTTGGTACGAACATTCAAATACTCTTTATAGGGAACCATTTCCTTAAAGGTTCTTATAAAAAAAAATCAACAAAATGAAATTTGTATCGAGGATCCAATATAACTACTATAGCCAACAATACATTGAACTCATACCAATATTTTTCAAACTTAGCAAGCATTTGACAAGACATTAAGATGTATTATTCAAGCATTCTCAAATAAACCTAGAGGATTCTATTGATATTAAAATTAGTACAAGATCATATGTTAGAAATCCCATCAAAATTCCATACTACTATGCAGAATCTTAATCAATTCCCATTGTATAATTGTCCATGAAAGTCACACCTACCTATAGGGGTGTAAAACAGTCAGTCCGGACCGGAGAAACCGACCGGACTGGACCGGACCGGACCGAAAAAATGTATGGTCGGTTTCGGTCCAATAAGTAGGAAAATTTCGGTCTTCGGTCCGGTCTCGGGGTGGAGATTTCTCGGACCGGACCGGACCGACCGAATAAAAAATAAAAAATATATATATAATAATTATACAAGTAATAATATAAAATTTTAAATATGTTATTAATACTTGTTAATATTTTATAAATTAACAATATTTTATATATATCTTCATCTAAGCTATCACTATTAACAATATAAAATTTTAAATATGTTATTAACACTTGTTAATATTATATGAATTAACTAATATATAATATCAATTAGTTAATTATATAGTAATTATATAAATTAATAATGTAATTTTCATCTAAGTATTATCATTGACCATATAAAATATTTTTTTTATTGAGTTTGTTACATAATTTATATTAATAAGTCACTTAATTTAATTTAATATTTTAAATAATTTTTTTTATTAATTGATTTAAAAAAATAAAATAAAATAAAATTAGGCCAGACCAAATGGACCGACCAGACTGATAACTATTGGTCCGGTCCGGTCCCTATGGGGTGTCCGGTCCGGTCCGGCGATGGACCAAAAATATTAGGTCCATTGCTGGACCGGACCAGACCAGACCATTTGCACCCCTACCTACCTATACAATAGAGCAAGTTTTAAAATAAACCCTCGATATAACAGAACAAGTCACACATATATATACATAAACACTTGATACAATCATACAACAGAACAAGTTTTAAATAAGAATTCAAATGTCTGGCGTGTACCTAATGTCTCAATGATGACAAATCTTGAGAGTCTGGCGTGTCGTATTTGTGTTGGATTAACAAGTCATGTCACATATTGCCACCTCTATATGACTGTCATTGATTTGGCATAATACTTCTATTTTTTTTTTTTTTTTGCTAATAATGATAAGTTGTACAAGTCAAGGTTTTTTTTTCCACGCCATTTTTCCAAGTAAATTTTTAGCTACTCCTATTTAGGTGTCGTTTAGATAGTGAGTTGAGATAAGATGAATTGAGATAAAAATTAAAAGTTGAATAAAATATTATTATCGTTTTGGAAGTTAAAAAAGTTGAATTATTTATTATATTTTGTGTAGAAATTTGATAAAATTGTAATGATGAGATGTTATGAGATGAGATGAAATACTTTCACTATCCAAATGAGACCTTAATCTGCCTTTATGTAACTAATTGACACTTTATAAAAGAGTTGTTTATCCTTAGTTAAAATAATGGAAAAAAGTAGGAATTTATATTTTGTTTGTAAAGATCATATATTTAATTTCATACTTGAAACTTTTTTTATAGATCATATATATAAGGTATTTAAATTTAAAGTTTATGATTTAAGTAACGTTACTGTTCATCTTAAATCTTGTCATTGTACTTGTATATGTATACATTTTTAAATATTAACTATTTAAATGACACTCACTTAAAATATATAACATAATAATTACAACTTAAAATGGAAAAATCTAATATAAACAAAAATTTATTTTATAATTTCTAAACTTTAATAAGAAAGAAAAACTAAGATCAAGGGTCCTTGACACCATTAAATTAACAAAAAGTTGTCAGATCAACTTTTCATTAGAAGTAAAGTACTAAGGTTTCTTCTTATCCTTTGAGTTATATATTCCTTAGATGCTTAGTGGTTCATGCCATGTAGTTTAGACCTAGGTCTAGTAGTAATCATATTATTTGGAACGTTGAACATGTTCATTTTTTCCTGTTCAACCAGACATGCATGCTGGGTACAAAAGAGAGAGTTGTATATGAGTTGGGAGGAGACATGGCTCTCAGCTTCTAGTGGTATTGAGACAACAGCTAAAATTCAACTTCTTTATTGATCCCCTGTCCTCGGAGGTGCATGGCTCCTACAACCCAAGTTCACTTTGAAGCCATTTCCTTGTCTACTCTCATTTAAACCACATATGCTGACACTACAGCAGAAATTGGTGCTGCTGTTGCTGTTGTTGATGCTACATATTTTGTTGTACAGTCTACTTTTACCTCTTCCCACTGTATTTGACAATGCTTTTGCTTGAATGAAAGTCGGCTTTGAATCCAATATTACGTGTAATTGCAATTTTTTTTTATCCCAGATGGACCTTCACTGTCCAGAATTACAAGTTTGAAATGGGCATTCTTTGGGTTTTAGCCCATTTGAGCCAACACCTAAGATGTCTTGTTAAATTCCCATGATCCTTTTGTTAAGCATTATCCAAGATCATCATCTTATATATGTTCAGATATGAAATAAATTGAAGTCCAGCCTATTCGAAGCTGTTGATCTTGGATAATCATCACATTATCAGGAGTAAAAGGAAAGTTGATGACAAAAATAATATAAGGTAAGCAGAACTCAGCTACTTTAAAGAAAGAAATAGATCTCTATAAAATGAGAGAATCTCTACAAATCAAGACAGATTATTCGCTCCCCCATTCAGACTTTTGCAGCAGCGGTGTCTTCTTAACATCTTGATAATCCTATATATTTTTCTCTACAGTATTGAGAGCTATAAAAGGTCATGAGAGATTATAAAAATTACACACTACAGTGGATTTCATCCCAAATAACCTGTGAATGTAAGCTTTTATGTTGAATCACGTAAATCTCTATATCTTTCTTTATTTTCAGTTTATATGTTTTATTTATCATTTATTTCATGGAATATCGTCCGAGTACCGTATCAATGCTCAAGCCATCGTCGTGGACCATTCAACCTTATTATTGGGCACTGACTTTGGCATAAAAATGGATTAAGGTACAATATGCAAAGTTCTTTAGACCCACATTCAACAAAAAGAAAAAAAACAATAAATATTAAGCAAATGCTCACTAAAAAGCTGAATTCTTCGATTTTAAAAACTCACATGTGCCCTAGTTATTTTCTTTTAAAAAAATAAAAATAAAAATAAAGAATCTTGTAATCTCAGCTCGTGCTACTAGCTGTTGGAGTGGGTCTAATTGCACTAGGTTACTTTATCCTTCTTAAATGGTATCCTGAAAAGGCCTAGGCTGTGGAGAATATAGGCCTGAGTTATGAGAATCCTGATCTTTGAATAAAAAGAATCAGAATCTTGCAAGTAGCTGCTAGGGGAGGAAGGGTAAAGGAATTGCACCTCTCCTGATCAGCCTAGCTAGAGATCGATCAGCAACCTTAATTACGGCCTAAATCCGAGCTCTTGGGGTACTTCTCTAATCTTGCCAAATCAAGTAAAAAATCATCAGCTTCGTATCTGCAAGCTGCAAATAATTTCTCTCTCACAAAACAAAACAATCTGATGCCCTCATCTATCTAACTAAAGCTCGTGATCTGATCGATCTGATGATCTTCCAAATAAGCCCTCTTTCCCCTTCGCCTTCCATCCACAAGGCCAAGATGCCAAGCATTAATTGTCCATTAGGAGTTTTCCCCGGCCCTCTAATTTCTAGATATGGAACTGGATGGGCCAAATCTAACACTTTTTGGCAACCTTCAGCTAGCTAGCTTACCCTGTGCAATGCATGCATGCATGGTATTGCACTAATGATCATGATCTGGTCTTCAAAATCGATCAAATAGTGGTGCAGCATTAATAATGTACCCATGCAGAAGACCAACCATGTGGCTCATGAGCCTCAAGCTAGCTCCAGTACCACTACTTTAAGCAGGCCGACGGTTCATGAGTAATTCTAGCTATCTTATCATGTTCGATCTAGCTTTTTTATCTGAATGTGAATTCATTTGGAATTAAGCAACGGATCATATATATATATATATACATATATATATATATATATATAGTACACCAAGTTCAGTTGCAGCTCCCAATGCAATAATTCACTACACTTTTTGGATACGATCGAGCAAACGGCCTGCATGCACCTCTTTCGACATGGAATTCCCACTCGGTTTTGCCAAAGAACAAGCGCCTGGGTTCAGACTTTTGGTCCATTGCATTTTTAGTTTCTTTTTATGCACTAGATCATTATTAATTGTATCATGATTTTTATTTGGCTTTAAAATCTTGATCATGCATACTGCCACCTCTTTCTTCGTTGCAAGAGATCGAATAGGCAAATTTCCTTTTTTCTTTTTTTTATTTCTCCCCTTCCTAATTTGGACAAATCATTGGACGAGCACATATAGATCATTAAGAAATTAATGGTCTCCAACTACAATCTTCAGAGCTTAAAAGACTAATTCATCGGACCCATGCATGTTACATTACATATAACATGCATGCATCACCCAAAAATCAGCATGCAGTACTCGGCCATGACGACTAATCGACCGAAATTGATACGTGTGTACATGTGTACGTGGTGAATATAAAGGGAATAATATTAATTATATGAATTCTTTGACTCAAAAGTAGGGGTGCTACCCGCACCATGCCGGGGGGGGGGGAACCCCACCCCCGGGAGGCGGGGCCAGGGCCCCCCGCCCCGGTAGTGGGGGGC
Organism: Juglans regia; assembly: GCF_001411555.2. Lineage (NCBI taxonomy): Eukaryota > Viridiplantae > Streptophyta > Magnoliopsida > Fagales > Juglandaceae > Juglans > Juglans regia. The sequence continues at coordinate 12,781,467 of NC_049909.1, read as the reverse complement.
GGGGTTGAAACCGCATCCCGCCCCCCGCTCAATCCAGTGATTCACTGGATCTATAATTTTTTTTTTGTCTAAATTTTTTTTAAAACCTAAATTATAATTTAATATAATTATAAATTTTATTCAAAAATATATAAATTCATTAGAGTTTTATTTTAGATTGCTTTGGCCTCCTAAACCAACCTTTATATAGGAGGCCAAGGTAATACAATAGTCATTCTTAAGCAATATGAAACTTAACAGTAAGTCTCACATTGCTTAAGAATGACTATTGTATTGCTTTGGCCTCCTATATAAAGGTTGGACCAGAAAGTCAAGGCAATCCATTAACTTGAATTCAAGTTTTTAACAAATTGTATATATTTATATACAATATATATTTAGATAAATATAAAAAATAATTTTTTTTATTATTTTTGGGACTGTGCGGAGCGGGGTGTGGGGCGGGGTCCCGCTGGGGTCAGCCCGCCCCCCGCCCCCGCTATGGGTCCTTCATGCGGGGCGGACGGGGGCGGGGTAGCGGGGGCCGGGCCCCCGCTGCCCACCCTTACTCAAAAGCCTTACACCACCCACGGGAAAAAAATAAAAAGGTAAAAAATAAAAGCAAGTGTGTGGTGTAGGGCACTGCTGAATAGGATTTTTTAATTATATATACAAATGCCACTATGTCACTCTAGTTATACAGCTCGTTTTGGCTCATTAACCCACTACTATGGAAGGGGTAAAGGAAATTTAGAGTTTCGGTTTTTACCTTTTTGTATTTTCAGATGTTATTTTATTTTGAATATATATTTTTTTATTTTTTTATTTTTTAATAATCCATGTGACATGAAATGGTGATGCTACATCATTAAAAGAATAAAGTGAGAAGTATAACTAAGACAGCATGAGAGTAATTCTCAATAACAATATTTGGACCTAGCTAATTAATTAATTAAAATACGTACCTAACTAATGATAACAAATCAAGCATGAACCACTAAGATCCTTCCAATCATTATAAGGGCCATATAGATGTTTTCCAAGCAATCATTAGGGTCATTTGATGTTTAGTATTATATATAATAATCTTGTACGTACACCGTCTAATTTAATAGCTATTTGGAAACCCCGGCCGCCACCAATAAGGCGTGCCAAAATGGCAGTGCCCAAAAAAAAAAAAAAAAAGCAGTTCTCTACAAAAGAAACTGATCATACTTTTTTCAATAAGATTGCACATTTTAAATCTATATATATCTAATGTTATTTTAATTAATGGTCATGGTATAATAACTTGCACACTCTAATTAGACTATGTACAAATCATTAATTTTTCTAATTTAAAAATCTTTACTGGCAGTTTCAATTAAATATATCATGTGTTAGTTGACCTAGCTAGGACCCATGAAGAGACCGTCCTGCCTTTGAGAGTAACGTTGCTTTCCTTATAACAAACCCTAAAATATTATATATAACTCAACAGGATTAATGCCATGATTAGGGGGCGCAAATGGTGCTAGTATTAATGTATATGATAGCATAGTCTTGCTTTTAATTAGTTTTGAATATTTTTTTGCATATATGTATAATGTATGTTCATGTCATTTCACATGCATGCACGCACCCGTCTTCATAGAAATAATGCGTGATTGAATACATTTATATTTTTTGGATAAATAAATATTGTATGGTTCACTTTATGTGTGTGTGTGTGTGTCTATATATATATATATATATATATATATATATATATTATCTAAGGCCCTCAAGTTCTTGTTGGGATCTTTTTTCCTATTTTTTGGTGTTATATTCAATTTCTCATGGTCACCTTATAATTGTCAATTGCATGGTGTGTTATAATTGAGAAAAAATAGTTATTGTGTAAAAGCTATTTTTATTTGTTTCAACCTTTAGCTCTAACAAGGAACCAAAAACTCTTTTATTATTGGTATGAAGTCCTAATTACACTTATATATATAATTTATTTATCATCATGATCTAAACATCTCTTGGTGTGGCATTAAATGATAGGTCCACATAAAGTGAAACATAATAAATAGTATTCAATAATTTAATATCATATCATGGCCGGGATGATGAATACGTAACATTACTCATATATATATATATATATATATATATATATATATAACGAGATTAATATTGTAAATAAATAAAATTATTGAAGAAGCCATTTGGATTCGGTTCGATCAAACTTGAATCTAACCTAATTGGTTTACTAAAAACTAGTCATCGAGTCAGAACAATGAGAAGTAGTGCTACTAGATCTATATAGAGATTTTATAAAAGCAAGCTTACAAAATAATATGATTTAATATGATAGCATCAGATTTCTTTTGCTATAAAAAAGATTTTAAAATCTGATGTACTACTTCACCACATGATTAAGAGAGATCAATTTATAAATTTAATTTTATAAAATCAAGTATTTCTCTTCTAGTAGTTGTCTAAACTCTTGTGAAATTAAGAGCTTAATGGTGGATTTCAAAGAGTAAGACCAAGAGAGACATTAGTTATCAGGGAAGTTTTTGTTGAGAAATAATCTCACATTATTTGTAGATAAAGTCTTGGACATGTTTATAAAGAACTAACAATAATCTCTTATAAAACCGATTTTATGAGAGGAGTTAGGTCCATGAATTTTTTCATAGTATCAGAGCTTGTTACAGAACAAATAAGGGCCCACACTACTTACCCCGTGACAAGAATTAGAAAAAAAATACTGGTCTGCATGTGAGGTGGGTGTTGAGGAATAATTTCACATTGCCTGTAGACAAGGTCTTGGGTATGTTTATAAGAAATAAATAATTTTCTCTTGTAGAATTGATTTTATGAGATGAGTTAGACCCATAAATTTTTTCAATTTTGAAGTTGAGAACTAATCCCTCGCATGAATCTCTCGTGGATATCTCTTCTAATTTTTGGGCCAATTATCTCTGATGAAAGCAACTTTCGCTGGACCTCTCAGCTGACCTCTAATTGCTGCCTGATCTCTTTCACATGAGTGACTCTTATATGACGTTTATCCTTTGGCCGCTAAAGGGGAAAAGATCGAGTTTATATAAGACATAAATTGCCAGCAAAGATTATATGGTCGGAGTGACGAGGACTGAGAAAAAACATTGCGGGCGGGACAAAGTACTCTCTTTCATTGTCAAGTCCTACTCGATCGTAATATAGCTCGAAATTACCTGAACCAAACGTATTGCATAGAAGTAATATATACTTAATCACTAACATATATACATATATACATTTATGCGTGTGTCTGTGTCTGTGTCTGTGTGCGCGCGCGCGCGCGCACGCGCATGTGTAATTATATTAATGGCCGAAACCCAGTAGTGAAACGATCTCAATTACTAGATCTTCTTTCCAGCTTTCTTAGCCTACCAATATCTTTTTTTTTTTTGGATAATTAGTAATTAGACTAATCCAAGAAAGTTGAACTTTCAAGTACAACGCTCGAGCGAGAATTAACCATGAAAGATTACAAGCCTAAATTAAAAAGATTTAAGGCCTCTATGGGATCATCGAATATATTAATTCATCTTTAACAGATCAAGTACGTACGCGCGTACTAGTACTACCTGGCCTTCATGAAAACAAACTTTGCATTTTGAGTCTGGTGGATTAATTAAGTCATCGATCACTACTTCATGAACATTACAAAATTACTTTTCCTATCATTGTATACAAGTACATGATCATGATGCGCGCCTGTCAGCCCAACAACTTAGGAAAAGTGACAGCTTGAGTTTTTAGACCGCGTGATGGCCGGTTTCCTCATGATCTAGTAGTACTGCTGGTAATTCAGTAGCAGCCGGCCGGCGCGCTTGATTTGCACATGAACCAGCAGTAATTTTTCTGCAATCAATACCAATTAAATTAATTTTCTTATCTTTCTAATAATAAAAAGTGCATGCCCATCACCTAAACAACTTAAGAAAAGTGACCTGTTTGTTCGTCTTAAAGTGCGCGCAGAGGTCTTCGATCAGCTAGCATTCGTGCCTTTCTCTCCTAGCTAGCTTCCTCTTATATGTTGATGTATATATATACTTTAATTAATTCCTTTTGTGTTTCGGGCTGATCTGCATGCGGTGATCTCAAGCTGGCTTACTTTTGAATTTTCCCATAATTAAGAAAAGAGATCAGACATGGCGCTTGCCTGATATATATATATATATATATATATATATATATATATATATATTTATATAATTAGCTAGCTAGGGTTATAGCTAGCTTATATACGTTAATCAAACTATTTTAGTTCGGGAAAGATTAACAAAAATTACTATTTCACAACATCGCTTATGCTAATTAATTTCTGAATAATTCATATAATCAACTCTTTAAGTTCTTCTAAAAACTTGTTTAATTATTATTATATGTTCGAATTCATAACATTAATTATATGCCAATTATTTTATTTGGTTGAATATGATCACTAGGTAATTGATCTCCTTTTCATTTTATTTTATTTTATTTTATTTTTTGGTGGCAAGTAAAGATGCATGCAGCTAGCTAGGTTTATTTTTTTGATCGAGTCGTACTAATTATCAGCTAGGTGGTGTTCATGAAACGATCCGGCCAAGTCTGGGTTCCATGAAAGGGTAATTGAGAGACAGTAGTGCTATATTTAGCTCATAACATCTATAGCAATTAGCTCGATCCCTTGTGTATTTTTATTCTTTTATATCAGTCCTAGCTAGCCTAGCTACTATTTTCAGTACGTACGGTGTGGAACAAGTTGTCCCACATGAATGATATATAAATTCATGATTACATGTCGTGAAAGTAAAATATATATATATATATAGGTTTAAAAATTAGAAAATAAAATAATTTAATTAATGGTAAATTAAATGAAAAAAAAATTAAAATTGTATATATTCATGCATGCATGCATACTTGTTTTCATTCATATTTGTGAATGATGATTAATTAGCAAAATATGTACTCAGAATAATTAAACATCATTCGATCGATCACTTTCATATTTCTTGAAAAAAAAAGAAAAAAAAAAGTATTTATTGTCTCAACACATGAGAAATATTAATGGCAAGGAATGAGAATGGGAGACAACCCCACTCGCCTGATATTATTATTAGATGCAAGGTCACAATCATTCTTTTCTAAGTGTACCTCCCATTTATTACCTCTGTCTTTTGCCTCCATTCCATCTCCATCCACTAAATACCCTTTGCCTTGCTAGCTCCTCCCACCATTACCAGTATTTGTCACTGAATTTGTAGCTCTCCCTCTCTCTCTCTCTCTCTCTCTCTGCCTCCCTCCAACTAGGGTTTCTCCATTGATGGCTCACCAAACAGAACTTTAATGTTCACATCATTCCTTTGCTAAGGCTACTTTATCTTGGAAGGACAGTACTGAACAGCTTTTGAAATAGCTCTTGCAAGGGAAAAGGTACTTCCCTTTTTTATTCATTTGATCAAGAAACCTAGATCACAAACAGGTAAATATATGTAGCTTGTTTGTTCCTTTTCTATGCTACTAATTCTTTTCCTGTGTTTGTTTTTTGGGTAAGGTAAAGGCGAAAGAGAGACTAGATCCCTCTGTTTAGGGCTTTTCTATGTTTATATACCTCAATAAAGCTGTGTTAACATAACTACATCGAGTTGCACCAGTCAGATCCTGTGTTCAACAAGTCTAAAAGTATATATGCATCATAATTAACTTTCTACATATATTTATCATGCTAATTAGAGTTCTTCCACACATACACAGAGAGAGAGAGAGTTAAAGAAGAGACAGAATTCGAAAATTTAGGAAGCATGTAGAAGGCCATGGTGGCTGTGAATATAGAGAGGTAAAAGCTACAATTTGTTAAAATTAGAAAGGGATAAAAGATAGATATAACTAGATTGATCAGGAAGTGACACACACACACACACACACATATATATATATATATATATATATTTATATGATTTCCTGAACTATACGAGAAAGCATGTATTTCTTAGTGTTCGTGTGTGTAGGGGATCGAAGACAGACAGAGAGAGAGTGAGAGAGGGTTGTGGTGGTTTCCGGTTGCAATTTCTTCATACCAGTGTTCAAAACGAAGAAAGCATGTAGAAACTCCGGGTTGTTTTGCTGATTTTTCATCACTACTCTAAATCTTCATAGATAACCCTAGCACTCAGAAGAAGTTGTTGATGATTCCAACGGATATGACAGGGAAAGAAGAGGAGAGGGAAAAAAAAGGGGCCGGGGCCATTGAATTCTACTTGAAATCTATTTTTTTTATAAGAAAAAAAAGAAAGAAAGAAAGAAAAAAGGGCGGCTAGCAATTACTCATAGATAAAGATTCTCTTTTCAGAAATAAAATTGGAACTGCTAAGTCTGAGGTGAAGAAGACAAAAAATAAAATAAAATGCTTAATGTGTTTAGTCTGATTATCTTGGTGCAGTGAAAATGGCTTCATCCAGCTCCTACAATTGTCCCTGTGCTGCCTGCAAGTTCTTGAGGAGAAAATGCATGCCAGGTTGCATCTTTGCACCTTACTTCCCACCAGAGGAGCCCCAAAAATTCGCCAATGTTCACAAGATCTTTGGTGCAAGCAATGTGACTAAGCTCCTCAATGAGCTTCTTCCTCACCAGAGAGAGGATGCAGTTAACTCTCTCGCCTATGAGGCTGAGTCAAGAGTAAGAGACCCCGTTTATGGCTGTGTTGGTGCCATATCATTCCTTCAGAGACAAGTTCAAAGGCTCCAGAAGGAACTTGATGCAGCCAATGCTGACCTGATACGCTATGCTTGCAATGAAATTCCCCCGGCTTTGCCTCCACATCCGGGGCTAAATCCAGTTCAATCAATGGCTCCAGCTCGCTCAAGACCGATTGAGCTTATTAGAAGAGTTGACAATCAAGCAGGAGGGTTTAATTATCAACAACCTCTAGCTTTCCCTCTACCTTACCCTTTTCCATGGAATGAAAATCCTTCAGGGAATACAGACGAAGGAGGCCAGGATGGTATGTGAAAGTGAAACAAGGGCTTCCACTCTTTGGGGCATCATGACCTGAAGAAAAATATTGCTTGCTATTGGTATGGTATATTATAGCTAGCTGCACATGATGGAGTAGTACTCTAGCTTGTAGCTAGATCTCAAAGTTCTAATATTTCTTAATTAGTAATAATTAATTATAATTTGGTGGGTTTAAGCAGAAGTAGTAGTACTACTACTGCATAATAATTCTGTTAAAACCAAGAAAAAACACTGGAGCTGTATTTTATCAGTGTGGAACTTGGGACCTAAATAAGGCTGTAGAACATAGAGTACAGCAAGGCTATTATTTTACATCTCTTCTTGTGTCATTAGTGTACTGAGTCTCTCAAGGCATGCGCATGCGGAAGTTGATATATATATATATATATAACATTTATTAGTTTATCTCAAAGAGGATTCTCTAACCCAAGTCTACGGCTTACTTCTTTTTTACCCTATGCATCTATTCTCACCTTTCTTTCTGCCTAGTCTTGTTGATCGATCTGGAGGACCACTGTCTGATTCAATTTCTTATTTATTTATCAAATTTTGTTGTGCTGACCATTGATAGCCACTGTTTTTAGGAGACCCATAGAAGAGATGTCATCCAACTAAGTTGCACTTCCTTAGACCATTGAATTTACATTATTATCATCTATTTTTGTATATATTTATAAGAAAATTATTTATTTTTTATTAATTTTTTTTATTAAAATAATTATTTCTCTGAGTATAGTTTGGTCTTCACAAATTGTTAATTTAGGTTTTGAACTTCGCTGATAATTCATTGTCTTTACTTTTTGTGGAGTTTTTTGAAATTCATTGATCAGCTGATCCACCTGATGATCTTGTTTAATCAAAGACAGCAAATATATCTAAAACAGTGGGAGGCTCATTGGATCCGATCAGTAAAGCTGTTTCTACTACCATGAAGGGGTTCTTCTTCATCTTAATTTCCCTTTCCGACGTGTTCACTGTTTTCGTCCTCCAACACTCCCCAGAGAAAACAGTGAAACCTTAGACAAAATTATAAAGTTCTGCACAGTAAAACCCTCTATGATTTCACAGCTGCGCACACGCAATATACTGAGCTTATTATATATACTTTGCTGTGTTATTGAGTATTCTGATGCAAGCATGTATCAAGACATTGTGAAACTCAACAAAGGTGTCCGTCCCACTAAAAGAAAAAGAAAAAACTAAAGGTGAGATCAGAACCGAAAGAGTGTAGCTAAAATCAGGGTTAGGGTTTCTTTTTTCTGGATAAATAGGGTCCAGGTTTCGTATTACAACTTAAAAAAAACATTCGGCGAAGGTCAGCAGCATATTCCCCCTTTTCTCGGCCAAGGAAATTGAAAAAACAAAAAAAAATGTTGCAAACCATACAACCTCCGAAGCCGTCCGACAGAGAGGAGAATGTGATTAGATTGAGAAGGAGAGAGAGAGGATTTGTCATTATTTTCAATGACTGTCTTTATTTTTCCGGAGTTTTTTATCCTCGGCTATTTTCTACGACAGTCTTATCTTTATCATCTCTCTCTCTCTCTCACACTTATCCTAGCAATCTGTAGCAGCACAAAGCTTTCATCATCATTAAACATAGACCAACTATTGGTTTCTCCCTTCACTTTTGTCAGACGTCTCTCTCTCTCTATCTATCTCTCCGACACACATAAATGCACACGCGCACATTATTACATGTATTAAATTAATAAAATCCAGTAAATTTGAAACTGTCCTATTCTGTTTCTCTCTCTTACACAAAGGAGAGCTCTCTGGATCTGGGTCTGACAGAAGTTTCCCAGTGACTCACGTCCATGTTCTCCAATTCATCGCCTCTCTGTCATGACTTCCCTCATCCTCGAGATGATCACCAAAAGCCTCTCCTTATTCTCTCTCGAAAATTTTTTGTTCTCCCCATAATATATATATATCAAATCATTCTGATCTCCTTCCCACCCACCATATCTAACGCAATTTGCAATTTACTATTAGTTATATAAAAAAAAGTAAGAGTAAAGACAGAGACTTTTACTGTTGCGTTCATTGCAGGGTTCTCAGAAAGGGGAAGTAAGTAGCATGGCTTTCTGAATATATTATTGTTGGGTTTTTCTCTGAGATTGCAATAGTTATCTGTCCAGAATCCATCAAACGGCCAATCGGTTTTCGTCTCTGCGGAGACGTGGGAAAGAAGCAAAGAGCAGGTGAAAAATTGCAGGAGTTCTGTTACAAAGGACAAACGGAATAGGCAGTGGGGGCCGGGTTCTATTTGAAGGCCCCACAAGAAATACTTTAAGTACCTCGTGAGGTTCTAATAAATCAGAGAAAAGGACGCTGGATTTGTTCCTTTCAGGTTGGATGTTTTTGGTTTTCTGGGACTCTCTACATCACTCCCTGATCTCAGACTCTGATCAGTATATCTAAAGTAAGAGGAACAGCACCCGCACTGACCCAACACATGTGGTGTTATTTGCAATACAACCAAAAACCCGAAAGAGTGGGAATTATTAGGGATGAAAAGGTTGTCCAGAGTACACGCGCAGAGAAATGAAACAAGTTTCCCTTAATTTGCATGTAATGTTTTTAGAGTAAAAAAAAAAGTTCAAGGATTTCATGAAACTACAACCTCGGTATATATACACTGTACACATATTAAATGGTATATAGGAACAAAGGGTTCACCATTTTTGGACATTTTAGCTCAAGAATCATTGAGTTAACCACAATTAGGTGAAGTGGTAATAATGCCTAACGATTTGATTCTTCATCAAATTCAATATCTTACGAGCTGTACTTTTTCTTTTCATTTATTAATAATTGTGAAAAAATAGAATCGAAAGCATGATTGTCCATTGCTCTTTCTGCATGCTGTTGGGCCAAGGTAACTGCAGTTCTTACAGCCAAGCGGGCTAGCTTCTATTACTAGTACATTTATATATATATATATATATATATATTTGTGTGCGTGTGTGTGAAGATTTCAGCCCCGCAAGGCATATCTTTTTGTTTCAATTACCATGCAGGTGGCCACAGTGCATGTTTTTAATAAAATAAAATAAAAGTATAACCAACTGCAGGCAATATATGTATATTCAAATATAATGACAGCACTGTAAGAGAACATTAAAAGTCATAATTAATTTAAGAAAGCTTTGTGAGGAAAAAGGAGATCCTGATCATATAACCTGCTTTTGCAACTAGTTTTTTACAAATTCAATTCTTAAAAGTGAGAAGATATATGCACATATAATAGATGCTTCAAAGCATTTAAAAAGTTGGATTGATGTAGCTAGCTAGCTAGGGTCGATTATATATAGGACTAATGGTTCATTTAAATCGATTATCTTTCAACAAAATCTTCATATAGCTAGACTTTTCAAACCTAATCTAGGGTCACGTATGTAAATCATATAGCATCCACTCCTATGGTGATGTAAACGCATATATACCAAATTAATCATGCATACTAACTCCTTAATTATAAGTTTTTGTTCTTTGTCGCATTTGGAATATTCCAAGTAAGTGTTCATTATTCTTAAGATTTGGAGTTGTTAAGATATAATATAGATAATTAAATCTATATCTTCTAATCAGCTTAAGCTTATGGGATAAGTGGTCGTGATTTCACATATATAGTATCTGAGCAGAATTTTTGAATTCGAATTCTGATTCTACACTTCATCCATTTTATTAAATATTTCATTTGTTAAACCCGCTTATTAAGGTGGATCCTGGCCTAGCCTAGCTATACGTGAGGGTTGTGTTAAGATATAATATAGATAACTAAATTTGCACATTCTCATCATCTTAAGATTTTGAAATAAGTTGTGATTTCACAGGAGTTGTAATGAATTGAAGCTTCTGTATATAATTCCATCGGTAATTCTCTTTGTACTTAATGCTTAATTTTTGACCTCCCACTTTGTAATACCTAATTTTCTAACTTTTCATCATCGATTAATTAAGCATTAATGATTGCATTATATCTATGAATATAAAAGAGGGAAGATATCAGAAAAGTACGTATAGACATCAATTATTTGAGAGGAACCAGATCCATCTGATCTAGCTAGATAATGCGACATATCGAAAGATCAGTACTTAATCAATAATTATATGGTTCCAATTAAATTAATGGGCAGAATGCATGCATGAGATATCTAAACTAAAGGACTCAATCATGCATTGTGGTACTTAATTATATATGATATATATATATATATATATATATATATATATATATATATGCAATATCGAACAGTTCTAGTACCGCCGAATGCATCATCATGACTCAAATCTAATTAATATGGATATGCCTTTATTATACGTTTTTTAATTAGTGATATCAAAAGCATGCTTTATAATTACTACTACTTGATCAGATTTCTGATCAACCTCGTTGATCTTGGACCAGATCGAGAACTCATGAACATGATAAATTTTCGATTTTGTCCCATGTTAATAATTAATCTGTCATGCATCGATCAGTACTACTACTCATGTTAAGTACTTTACCAAGAACTGGCCGGCGCACCTCTACCAGTATAGAGCTAGCTTTGAAAGATATTCACGCACGCGCGCGATCGAGCCACATGCACGAGTTGTTCTAGAAAAGCTAGCTGCTGGTAATTTTATGTGGCTAATAACCACTGATTTTCATATGTTTTGCTTTGGTTATTCTGTATGATCATCGATGCCATGCTTTAACTTTTTATACATAAAGTGGTCTTTGTGTCAGATTACCAATGATGATTGCCATGATGGTTGCCATCAATGCGATCATAAACAAATACATGAAGATTATATATATTGGGTTAAAGAAATGCTCTTCTTTTGAAATATATTCTGCATTTGATCAGTACTTGTTTATGAAGTCAAATACCATTTCTTACTTGAAGATACTAAACCATATATGCAGGAACTAGAATATGTTTTATTCCAAGAAATTAATGTTATGCTGCTGATTAGTCATTATTCATTATTTCACACCGACTTATATCTTATAAAAAATACATTTAATCTCTATGAAAAAAATAATAAATTTTCACATCATATATAAGATATGTGATTTGAATAGTTGTTAATTTACAAGCAAAACTCAGAAGATAACAAATTGTTACATCAACGATAGAGAATATAATTGAGTGCATGATGAGGCATGCTGATGATCATGTGCAGATCAGCATGCAGAGACACGTTAAGTACTAGTATTGAACGCATAATAAATACTCATTACAAGATTGATGAAAAGGTAGAAGAATGAAAGTGCTCGGGATGTGCCGCCATGGGAGGCCAATACTAGCTAGCTAGCGTGTGTACCTTGTGTGTGTGTGTATATATATATATATATATATATGCACTTGATGGCCGGGTGGCTGTGAATTAAAGTTAGGGAGTAGGTGCAGTACTAGGGCATGTACAGGAGGTTTTCTGGCTGGCATCTACTCATCGTTGTGACTAAAATCAAAGAAAATCAACGATAGAGATCAGAATATATATGATAGAAGTGATAAAAAAGAAAACCTATCGGCCAATCCTCGGGATGGATGCCGGTGGGGGAGAGGGAGGGCCAAATAAAGGGAGCTGGAGGAAGCCTCAGGTCATCAGGACAACATCCTAATTCCTATCCTTGGGTTGCCGATCACTACTAGCTAGGGTTGAAAAAAAAAAAAAAATCAAAACCAGAAGGTCCAGAACCTACATGCATGGGGAGTACGGACCACGATAGGTGTAATTAGTTAATGAAAGAGAATGAGAAAAAGATACAGTTGATGAGTGACAGGAGGGTCTCAAACCATTGAACTAGATTTCGGGAGGTGTGTGACATTTTTTCTAAAATATCATGACGACCTTCAAAATAAAAATGATCACCAGTATTATCAACAGAAATTCAAAGTGGATCAAGATTCAAAAGATATTCAAAAGGATAAACTCTGAAAAATATGGATCAAAAACAAAAATTTGAATCATGTATATAGGGTTCTTCATCCAAGTTCCAATTCGGAAATCCGGACAGGAACTCGGGTTTCAAACCCGAGCCGGAACTAGGGTGGATTCAAATTTTTGAAATTCAAAACTCCGGATTCTAAGTTTTATCCGAATTTTTTTTTCAAGTAAAAACTTTTATTTTATTAAAAAAAAATTTAAAGAAGTCATGTTCATTAAACGTATAATATTTGTGTTCTAAAAACACTAAGGGTGAGTTTGGTTACCAAACTCATCTCAACTCATCATTACAATTTTTTCAAATTCCAATATAAAATATAATAAACAATTCAACTTTTTCAAATTCTAAAATAATAATAATATTAAAAAAATAATATTCTAACAATATTTTATCATCTCAACTCAACTCAACTCAATTCACTTCAACATCCAAACACAACCTAAATGCATGTAAAACAAAAAAATAAATCAAATATTTATCTATGCATGCTCACAATACAATCCACTACATATTATACTATTGATATTTATAAATTACATTACCAAACACAAAATTACAAGAAATGAGTTACAAAATCAGCAGCACAGTCTTCACATCAATGATTTAATCTCACACCAAAGAAGCCTTTGCTGACATTTCATCAAGAACTTTCCAAGCTTGCCTAACACAAATTGATTCATCCTAGTTAGGTTATCTTCTTTCTCTTTCTTTGCAAGATAGATACATGTAAAAGAAAATTAAGACAATGCTAAGCATAGATTCCAGTCAATGTTTCCAATGTCAAAAGGTGCTATTCAATGTATTCATGTGAAAACAAGACTTTTCACCATTCTCAGGAAATGTCACATTCTTTAGGTATAGTGCATCTACATTAATCGTTATGAAATTTAAAGTCAACAATTCAGCATAACAAATATAAAAGTATTTACGCTAGATTTTTTTCAACATGAATGGGAAGAGAGACTCGCAACAGCTTCTGTTGAAGATGAAGCTAGATGATCATCTAAAAAAATATTAAAAATGAGTTAAATAGATAATAAACCGATATAGATAGATAGATATTAAATCGAGACTCTAAATCAGCCACAAACTCAATAAACCCTTAGTTCTCCACAAGCCTAAAAGACAATTCACACCTAATTAAAAAACTTAGCGGTTGACACTTTAAGTTTTTCTGCATCATACTTCACTAGACTTTGTGGGTTACACACTCTTCCATCTGCATCCCTCTTAACACTAGATGATTGACTTTTTCCAACTCCTTTAAATCTAAGAGGGAAAATTTTACATGCATTCTGGAGGTGGTGTATCATAGATGAAGTGACATTCTTGTAGTGACAACTGTATAGCTTAATACAACAATTGCACTGAGTTTTTGGGTTATCATGGTCAATAGGTTGCGCTTTAGTAAAGTGTTCCCAAACCACCGATTGGTTACTAGGTATTTTTTTTTTATTGCTTGGGTAAAGATGTAATGGAATGGATAGGCTGTTGTTTATATGTGGATGAAAGGGTTGGAAGACTCCCATGCTCCTCCACATCCACTGGAATAGACGAGGAGTCACCACCACCGACATTACAACTCACATAATCTTCTTTCATCTGTAATTGAGTAATAAAAACTACCAAACACAATATAATAAATAATCAAACACTAATAATCAAATATAACAAAGTATAACAGAACCTACAAATCATCAAACGCCTTTCTGACCATAACACAAAACCACCATATAAATTCAGCATCCAGACTGTCAAACAAAACTCTCATTATGCTAACAATACTCACAATCTATAGATTAGCCTCTGCTTCCCAACCCAATCCAACCAAACATGGATCCCCACCCCAGACCACAACTATAAGTCTACAAGCGTCAAGCAAAAGCAAATTTGAAGAACACTACCCAAAATGAAACAAAGCCCTCTAAACAAGAACACTACACAGGGCATGCATGAGCAAGAAGTGAAAAAAAAATAACTTAAGATGGTACAATTTCCCATATAAAAGCATAATTTTCCTTCCCACAATCAATAATTTCATGACTTAGCTTTTTTTTTTTTCTTGGAAACTTCATACAAAAGTACTGATTTGGGAATATTAGGCATTAAAAGGAAGTGAGTTGAGAAGTTTGAGAAGGAAAGCGTACATGAGTTGAAGAGTACTACTACTTATGTATAGATGATTTTTCACTGATTTACCCACATCTCAATCGAAAATAACTTTAGTACTGAAAATTATGTCCACAAAGAAAGAAATGCATGGAGAATCACGTAGCCCACACAAAACTAACCCAACACAGACCCACATTGGAACGAGAGAGATGATGGGGTCACAAGAAAATGCCTCAAGTATTTGCAAACTCGGTCATGAAATTTGAGCATAAAAAGTTAAAAACAGACCCAAATTGGAATAAAAAGAAGAGAACAAACCTTGGAGTCAAGAGGATGACGGTGACGACGATGGTGGGGTCACGAGGATGATGAGGTTTCTTCAATCGGCAGATTTGGTAGTTCGGCACTAAGGAGGGAGGCTAAGGTTCCTTAG
Source organism: Juglans regia (assembly GCF_001411555.2). NCBI lineage: Eukaryota > Viridiplantae > Streptophyta > Magnoliopsida > Fagales > Juglandaceae > Juglans > Juglans regia. Next base: position 12,765,973 of record NC_049909.1, on the reverse strand, counting down.
AGAGAGAGAGAGAAGGCTGAAAACTGGGGATGATACATTGATATGGGAATGGTAGGGTGTAACACCCCCTTCCCGTAGGTTAGGAGTGTCACGTATTTTTCATAAAAATAAACCCGACAAGAGATCTCAAATTTTATAAATGAAATTAGAAATTTATTTTGTAGAAAAAGGTCTAATAAAATGTCTTCCAAAAACATTAAATGAATAAACTGAATAAATTCATGTCATAAAAGCATGTTTTATTTTAGAAAGTCTGAAACTAAAATTAACTGCTCCTTCTATTCCTGGCCTGCCTGCTCGTAGTCATCATCCTCACTTGGGTGGTTAAAAACATGAAAACAAACTAAAATAAGTCGAAAACTCAGCAAGAAATCCATCACAGCATAAACATAATAAACATAATGCTTTCATAAAAATTTTCATGCTGAGAGTGTAAATTCATGACTATTCATACTGATGCTTATACTATGTATGAATGATTTAATTGAATTAACTGACTGATCTGACTGATTTAACTAATTTATCTGACTGGCCAACACATTTAACCCAGTATGTGAGGTTGTGCACCGGCCTCACGTCCCGCTGTAATAAGGGGAGCCGCTGATAGTATTCTGGCATGCATCTGAATGGCCTTCTAATTAACTAATCTGATCTTATCCCACACTTGAACTTAAGATAACTTACGTGTTTTATACACATGAGATGTATGACATGATACATACATAATTATAATTTTTGAATTTGAATATGATGCGAAATAACATAATCGTATGCTATGCTAGATGACATGAGTGGTTCATAAATAATGGTTGTCAATGAACTGGCTTGAATAATACTTATATATAAGCTGAACTGTGATGATCCTAATTTATGATCAAATTACTTACATCGCTGCGATTCTTCTTGAATAACATTTCGTAACTTAACACATATATACAATAATAACTATCACTAAATTTGTTTGGGAATAAATAAGTACTAATATGTTACTTAACTAAATTCACAATCTAAAAGATAGTCAGACAAATCTTTTGTTTAACACTATAATCAATAAATCTTATTATTTAAATTACTAAAAATACTAATTTATAATTTAGTAGAATACTCGAGCTATTTTAAAATAATTCATAAAACTTAAATTTTTAAACCAAGTTTCATTTCTTAACATAATTATTAAATCTTATGAGAAACCTAATAAATACGAATATTGTTTAAATATTCTTAACATAATAATTTTATTAAATTCTACTAAATAGACAAAGAAATATTAACAAAATATTAGTCTCAAAAATATACTTTGAAATATAATTCAAATTCTTTAAACATTTCCTTATAAAAATGAACTCATGACTAATACATTTATTTAAGAAATCTAACTTTTAAAATGTTAAGCCCAATAAAATTAGTAAAACTGTTGTTGAAATAAAATAAGATCAAGACCAATTTAAAATACAAGTCCATTTAAAGATCACTAAAATTTCTAAGAGTTGCAATCTGGCCCATAATATTATTAATACATGTGCCCAACTAAATAAAGAAATAAGCTCATCTCACGCACATAAAGGCCTAGGGCCCAAGGCCCATCAAGAACTAAGGGTTCTTTTAGGAAATAACACACACGGCCAAACAAAACAAAAAGAGAAAAAGAAACAGAGAGTTTGATCGAGAGAGAAGAAAGAGGTTCTGCCATAATAGAGGGACTCACCAAGAGAGGGAGAAGGTCACTACGATGGTGGTCTGGGTGGCTAGCAGGGGGGTCACGACGACGCAACCGAAGGCTCCTCTGAGTATGGTGGTGCGACGCAATGAGAGAGAGTGTTAGAGAGAGAAACTATTAGACCGAAAACAAGAGAGAGAGAGAGAGAGGATGGCGGACAGAGGGAAAAATTACCGAAAGGGACTGCAAGGCACAATGGCTGGTGGGGTGACTGGAAATGGACGGCTACGCGGCTGGGTTCCTGAGCAGGGAGGTGCGACGCCGAGAGAAGAAGAGAAAAGAGTGGCGACGTGACTGGTTTTTCCCAGATGGAGTGGTGCGATTTTCTCTATTTTTTCGATGGCTGCTCGACTATGGTTGGCGAAGGCTGAGAAGAGGGAAAAGGTTGCAGTGGTTCTGAAGAACAAGGCTTACGGGTTGGCAGCTTGCAAGAGTTTGATACGAGGGCTTAAAAAGGGTTATGTGTTTAATTCAGAGGTTTCGTGGGTTTCTTATAGATGATAAGAATGAGATACGGTAGGTTTTCATATATGAGTTGGTCTCCTATTAGGATTTGAATTTACTAAACTAGGGATGAGGATAAATATGATGCTTACGGGTGGGGATAGGGAGAAACAAAAATTTAAATTCAAACAAAATTCTAAAATCTGATAAAATCTAGTAATAATTATTAGAAATAATAATAAAACAAAACTCTAGTAAATTCAAATAAAGTTATAATAGAATTTATTAAAATAAATAAATATAAAAATCTAATAAAACTATAGTCATAACAATAATAGAAAAATTTTTACTAAGAAATTTACTTATATACCCTAAATCCAAGACTAGTATGTTACATAGGGTTTTTAACTCTTGTGTGAAAACGACGCCATTTTGGTTCATCAAAACGGTGTCGTTTTTATGCTGGGTTTGATTTTACAAAAAAACTCGAGTACCGAGTTTAAAACCCGGAACCCGAGTTCTAAACTCGGTACCCGACCCGGGTTGACCTGGGTTTTGCAACCCGGGTTCCAGCCAGGATATGATCCGGGCTAGAACCCAGAATCGGAACCCAATTTTCCAGATTCCGGACCAGGCCGGGAAAAAACCCGGCCCGATTGAACAATGCTACATGTCTTGATGAAGCTTGCGCGCAACTTGTACTTAAATAGATATGAAAACCCTAAAAATTATGAGAGTTTTGCTAGAAAAGGAAAAATCTCAAATCTTGCTTGAAAATCAAAATTAGCATAATTAAACAAGAATCCTCCACAAATATGCCTAAAGCTGGAATAATTAAAATCAATTTTCCAGAACTTGAAACTAAATATTTCCTAAAAAATTAGAAATAACTTAAATTTATGATTTGAAGAGATCTAGCAATAGCTGATTTTAGAGTCCAAATGTGTGGTGAGTACCACAATGTGCGTGACAATAAGATTTTTCAAATTGGGATCTTATGTGCAATTATGATACTCATAACAAAAATTATGAGAAAAATATTGTCCGTATTGTCCCAATTCAAGGAATTTTCACCACTTATTGTCATATTTTTGTTGATGATCATGCTACCCGCGTGTTGTGTCAAATAATATATTTCTTAGTTACAATTGTTAGCATGAATTTAAAAAAAAAAAAGGTGACATGCATATAGCATTATCTTATCACGAGACAATCTTTCTCATGCATATGTTAAATATTTTAACATGAATATTAATAATTGGATCTTCAATTTTCTATGATCCACAATAAAACAATAACAATTAAAAGACGTATCTTTCTCCATCATAGTTCAATGAAAAATTTGACTGATAATGAGAGAATGAGCACCCTAACAACTTAGTCTTAGCCTCCAAGTAAGGTGGAAAATGATTAACCTCCATAATAAGGTGGATATGATGGAGTGAACAAATTTGTGTGCCAAGATCTACTCTCAAATGAGAGTTTTGATGACACTACTAGTTCATCCATCAAAGTAAGGTTGGAGTGAACACTTTTGGAGTTAACTCTGACATACAAAGTGTTCACTCCAACCTTACTTTTATGGATGAACTAGTAGTGTCATCAAGACCCTTCTTTGAGAGTAGATCTTGATACACAAAGTGCTCTCACCAGTATTAAATTTTGTATATGAACTAGTTGTATCATCAGAATTCTCCTTTAGGAGTAAACTCTAACATACAAAATGTTTACTCCAACCTTACTTCGATGGATGAACTAGTATTATCATCAAGATCCTCCTTTGGAATTAGATCTTGATACACAAAGTGTTCTTACTAGTATTAAATTATGTGGATGAACTAGTTGTATCATCAGAATCTTCTTTTAGGAGTAAATTCTAATATACAAAGTATTCACTCCAACCTTACTTTGATGGATGAACTAGTAGTGTCATCATGACCCTCATTTAGGCGTAGATCTTGACATACAAATTTGTTCACTCCATCATATCCACCTTACTATAGAGGTTAATGATTTTTCACCAAAATTTAAAAAAATCTTGTACCTTTAGGCAACCAATATTTTCCTTAATTTTGGTGTAAATCATTTGCCCCATATTTGATAAACAATTATATATGGCATAATAACAATTATTTAAATAAGAGCCAAAAATAAATATTTAATCATTTATATGTGTATTTAACAATAGAGTAAATCTTTATATCAGCCTACTGTTGGCTACAGCCGCAACACACCTGATGTGTGGACCAGATTTACTAAACGCACTGGACCGGGTTCATTTACACACACGCTCGCAGGCTGAGTCACACGTAGATGAAATCGTCTATCTCTTGTTCGAGAATCTTCTCATTTCGCACCTCCTTCGTCGTCTTCGATCTCAGCTCAATCAAGCCAAGCAACAAACCACTGATCAGAGCCCTCCCCACCACGACGCGAGCCCTCATTGTGTAAGCCGAAATATGAGACGGTGGGAGAAGAACCAAAAAGAAGAGAAGAAAAAAGAGTAAGAAGACATGAAAGAAAAGAAAGAAAAAAAAGTTGCTTTCGGTAGATACAGACGAAAGATGATTGAGTTAATGAAAAACCTCTTTAGGTGGTTTTGGCAGTTTCTGTGGGTAGTTAAGTGGTGGTCAGCAGTTTCGTTTCGACACTCTGGTTGCTGTTTAGTTCCTGGGCAGTAAGAATTCCACGCTATGTCCGTGGAGACCTAGGATTTAAGAGATGGGAGCTACCTATTAGGAAAAGCCAGCCTCCACAACAATTTCAGTGCATCCTAGTGCTCCCCACGAGAACCATCAAAGGGACTTCAAGCCTTTGCTGTAGATTTCTGAGCCTTTCTTCCTACAATGGACTAAGGGTGGGTGGAAGCAGTTTATTGCTTTGTCCTCTTTGGATGTTGGAAGAAAAAGCTAGAAGGCTTCCAATTAGAGACCCGGATCCAAGGACAATATTTGCTAACTAAGAAAATAGAAGTGTCCAATGGAGATTTTCTTTCCTCCATTCCTCATCCCAAAGATCTTCAAGCTTGGATCTCTCTAAATGCCCATCATCATGCTCAGAATTCCCTAGCCCAATTTCAAGTATGGTTTTTGGATCTTTTCACTCTGTGGGATGTAAATCTGAAGAATGGTTTTATTTTTTTTCCCATTTCGTATGGATTTTTTTATTTCATTTTTTTGCTTGTTGGGTTTTTGTTCTACATTTTTTTGGATGTGAATCTGCTTATTAGATTTTAGTTCGTCAGTATAGACCATTTTTTGTTGGATTTTCCAATTGCTTGGATGTGAGTTTCTTGTTCATTCTTCTTGGTATGCTTTAGTTTTTGTTGGTATGCTCTGAATTCTCTTCTCACAGCTGTTGTCTATGTATTTGTTCTATTTGTGCTCAATATAACTTTATAACTTTAATATCTCTTGTTTGTCTAACACTTCCATAAGAATTGATACTGATTTTGTCACCCTTGTTGATTTATATGCCCCTGTTTTATCCCATTTGTTTGTATTACTTGTTAATGATTCACATACTTGGATGCTTCACAGTATGCTTGTTATAATGGATCTGCAGTTCGGAAGAGGGAGGAGGACATATTGCGAAGAATGGAAGATAAACTAAGAGAGAAAGAGACAAATGCTCATAAGGTTGAGGTTGAACAAAATTTGCGGAGGGTCAAGAATAGAAATGCACGAATATTATTGTGTTTGTACCGGGTTGTATCAATTGTAATAGTTTCTGCTTGATTCGAATGAACTATATGGCACATGTAAATAGATAGATATTTTCTTTATTTTTCTTGTATGGATCAACTGTAATGGTACTCCCCCTTTGAATTAGGCAAAGCCTGATTAGGTACTTGATTAGGCATTTTGTTGTATATGGGGAGAGGTACTATGGAGGCTATGAAAAATCTAGTGTTTTTGGTCACTTTTTATCTATGACATTCTTCATCACATTTTTTCTCAATCTATTATACACACAAGATGATAAGTGGAACATGCTCAGAACACCCTCTATATGGATTTTTTCCCAATCTATTATACACAAGATGATAAGCGAACAAAAATCTGAACTAGTTATATAGATTTTTTTCCAAACGCACGCATGCACAGAAACTAATCAATTGAATTGACATTGAAGCATGATTGATTTCATATACAAGTTCTGTATGGTAAGCTTAACAACATGTACTCCCAATTCCTAAGGAATCACAAGCTATACATCTCTACAATACACAGTCTCCACAACAATTAGATACACAAAATCCATCCATAACTGAACACAAAACTATTTACACTGTCATCAAATAATCATCCTTAGATTAAGTCATCTAGTAAAATATTGAGTCATAATATTCATTCCAATTGGATACAACATTACAAAGCAGCTTATTACGATCTAAGTAGTCTCATAATATTCATTACAAAATCCAATATTCCAAAATCCAATATTTTAATCTAAGTAGTCTCATTTTCTTGGACCCACAAGAGCATTCTCAAGTTTCTCTTTCTCTTTTGCATCATGAATAGCCTTCATCTCTGCTTCTTTTCGTTGGGAAGCTTCTCTTTCAGCACATTGTCTCACGTATGTGGCTTCTGTTACAGCAGCTTCATACCTCTTTTTCTCTTGTCTTGCTAAGTCTTTGGCCATCTCCTTGTTGAGATTGATCTCCTAGAGCTTCATTGCTTCCTCCAATCGGTGTTTATTCAGATTGATCAGCTGATCAAAGAAATAACAGTAGCATGTCACTTCATTTGTGAAATCCATTAGAGAGAGGAAGAAATGAGAATCATGAAAGAAGAAAATTGGAAATGCCCATTGGAGAGACTCGGTCCCATCCATAATGGTGCACCAGAATATAGCCAATTAACCAGCAGGAGAAGGAACAGCTATAGCAATTAGTAAGATTGATGATGCAGAATTAATGCAAACAACCAAAAGCATTTATGTGCATAATCCTCCAATCTATTTTTAAGAAAACTATGCACATTCTGATCCCTTTACTAGCCGAAATATCATAATAACATGTTTTCTAGAAAGATTGCCACTGAATCCATTTTCGAAGACGTAACTCGTCAGCAATGCCAAAATACAGTTTTTGTATGATGCAGTCACAAGCACCATATAAATTCAAAAGAAATTAGAAAAGACTACCTGGGTCTCAGATGAAGGATACTAGGTGAGCATTTATGAGGCAGAAGCATCATGATTTGTGAAGCCGAAACACGTTACCAAATTACCAATTAAAAACCATATGAGCACATTCAAAGTCCCTAACATTATCAATTCGACACCCATAAGTTTCCATTTTATTAGACACGATTCCCTCTTTATTCTCACAGTTACAATATTTACTACAGGGTTGGCTTATTTAAAATACAATACAATGCGATCTCCTCGTTTGATCGATGAATGTGATAAATTAAATGAAATGAAAAACTCTAAGATTAAGGAGACAAAAAAAAAGTATCTTTTTTTAAACAAATAAGTGAAGGCACAACAGCTATCCTATATTGGGTTGCTGTGAAAATCCAAGAAAAGGAAAAACCCCATCATGAATCTAAAACTATTAACTGTTTTATGATCTGGGTACGACTAAAACAACAACATCGCATCTTCCAGTTGAGTTGAACTTTTCAGTTCATGTTCTTTTCAAGAAAAACATAAAGGGAAACAAACATCAGAAGAGGGCCGAATGTAGAGTAGAACTTACTCGGGGAGGGCGTGGAAGCCGCACGAGGAGACTCGGGGAGAGGATGGGAGGTCAACGAGGGCGTTGCTGGGCAGAGGGGGTGCGGGCCAACTAGGGCATTGTTTTGGGCGACAAGGGGGTGGGGGTGGGGGAGAGTATGGGCGAAAAGACTGGTGGGGGGTGGGGGGCGACACGGGGGGTGGGGAGAGGAAGAAAAGGAGATGGGCTGGCGATGGGGAGGGAGGAGAGATGGGCGACTGGAGGTGTGGTGGCGTTGTGTAGACGGCCTCGGTGTCGCTGGAAAGAGATGGCGTCGCCGGTGGCGGTGGACAGAGCACAATCGACACGGGCGAGGGAGGAGTTTCGACTCAGGGAAAATTTGAATCAGGAAAATACAAACCGACAAAAGCTACAAAACACACGTTTTAGGTTAAAAAAAAAAAAGACACATAAGGTGTGTGAATAGTGCAATGCTACAGGGGCTTATGTATAGTAGTACTCTTAACAATAAGAACATGCATATAAAAGGAAAAACAAATTTCAGATTTTTTATTCTTTTAATAAATAATATTAAAATAATAATATTATATTATAATCTGACTAGTCCAGGTCTGAACCAGACTAGTCCAATAAACCGGGTCGAGACCGGATTTAGTTCATTGGTCAAACATAAGTGTTGACCTGGGTCAGACCTACTGCTCAGGCTCGATACCTTCCCCTCATTTTTTTTCCTATTGGGCTGGACCACAACAGTGGCCCATTTTGAGTTGGCTTGTTTGTTTCTCTTTCCCTCTAACTAGGCCAGGGCCCACGGCCCAAGACTCTGCCCAACCCTTCTGAAAGAAGAAAGAAAACCCTAGACTTTCTTCTTCCTTCAACAGTCGCCGCACCAGTTTTCTACAAACCTTGAGCTGCTACAGCTACAAGAGTCGCCGACGAGGAGGGGACGGCAAAGTGTCTTCACCCTCCTTCTGCCGCCGACCCCTAACTCACTTTTTTTATTTTTTGTTTTTATTTCTGTTTCACCATAACATCGCCTCAGCCAATGGGCTTTAGAGCCATCTGTCGCCGTCACAGAGGCGTCGCGGAGGAGGTCCCTAGCCTCTTCCCAACGCCGACAGCCCTCAACCTCGACAAGATTCATAATCGGGCAGGGGCAGCGCCCATTCAGGACTACACAGCCTCTCTGTGCCGCCCCTTTAAGCCTCCCTTTTATGTCGTCATACGTGTTGAGCCACCGGCCACCTCACACCATACGCTACCAACACTTAGCGGCTCCTCAACCACCATCATACATACACAATAGCTCCTCAACTATTCTCTCTCTTCAACCCAATATAGTTCAAACAAAAAATGGAGAAAAAATAAAACTTAAGCAACTGAGCATGTACTGAGACAATTGCATTTATATGCCCGAATATCAGGACCAAAGTTTTCGTATGAAGAACAATGATTTTATGAACAATGGAAATATTCATGTAAAGTTCCAAGCAACATATGTTCTTGTCTCAAACCGAAGAGAAAGGAAAAAAAACCACCAAGGGAAGCACTTTCATATAGAATCAAAGATGCATATTTTACATGTTTGTAATCTACTTTATCGAGATCATAAGAAAAAATTGTTACATAAATTTATGATACCACATGCTAAATATTTTGACATGAAAATTAATAATTGGATTTTCAATTTTCTATGATCCACAATAAAACAATAACAATTAAAATACGTACATTTCTCCATAGCAGTTCGATGAATAATTTGATTGATTATGATAAAAGGATCACCCTAGCAACTTAGTCTCCAAGTATCTCCCGATGGCTAAAGGCACAATGATGTTGTATGTGAAAACTCTAATTAACCCCTTAGTACTATTTATAGATTTCTGGCTATCAAGAAATCTAGAGACTGTGTCTCACTATGATTAGATATAGAGGGTGTGTGGGACATAGAATTTAAATAAAATTCTTACAGCCTAGCCATCCTAGCTTGCACTCATATATATGAGAGAACTGGAAATTAGCCGAAACTGAAAGCAAATACTAGTAGTGCCATGCTTCCTTGGCTTCTTCCTCAAGAATTTTGATGCCAAACCAATACAAAGTAGCTAAGTTTTGAGGGTTTACATGTAGCCACGTACGATTTGAGATCTTCTTGTTGATTTTGGGAGTGAATATATACGCGAAGATGTGAGAGGTCATGATGTATCGTGTAATTAAGCAGTGGGATCATGCACATTATGATTAATTGAAGGGTGAATTAGTTGCAAATTGAACCCTTTACTTATGTTGTTATAAGCTCACATCGTGTCAAGCTATGGAAATAATCTGTGTAGGTCTAAGCTGGCATCCAAATATCGTGTAAGCCCTTTTAAAAAAATAAACATCCATCTGAAAATTAAAAAAAAAAGTATACATTTTTTTTTATAGCAAATCCAACTTTTTTAAAAAGATATGCAGGATTATTGCACGCTATATCTAACGTTAATTTAGGAAAAAATGCTACTCATAATCTTCACACTACACATCAACATGTGATTTGTCATTTTTATTTTTTTATTTAAACACACATATTTATACAAAATATGTGTGTTTAAATAGAAGGATAAAAATAAAAAATCATATATTGATGTGTAGTGTAGTAAATGATAAGTAAAAAATGATATTTGTAGTCATAGAATGCGTAAGTATACAGAGCCTGGCCGATGATGCAATGTTTTTGGAATATAAATTGGGCTCTAATTAGTACATTTAATACCCGAAGGAGGCCCATTTCTACTATGTACCTGTACGTAGCACAGCAAACAAGCACGCAAGGGCTCAGCTTTGGGACGGGAGGCAATGGAAGACTCATAATCCGTGTAAATATATGTTCATGTTGGGCCTAATTTTCGATTTTTTCATCACTTGTAGAAATAAAAATAATAATACTTTTCGACTTTTATTATTTAGTGAACCTAAACATTAAACAAAGAGCCCCCGAATTAGCTTGTTTTCAATCATTTGGTAAGCAAAACTGAATCATTTCGATAAAATTTGCCTCACCTCAAGCTCAATTAAAGCTTATTTGTAAGTTTGTTTATTATCACATGTGGAGGTGCAATCACTTTGATTCGTTTGGTTTTGGAGAAGAATTTTGGACCGACCTGATTCTTTCGATCCACCAAAAGTTTGAACTGGACTAGATCGATAAGGCCGTGCCTTTGGACCAAACCAAAGTTTTGGTTCGGTCGATCGGTCAGTCTTATCAAGGTATTTCAGTTCGGGTCATTTTTTTACTTTTTTTCCAAGTTTATTACAAAGAATTATACATTGTGATAAAAAAAAATAATTAAATGGATAGTTTAATCTAAGTTGTGTAACTAAGTATATACTTCACTAATTAAGTATAATAAATTAATAATGTTAATAGTATGTGTATAATCAATAATTAATAGTTAATACAATGCCTTAAAATTCCTAACCCTTAACATTTTATATGATCTAAGCATAAATAATTAGATTAGAATAAAATTACATAATTAATTGTTTTCAATTTATATAACTACTTAAATATTAAAACATCATATAAAAAATTATCTAAAATTTTATATTTTAAATTCAGTTGGTCTGGGATGAAAAAATTCCATGCAAATTTTGTTTCTCTTAAAATATATATATATATATATGTATATGTATTTTACCATGCAATACTATAATCATTAGACTAAAAATATGACTCAAATTAATGTGAATTACACTTATTCTACGTTGTTGATTTTAAAATTTTATTAGTGAATAAATTAAATCTAATTTTTTATAAATTAAATCTTATCATATTGTCTGTGATCATATTCTTGGGGCACAAGATAAAATATAAAATTCTCATCTCATCTCATCATTACTCCTTTTTCAAATCTTCATATAAAATATAATAAACAATTCAACTTTTTTAAATCCCAATACACTTTTTTTAAATTTTAAAATAATAATAATATTAAAACATAATATTTTAAACTTCAAAATAAAATAAAAAATTATCATCTCACCCTCCAAACATGCCCTTAAATTATCATTCTTTAATGTAATATGTAATTGAACGATTAATGACAACTTTTTTATCGTTTAACCAAAGCCATCAAAGTGACCGACAAAGAAAACAAGGAAGGAATAATATTATTTGGTTATCTAAACTTATCGTTCAATAGTTCTGTTGAAGTGATACCACTGTATAATGTCATGAGGTTTATCAAAAAATTAAAAATGCAAATGCAAAAGAGATAGAGAAAATTTAGAGTATTATATTAATAGTCTAGACTCTACTTTTAGACTCTAATATGGTATAAAAAAAATACTAATAGTCTAATATAGATTATAGTTATATTTATACTAATATTGTTATAACTTATACTAAATCACTATAACTGATATTAGTATATTACTAATATATAGCTATACTATATTACTAATAGTTTAATACTAATACTATTATATAGTTATACTAATCATGATTCATAATAACTAATCACTATAAGTCTATAGCATTAATGTATTATTATATAATATATAATATTAGTATCACTATATCATTATAATATATATATATACACACACACCATAAGTCTATACGCACACTATAATAGTATAATATATAATATTAGCATATATTAATATATTATGAGAGTTATAGCATAATACAGTATATAGTGTTAGTAATAATTTAGAGTATATAGTGTTAGTAATAATACAGTATATGTACCTGTTATATGTACCCATTCATGCCATGTACCCATTATATGTTAAGTTGTAAAGTTTTGGATTGTAATTTTTAATTTTTAATAATTTTTGTACTATTATTATTATTTTGTTTTTCTAGTTTTTTATATAGATTAGTTTTATTTTATCATTGTATTTTTTAAGATCAAGTTTTTTTTTAGTATTTTTAGCTAAAAAATATACAAAATTTGAAATAGGCTGAAAATAATTGAAAAAAAAAAAAAACTAGATTTAGATGGGCTGAATGGCCTATTTTAGGCATGGTCCAGACCGAATGGACCACCCTGGACCGGACCAGATCGAAATGGACCGGTCCTATACATTACTCAGTCCAGTCTAAGGTGGAAATCCCTGGACTGAATAAGTCCGATCCACAAAACTGCCTAAAATCGGACCAGACCAAGATCACCTCTAGCCACATCAAATAATGGTTGCAATTCGCGATTCTGATGTTAAGTCATGAACTCAACTATATAGGGTAGCCCGAATACGAGCTGCTAAACTAAACAGGTCACTTTCGAACTCTAACATAACCCATTTAAGTCATGAGTTGTGTCAATAATCCGTTTTGATAGTTTTATTATTAATTAGAAATGGATCAACACGACATAACACATTTCAACTAATTTCATGTAAATTGGTTGAACTAATCCACATAACCCATTTTACCTGATTAACATAATTTTATATAAAAATTAAAATATATTTATTAATAATCACAACATTTAAATAATAATAATAATAAAACTACCCACTAATAAAAAAATATCAATAGTTTTCAGATTTTAATATAAAATAAACCAATATTACAAACCCAACGATAACAAATATGTGCATAGATCTAGAATTACAATCCCAAGAATAAAAACATATTGAGAAATATCAATATTACAACTCAACAGTAATAAAATTATATGTTTTAAATAAATTGTGAATGATATTAGAGGTTGATTTTGAGTTAAGCGGGTTAACCTATTATTGGTCCGTTGATTAATCGTTTCTTAACGGATTAATTCGTTTTGAGTTAAGCGGGTTAACCTATTACGGGTTAATCTCATATCGTATTTGTATTGGATTCACGAAAGTGTTATTAACTGCCTTAATATCAAGAGGACTATAATAACTATAAGGTCTAGTTTGATTTCACAAATTTAAACTATTTTATCTCATCTGATCTTATATCAACATCCAAACATCATTCAAAAATAATTATTTTTTAATTTCAAATTTTCAACTTTTTCATCTAATTATTACTTAACATTACAAATTTTCCAAACTTTTAAATAAAACACAAAAAACAACTCAACTTTTCTTAATCTCAAAAGAAATTATATTAGAAAATTATATTCTAAGCCTATTTTAACTTTATATTCTCATTTTTCAAAATTCTATAAAAATCCTAACTCAAACTATTTTTCTATTATTAACAAATTATTTCACTACTATTTATAGATCTCATCTCAAAATTATTATCTCATCTCATCTCATCTCATTCTATTTCATCTTCTTCCAAAGTATAATTCAAATACAAAATTTTCAAAATACTCATTACAACCTTTTCAAACTAATCATTACAAAATTTTCAAACTTTTAAACAAAAAATAAAAAATAATTCAATTTTTTCAAATTTACAAATAAAAATAATATTATAAAATAATATTCTAATAATATTTTATCTTTATAATATTTTTTATTCAATTTTTTCTCTATTATTTTTTAAAATCTAAAAAATACTTAATTTAAATAATCTAAATACTATTAAAAAAAATATATATCTTCATAATATTCACAAAATTCTCGCATCATGTCACCCCCAAACCATCCTAGGCTTGGATTACTCAAAAGTAAGGTCTCGTTTGTTTTGAAAAAACATCTCATCTCATTTTATTTAATAATTACAACTTTCTCAACTTTCAATATAAAATAAAATAAACAATTCAACTTTTTCAAATCTTAAAATAAAAATAATATTAAAAAATATATTCTAATAATATTTTATTTAATTTTTTAACTATAATCTTATCTCATTTTGTCTCATTTCAATAAATAAACGAAAATAAACGAGTCCTAGACATCAGCCTGCTGGAAAGCCATCCAAAGCGACATGTTTCTCATGCAACACTCCATCCATCGAACAAGTGTACTCACCATACTCCACGTGTTCACCCCGCCCTCTTGTTAGAACTCACAACCCCATCCCTTGATAGAATCATAAGAACCCCAACCTCTTGATCATTATCTCCATCTCTCAAAGAACCAAAGCATTATTTACGAGCCAGGAAATTAAACCAAGACATGGCTGACCAGAGCCACCAACAACGCCCCACCGATGCAATGAAGGGCATGTTCGCAGGACAAAAAGGTCAGGCTCAGGGTCCCCCTACTTCAAAAGTTCTAGCAGTCGTCACTCTCGTACCCGTCGCCGGCTTCCTTCTACTCCTGTCCGGTCTCACACTTGCGGCAACGTTTATCGGCCTCGCTGTGTCGACCCCGCTGCTCGTGATGTGCAGCCCTGTTTTGGTTCCGGCAGCAGCACTCATTGGCTTGGCTATGACCGGGTTTTTGGCATCGGGAGCATTCGGTATCACCGGGATTTCGTCGCTTTCGTGGATAGCCAACTATCTGCGTCGAGCAAGACTGCCGGAGCATCTCGAGCACGCGAAGCAACGAGCCCAGGAGACAGCGGGTCAGATGGGGCAGACGGTCACGGGGAAGGCGCAGGAAACAGCTGGAAGAGCTCAGGAGGCCGCTGGGACGGGGTGAAGAAAAAAGAACATGGAGAATGTTGTGTTAATCCGAGGCCTTTAAGGTTGTACTGGCCGGCGGGTGTAGGAAAAAGAACATGAAACTGGTCTCTTTTCGTCAGTGTCTGCACTCTGCATGCCTTTTTTGACTTTGTTGGCGTAGGGTAAAGTCTGCAATGATGAACAAATGAAAAAATCTACGCAATTTCTTATTATTTATAAAATATCCGCACATTATATTTTTTTTAAAATTTTATTATTTTTTATCAAATATTTAATATATAAATAAAAAAAATCAATTAATTTTTTTAAAAAATTAAAAATATATTTAAAAATTAAAAAAATATAATATGTAGAGATTGAAAAAATTGTGTAGCATCATTCTGAACAAATATTACATGACGATAATGAAAATTTTTACTCATTATTCTAAATTCAATTAATTTAAGAGAATAAAATATAAATATAAATAAATATGATGCATAAAAAATTGATGTGTATCAAAGTTCGACTGACGATACTCTAAAAATGATACAATTAATCTTCTAAACGACTTAAAATAATATATATATATATATATTTATACTAGTAGTGTATATACGTGCGATGCACGTTTGCCCTGTATTAGGTTATTCTAAAATATAAACATCTAGTATAGAATAAGAGAATTTAATGATTAGGTCTATGAACATAATATAATTAATTGTTTAAGTAAATTATAATTGTTTAAAGTCTCTAATAATAGATTTAGACAGACTATATGTTTAAGCAAGTCAGGAAAGTGAATATTACATAATTGTTTTTTTGGTTACTGAAAGTAGAGTCTAAAATGACTAAATATTACATAATTATTTAATCGGAAAGTACATCTCTATTATTTACAAACTTTATTATTAATATTCATAAAATTTTTATTTCATTTTGTTCTTGAAGCATATTTTAAAATACAAGTTTATGCACAATATTAATTTTATTGAATGTATACTCTATTTTATCAAATTATTTAATTAAATTTTTTATTTTTAAAAATTTTAATATTTTACTAATTGATTATGTATAATTATATGGGTAAAACTGTAAATATTGATGTAAGTATTTACATATAGAACTAAATTTGTCGGTAGAATTTTATGAGTAATTTTATAACAATTTTTAATTTTTTTTTTCTATAAACATGCATATGTAACTAATAAGATATAACATTTAAATATGTTGGAATAACATTTAATTTGAAATTATAATTTAATACAGCTCAAAGTTCAAACAGAATAAATATTGAATAAATGATATTAAATAATTAATTTAAAAGATTCTAAAATCAGAGAAGCAAAATAAACTATTTCAGTTATTAGTTCACAGTATGAAACTAAAAAGTTAAAAGATCCATACTTTTGATATTTTTATAACAGCTAGTTGTTGAAATATTTTGTTTCCACTTTCAATTTCACGGAGCTCAACCTATATAAAAAATTCAACAATATAAAATTCTAGTAAGAATAAAAGTAGAGTTGTAAAGAAAAAAAAAATATTATTATTTAATATTTTCAGATGGAAAATTGTAAATAATACAACATATAAATAGTTAATATTTCATTTTATTCGGAAAACATTTTATTTCTAAACACTTTCTCTCTCTCTCCTACGCGATTCCGGAGCTCGGCTCCTCTCCTCCAGCGCAGCCCGTTGCCGCCGAGCGCCGGTCATCATCACCGCCAACACCGGCGTGTTCCCCTCACGCCGATGAGCATCCCTGGCACCACCAATGTTCCCCACGCGCAGCCATGGATCTCCTCCGTGGAAAGAAAACCGAAATGAGTTTCTCCCATTTATGTGGTTTTCCGCCGCCGTACGCGGCCACCGAAGGGCACGACCACCACCGAGGAGTCCCCCTCAAGGTGGCGATCATCCCACCCACCTTCGAAGGCCGCCACGCGCAGCCCTCCGTCTCCCCCACGGAAACCGAACGAAAATGGGTTTCACCCATTTGTTTCATGTCGCGCCGTCGTACGTCGCCACCGAAGCTCACGGCCACCACCGAGGAGTCCCCCTCAAGGCGGCGACCATCGCACCCACCTTCGGAGTCCCCCACGCGCAGCCCTCCGTCTCCCTCCGTCTCCCCCACTCAAAGGCACACGGACAAACAGAAACATATATGCGAGAACCAGAAAAGAGAAAAACAAAGTTAGAGGTGAAATTAGAAGTGAACGGCATACCAACGGCGAGAAGAAATCTCAGGAGCACAGGAAATTTTTTTCTTCCTCGAGTTGAGTTTGAGAATTGTTCTGTAAATGTGAATTGTGTGTAGATCAGATATTTCATCTCTTATATGTGAAGATAAGATATTTTACATGTATGTAAGGATTAGATATTTTTAATGTGTAAATGATGCTAACCGAACGAAGAGAGATTGAAATTCGAACTGAATTTCAGAAGGTAACGAGAAAAGCCAACGGGAAAAAGAAAACGGTGCTACTGTTCACTACTGTTCATCTTTATACGTGCTTTTAAGTATTAGGAAGATAAGATGAATGATAAATTTACCCTTCTCTTTTATAATTGTTTTATAATTTTATTTAAAATAAGAATAGTTATTTCAAAATTAAAATTATTTTTAATAAAGTAAGGTAATTATATTGATTAATTGTGAAATGGGACGTTTTAAAAAAAATTAGAATTTAAGTTAGAAGAAATTACTTGAAATATATCAGGATTGGAAAAAAATAATATTTAAAATTTTAAAAATAGCATTTTACAAAAACAATTCCATGTGTAACTTTGGGTTGGTGCTTCCACTAATTAGGAATCTTATATTTAACATGAAAAAATATATATTTAGTTACAAAAAGAAAGAGGAAGACTATGATTTTCATCACATTAAATTATTATAATCATTTTAAATTTTAATATAAAATAAGATAAATAATTAAATTTTTTTAAATTTTAAAATAAAAATAATATTAAAAATATATTTTATTAACTTTTAATTATTATAATTTTTAAAATTTTTATATAAAATAAAAGAAAATTTTAATTTTTTTAAATTTTTAAATAAAAATAATATTAAAAAAATATATTCTAATAATATTTTATTAATTTTTAATTTTAGAAAAAAACTAATTTGTCCACTAAATGTGACCGTTCAGGAAAAAAAATTACTTAATAATTGAAAAAATGATATTAATATTAAATGTATTGATGTATTTTTTTATTTAAAAAAAAAAAACATAATTATCGATAGCAAGTATAGCCCGACTCTTTAATTTTTACCTCTTTCAAATAGTGACTGAATTTAATTTATTTTTTCTTTTTATATTTCCTGACAGAAAGAGGGAAAATCATCATATTCACTCTCGAAATTTCGACCTCCCCCGACTTGATAGTTGATACCTTCCTTTTCCCATTCGCTTTCCTTCTGATTTTTTTTCCTCTTGCCGATTAAAAGAAAGCACACGGATTTTGATAACTGTGAACTTGAATCGAGATTCCTGAATCTCTCTTTTTCTCACAGAAATGACCGGCGCCGCCTCGGCGCTTTTCCTCTTAGACATAAAAGGCCGCGTCTTGATTTGGCGCGATTACCGTGGCGATGTCTCCGCAGCTCAGGCCGAGCACTTTTTCACCAAGCTCATCGAGAAAGAGGTTCGTTCTCTATTAGCATCTTGAGTGAGAAATCGCAAATTCAGTTTTCAGACCGATTGATTCATTTTTCTCAAGTTTACCACTGCAAGTTTCACTTTTTTATTATTAAAACAAAACGGTTAGTTTAAAGAAAAAAGCTCCGGCACCAATAGTTTCAGTTTGGTTTGCATGGGGGAAAAAACCCAATTAATTTGATACCCTCGTGATCTCGGTTTCAGGGCGATCCGCAATATCAAGATCCTGTGATTTACGACAATGGCATAACGTACATGTTTATACAATACAATAACGTTTACTTGATGATTGCCTCGAGGCAGAATTGCAATGCCGCCAGCCTTTTACTCTTTCTACATCGTTTAGTTGATGTAAGCCGTTTTGTTGATTCAAACTACAAGAAGAAATATGTATATTAGAGATAGAATGGGCGGAGTTGATAAGTATATTTTCAGGTGTTTAAGCATTATTTTGAAGAGTTGGAAGAGGAATCCCTCCGAGATAATTTTGTAGTTGTGGTAAGAGCATTTCTCAGCTTTTATCAATATTTGTATGTTTCTATGCCGTTTGTGACGGAATGGATAGTAGATACGGAACTTTAAGGATAGGTTTTAACGAATGTGCACACTGATGATGTGCCTTTTGTGAATTTGCAAGTATGAATTGCTCGATGAAATTATGGACTTTGGCTTCCCGCAATACACTGAAGCGAAGATTCTTAGCGAATTTATCAAGACCGATGCTTATAGGATGGAAGTTACACAGCGTCCTCCCATGGCTGTGACAAATGCAGTGTCCTGGCGTAGTGAAGGGATACGATACAAGAAGAATGAAGTAGAGTTATCTTTTGTACATGTTCTTGTAATTAAAATGAGACGCCATCTCATTTGTGTTTGAAGCTTTGTTCATCATAAATCAGGTTTTCTTGGATGTGGTGGAGAGTGTGAATATACTTGTCAACAGCAATGGCCAAATAATACGTTCAGATGTTGTGGGGGCACTAAAAATGCGAACGTATTTAAGGTACATCATCATATCATCTTTTTTGTAATTTGTTTAAGCTTGCGAAGAGTTCATTAAGAATGAGAGTTTGAAAGCATTACCTGTTCTTATGACACAGTTAGTTGAGCTCATACTATATGGTAAGCTTGATGGCATGCAAATCTACAAATTGAAACTGAAAGCCACCTAAGTTGCTGAAGTTACTAATATGAGGGTTAATACTAACCCAAAGCCGAAAGGTACATAAGGAGTCAAAGATCTGGACCAAGTAATTGAGACTCACTAAAATATAGGTGGAACCTCACCAAGCTAAGGTCTTTTGGACCCACCCTGTAGCCCCAAATACATGCCCCCCTGCCAAAACTGTGTTTAGATAATCTAGGGAATCTCCTATTGGGGAATCGAATCCAAGATGTTTGAGTCTTCAGCTCGCTCCAAGCCCATCCACTGACCACTAGGCTGCACATTGATAAGTATAGATGACTATGTTAAGGGCCATATTGAACTCTTGGCAGAATCAAGGTAACATTCAGAAGTCATTATTAATGTTTAACAAAATATAGTGTACGATAAAGGTCTCAGTTCTAAGAGAAACCATATATGAAAATTATAGGGAGGATATGCTAGTCTGTACTTTCAAAGGATTACACTAACCATGATCTATTTTGTTATAGTGGTATGCCTGAGTGTAAGCTTGGCCTAAATGATAGAGTACTACTGGAGGCTCAAGGTGGAGCAACAAAAGGAAAAGCCATTGATCTGGATGATATGAAGTTCCACCAGTATGTATGATTATTTTGCTCATTCAGTTTCTCTTCTGGTTTATGATATTTCCTATGTGAACACTTTCGAAGGTAAGATCTTCTTTGTTCTTACTTTTTCTTCATGCATATTCGTTTCCCTTTTCCAGGTGTGTACGCTTGGCTCGATTTGAAAATGACAGGACAATATCCTTCATACCTCCAGATGGATCTTTTGACCTGATGACATATAGGCTCAGTACTCAGGTTCATTTAATGTTGTTTGCACCGTAAATGTTCAATGGCTATTTTGACTGCTGTTTACATATATTTTTGCCTCCATCGCCAGTCAAGATGTACTTAAAATTATGAGATCATACTGCATGGGGTCAATCGGTTGTGTCTTGATTTTCAGTCATAGTCACTTTGTATAATTTATTGTATCTAAGCTCTTTATTTATGGTTTCAGGTAAAACCTCTCATTTGGGTTGAAGCACAAGTTGAAAGGCATTCTAGAAGTCGTATTGAGATCATGGTTAAAGCTCGGAGCCAGTTTAAGGAGCGCAGGTAAAAATTTTGTAGTGTTAAACTAATGCACATTTGGGCTTGTTCTTGGTGGTAGAAACAAAGGTGCAATTGTGTGCCATTTTTGCTTTTTCTGTTCTTGAGTAGATAAAATTACAAGCAGGTGCTTTCATGTTTTAAAATCTTTGAGACATATGGGGTTTGGACATTTGACGGCAGTGAAATGGTAGGACTTAAGTTATCTGGTTATTTGGTCTAGTCAGCATTAACTTTTGGGGCCTTTGAAGCGTTTGGAATGATTTTGTCCTCTTTCTGTAGAAAATTCTGTAATTTATAGAGTCTGGAATAGCTTAAAAAAAGCTCGAGATTGGAATGGGTACAAATCTTCATTTTGAGGGGTACAGCCACTTTTTTATTTTTATATTGATGCTGAATCCTTCAATTTTTGTTTGAGTCGAATTCTCAGTTCTGTTTGTGGCACTTTTTTTTTTGAGGTGGATGGTGGGTTTGGGTCTTCATGTACTACGTAAAAACATTATGTATGCCTCTGGGACAATGAAGTGCTTCATGGTCGTTGCTATAGTTTTTTATTTTTTTCTTGATCTATATAAAAATAAATAAAAAAGGATAAGTTAAGGCCATAGTTTCTGATTTGATTCCCTGGTTAATTTCTAATACAGCACTGCCACAAGTGTTGAAATCGAGTTGCCTGTGCCATCCGATGCTACAAATCCTAATGTCAGAACATCACTGGGAACTGCTTCATATGCTCCTGAGAATGATGCTTTGGTTTGGAAAATCAAGTCTTTTCCTGGTAATAAGGTAAGAACTGGTCCAAGACTCGGATCCCTTTTTCCTGCATGCCATTAGCAACTGGGTAATTATGTTATTTGGTGCAACTTGACCTTTCCATTCTAAACCTTGTTCATAACCTGGAACCTTTTAGGAGTATATGTTGAGGGCAGAGTATATCCTTCCTAGTGTAACTTCCGAAGAAGCTACTCCTGAAAGAAAGGCTCCCATCCGTGTGAAGTTTGAGATACCATATTTTACTGTCTCGGGGATTCAGGTATGTGTTCCTGCATCTCTAGTCGCTTGAAGGATCCATGAATCTTGTTATTTTGCCTCACCTTTGTGTTTTCTGATGAATTGGGCTACCACTTTGTTATGTACTTTGAATTGCATGCCTCTTGTCAAGGTTCATCTTGGACTTTTGAGAAAGAGGTTGTCCCGGTGTTGGTACAAATACGCTTAAAGCGTGCTTAAGTGCGCCCGGCGCATTCACCAACACTGGGTTGTCCCACACTTTAGGGCGGGGCAAATTATATATCACATGAACCATGATATCCTTTAAGGTTTTTCTTTAGTAATCATAGATGCAGCAATGAAATTATGATAGGTCACAGTTACTGTACTCATATGAATTGGGTTTTTGCAGGTTCGATATCTCAAAATAATTGAAAAAAGTGGATATCAGGCTCTTCCATGGGTGAGATACATAACGATGGCTGGTGAATATGAACTAAGACTAATGTGAAGGCTGTTCTAAATAAAATTACTGTCCATACCTATCAAAAAAATTACTGTCCACTGTGGAAGAAGTTTGTTTCCATAATTTTGGTGGGTGCATTAGGGTTGGCTCTTCTGTAGTTATTTTCCTTCCAAGAGTAATGTGAAGGCCGTTTTGTAATAGGGGCGCTCCCACAAATTTTTGAAATGTAAGGATTGCTTTCTTTCTAAGCATACAGTAGCTGTTCAAAAAGTTTAGTCTGTTTATTTTGTGCGAATCAGTCATTTTTGTTGTGAAATTGAACAGTGGGATTTCATTCAGTTTTTGTGTATGATTTGGCCATTCTTCAGCTATCTTTCTACCGTGAAAATTATGGGAAGTTTCAACTACATAGAGCTTTCAAAATCTGAAGCATTTGTTTTTAAAATATGGATGTTTTGTAGATTGGTTAATGATTCCTAAACTTTAATATGGATGTTACATAATGGAAAAGAAAAAACAATAATATAAATTGTTAAATTATAAAATAAACCCAAAAGTTTATATTGTTTTACAAAATATTAAGCAATATTATTGAAAATAGTTAAGCCGCTATTTCTGAAGACTCGGTGTCAATAAAAAATAAAAAATAAAAGAAGGAAGAAAAGAAAGAAAACCTCCCTTTGCCCTCTGGATCATTGTTTTTAATTTCGTACCATACCGGCTGGTATAGTCGATATTTGCAATACCGGCCGCTGGGCCGGTGGCCCGGTACAGATATCATATACGTTTCGTACCGGTCCAAATATCGGCCTCAATTTCAGTCTATACCAGTCTATATTTCGGCCTTCAATTTTTTTTTTCATTTTTTTAAACTACAAGCTTATTTTTTTATCCTCAATTTAGGCTAAGCTATTTATAATTTATATATAATTTATTAATATATCGACTATTCCGAAACGGTACCGATATTGAAATATTTCTTTTTAGTGCTTTGACCGATACTGTTTTTGATACGGCATTCAAAATATTGCTTTGGATGGAGGATGCTGGGGGGTTAGAAAACCCCCCCCACCCCCACCCGGCGAGTTCGGTCCAAATTTTGAGCCACCTCCGGACAGCTTGGTTCTGGCCACTCAGAGATGGCTTAAGGTTTGGGGGGAGCCGGACGGATGTTCCTACCTCCCACGCATGAAGGCTTGAAACTTCGGATATAATTATATTTTTTTATTATTTTAATTTAATGGTTTGGTTTTGTTTATCTTCATTTTAGTTTTTTTTTTTTTAAAAAAGGAAAATTGATGATCATTTTCTGACGTCTATTTAATTTCTTTTATAGTCTAGTCTCGGAGTGTGTTTTTTTAAATATATATTATTTTATATAGTAATTGTATAAATTAATCATATAATTTTTATTCAACTTATCACTATTGACCATATAAAATATTAAATATACTTTAACTAATATGCTATCAATTAATTAATATATCATATGATAAATTATAATATTATATGCAATGATATATAATATTTGAGTCCTTCTATATAACATCCATTGTAGTGGTGCACACAATGCATACATTACATAGATGCATGTGGTCCATTTGTTTTTTTTTTTTTTTACCTCTGTAAAATGCATGTGTGGTCTAGATGATACCACATCATGTGTGTAAAATGGTTGCTCCTAAACAGTCGCTGCTATCTATATTTATTCATAATATTTTTTTCCTTTTACTTTCTACTTTTTTCTTTTATTTGGAGTTTGGATGATATTGCATTTTTCAATTTCTCTTTCTCTATTTTTACCTATAAAAAAAAAAACTCCCTTTCTCTATTTTTTGTTTTTAATTTTATTATGATGATTGCTAATTTTCATGGATGGATATGGATAATTTTGATGATTTTTCATACTTTTCTTTAGGTTATTTTCAAGAACAAAATGTGTAAATAAAATTAAATATTTGATGTTCAAAATTGGAAAAATTCCGAGTTTTTTTTTTTTTTTTGGTTGTATAGTTGGGCTGAAAATACAGGAAAAATTCTAAACATAAGTCTCATAACCTGTACACCTATTTAAAAATATGTTATTTTATTTTTGTTAATCACATAATGAAAATGATTCCAGACATGTTTATAAGTATAAAAGGATAAAAAAATAAAATGATATATTTTTAAATAAATGTATAGAATATGAGACTTATAGGTAGCACTGCTCAAAAATACAAATAAATATTATAATGTAATTTAGGGCTTTTTATATGTTTGACCCGTTCTGCCCTTACTGAGCCACAAAAACGTGGTGATCCCTCCCCAGCTCCAAAAAAAAGTCATAGCTGTTGGTTGGTCACTGCCGTCTCTCTCGCAGTCTCTCCCTTTTTCTAGTGTCAAATCGTACTTCAGCAATGGTAAGATTCGCAAACTAGGGATCTATATTTCCTTGTAGCTGTTCTCGCTTAAATGATTGGTTTCATTTTGGGTCGGTATGGGGGTTTTTGGGTTCCTGGGTTGGAGAAGAAAGGAGAATTGTGTCCTGGTTTGAATGCATTCTTTGGTGCATGGCTGTTTTTTGGTTTTGTTTGGCTCCTGGGAAAATGGTGATAGAGAAAGAAAATGCATGTTGAATATTATCAGATGCGTTTGAATCTGTTATTTGGTATATCATAAAGGTGGAACCTTTTGTACACGAATGTTTTGTGGTTTTGTTTGAACGCTGGGTTTGGCTATTCTTGGTTGGTGATCAAGAATATTATATTGTATCGCAACAAATACAGTTAATGTTCACTTGATTTACTGCTTACTCTTTTGATTTAAATCTTCAACCAGTTTCATGAACAAAATGTTGATCTATGACTGGTACACTTCCTTTGCTTCCGCCATTATTATTTTAAAACAGCACATATTGGGGTTGGTCACTGCCGTCTCTCTCGCAGTCTCTCCCTCAATTACAGCCCTAGTCTACTACATTAATTTTTTTTTCTAGTTTTATTATATTTTTTTGTGTTTGAGAATATCACAGTTCAAATATAAATTATTTACTTAATTTTCCTGTTTTTATATTGCAGAGCATACCGGTTAACCCGAAACCTTTCTTGAACAATTTGACTGGGAAGCCTGTCATTGTGAAACTGAAGTGGGGAATGGAGTACAAAGGTCGGTGCTTCTTACAACTTGCTAAACTCAAAAGATTTTGGTGATGCATATACCTAATGCGTTTTAAATCTCTTTTAATTTGGTGGCCAATCAGGTTTTCTTGCTTCAGTGGATTCATACATGAACTTGCAGGTGTTTCTTTATAGTTTTTATTTTTTTGTTCCATATGCCCACCTCATGTTTGTTGCAATTTGATTGTTTTTTACACGTACTTTGTCCAAATTTGAGTGAGTAGTATATTATCGCTTTGACACATGCAGGATGGGATCTTGTGTGTATTCATTGTGGTGATAAACAATGGAATGATATTAGTAGAAGTAAGAAGAAATTGTTCTGCATAGTTGGGATAAGGCTGCTCATTTTGATACCATGTGAAATTTTGAAGTCACAAAATGAAAGTTTATGGATGTTGCTTGAATTAGAAATAAACCTTGAGGATCAATAAATTTTCTTACTTGTCAAATAAAAAAAATAAAAAAATAGAAATAACCCTTCTATCATCATGGTTGTGTTTTACATTGCCTGGAAAACTTATCAAAAAAAATGATAAAGAAGTGTTAAAACTAGATGTATAAACTTCTCTTTCTATGCTTGGATTTCTACTCTGCATGTTGAATTGCCCTCTAAATATATATTGCCAAATGTCGTTTTAAGTGCTATTTACATTTATCTTTTTGCATTGATCATGGGCAGATACAATATTTAAAAAATAATTGTACATAAAACTCAACATACTTCCTTCACTCTTCACCAATTATGGGAGACAATAAGGCAAGCCAGTGAGAAGTTAGACCCTCCCACTTTTCCCAACTTGCTTTGAGTTTCCACTTAACTCCCCAAGCACTAGGGGTATTTCCCACTAATTCAGCCATCTTTTCCTTTATACTTTTCTTCACTTCCCTCAGTCCAAGTACAATGCAAGAGTTTCTCGTGAACTTTAAGATAGTTTTTTTAAATTTTAGAAAACCAAATTATATCATAACCCCATAAAATTCAATATTTATGTTCTTGCTCATGTGCAACATCTTATTTGGTCAGGTCTTTCATGGTTTTTGAGGATTAAACTATTTCGAGTCTACGGTGTCAAGACAGTTTCTGATTAATCGTTTATTTCATGAGTCATGGTTAGTTTGTAATCAAATTCTGATCTCATTTCATGAGTTACATTGACTTGCTTTACTTTGGGGAGGCGTGTTTTTGTCCCAATAGGGCTTAGTGTGTATATTGGATAGGTTTCTAATTTCTCCTTATTGGGCGATGTTCATTAGGGCCTCTCTATTATGGCTAGGTGTTTTCTCTTGTATACACCCAGTGTACTTGGTTACGCCTGTTGACCTTAATACATTTTTTTTTTTTGATAAGGTGATATTAATACATTTGTACTAAAAAAATAATAATACTTGTGAAGAAAGGGTTTTTGGTTATTGAGTTGAGGCTAGAAATTCGTGGGAGTTTCTAAGTGTCTTCTATTTATTTTCTTTGAGTTTAATTAGATTCTTAGTTTGTTAGTCAATTCGGAGACTTAGGAGACGTTTGGATTCGAAAATGACTTGAGATGAGTTGAGATGGATTGTGAATAGTAATGAGATGAGTTGTGAATAGTAGTGAGATTTGTGAGTTAAAATTGCTGAATAGTAATGAATAGTAGTGAGATGAGTTGAGATGAGCTGAGATGTCCTACGAATCCAAACATCTCCTTAATTCTTGTAAACTAAGGACAACTTAAAGAATTTCTTAGATATACATGCTTCAAAATTTGAGAGACTTAAAGACATTTTAGGCTATTGTGTCTAGAGTGTTGTTTTCCTTCTCTCTCTTATTTGTCTTCTACTGTGTTATTGTTCAGGTCACTTTTTCACACACATTTACATGGTGAAATCATCTCTCATCTTCCTTTAATGATCCCATATTTAGATCATTTATCTTAAACCCCTTTAAAATCTATAACCTTGAAATTTTCATAATGTTTAGCACCAAATAATCCTAATTGCCCAAGACCCTTCACCAGTTAATTCTTGTAGTCAGTTTGTTTGATTTCCATGGCCTTATTACACTCAAATCCTCCATATTAAACCATAAACTTCCTACAAATTCTAAAACCATCTACTTCAAATAATAAACCCTCAAAAATTATATTTTCTTTCCACACTAAAGCATAGGACGAGCACACAAGGCAGGTTGTCACTAATTTTTCCTGCTTCACATAATCTTAAGGATTGAGATGAGATTTACGATTTGGATTATGGATCTTATATGAACCTCAATACGGATTACCTATAAAAAAAGAAGCCTCAATAAGGATTAATTGGAAATTGAATTAGAAATAAAACCCCTAGGGGTTGGCTCAAGTGGTAAACGCCTTGGGCTTGGGGGTATGCTCTTCCAGGTCTAAGGTTTAAATCTCATTGGGTGCAAACAATCTCTAAGGGCCATTGGACAAAGAGAGTTTCCCCTTGAATTACCCGAGCTGCACTTGCGGGAAACTTTTTGCCGAGGGCCTGTGGACCCCCGGGATTAGTCGAGACACTGTTCCTGGACACCCAGTGCCAATAAAAAGAAGAATTATAAATAAAGTTTTTCGTTTATAATTCACAATTTTGTCTTGTGCAGCCCATCATGTTTGAATAGGACTATAATCAAATCAAGCCGAGCCGAGCCGATCTTTGAGTTGTCAAGATTGGCTCGACTCAAAATACTTGAGCTCGAGCCTGAGTTTGAGATTTTTATTTATTTTTTGTTCAAGCTCGACTCGGTAAGCTAAACTCTCAACTCGAGCTTGTCCCACAAACGATTAAGCTGAGCTAGAGCTCAAATTGTTTATTTTTTTATTTTTTAAATAAGATTTAATAATTAATAAATTAGATAAATAAAAAAATAAAAAATCTAATATTGAATTTGTACAACTTAGAACCTCTATTGAATTATAAGATTTTAAAAATTTATAAATAATTAATATCTAACTAGTTGATATTTATCCATAATAACAATATATTATATGCCTACATATATTATTAATACATATACATAATATCATGTGGTTCCCACATACTAGTATATAAAATTATTAAATCTTATCGACTAATTATTGTACAAATTAAAAAATGTAGCTATGAAGCATATTCAATATATAGACATAAGTAATTGGGTTACACTATATATTTAATTAGAAAAGTGCTAAGCTAATTAGAAAAGTGCTATGCTTACATTATTAGCTAATACATATATATTCATAGGTGTATGTATATATTTATCAATATATGCATGAGCTTTAATTGAGTCGACTCGAACATAATCGAGCGGGCCTTAACGAGGCTTAGTTGAGTCGAGTCGAGTTTTGTCGGGTATGTGTCATTTACTAATCGAGCGGGTATTTGCTTTCACAGGTAAGTTTTTTTTTTTTTTTTCACGAGTCGAGTTCAATTCGAGTTTAACCGGGCGAGTACTGAGCGGGCTATCGATTAGACTGGTTCATTTACAGCCCTGCCCTATGTTTGAACCATTGTAACAGTGTGAGTAAGAATAAAACTAAAATTAGAAATCCAATTATTTTCTTATAAATGCAGGACATTAATGCTGAAATGTGCTTCAAACAACATCATAATGTGTGAACTCTGAAATCTTATATACTTGGCTACTTTCACCCTCATATGAGTACATATCTAAATGTCTGTTGTTTAACGTGATGCCTATTGAATTTAGTGGCTGCTAATGACCCTGTTTTTTGTGTGGGGAAAAAAAGCTTATATGACATCTTTCTTGCAGCTAGCTAACACTGAGGAGTATATTGATGGGCAATTCACTGGAAATCTGGGAGAGATTTTGATCAGGTAACTTCTCCAATTGTTAGAGTTTCTTGGTTATGGTTTTTGTTGGAATACAACTTGTATGGAAGTTCCTCTTTTTTTTAATCAATGTTTCCAAGCAGAATCTCATCACATATATTATATATGATAATTCAACAATATATGAGATGTGAATCTCCTTTTGGTTTGACTGGAGAATGTATAATTTTAATGGTCTTCAAATGAGGTTGGATGGTATAAATTCATTTAAAAGCATGCTTTATTTATTCCATAATATCAACAACAACCCATGAGAGTAGAGAAGTGTCGCTGGCATAACTGGCGTTGGTTTTGTTTTAACGTGAAAAAACTAGATGTCTGCTTTCTCTTGTTAATTGAGTTAGTGTGGGTTAGTTTATGCTTATTTGCATCACCATGTACTAGACCCGATGCAATTGGTCTCCTATTCCTTTAAACCCATAAACTCTTACTTCAATTTGACAGACAATCCTAGAATGTATTTAGGTGTTCTTTTGTATACTTCCTGTATGCACGGGCTATGCCTATTTCATTTGTATCAATAAAATTTACCTCTTATAAAAAATAAATTTGACAGAGAATGTGGACTTCAACAAACGTAGGGTTGTGGGTTTTATTTTGGTGTATGGGTTCTTATTTTTAGGGTTAATTTCTTAGTTATTTTTGGTTCAGAATATTTCTGAATTTTCAGTCTTAGGAATTTAGGAGTCTTTTGGTTTTTCCAGAAAATTTGTTTATTTGTCAAGTTAGTTGTCATCGTCCTAGTAGGTTAAATAAGAAGTGTCAGCAAATCCATATAAAAGAAAATTTTGACACTCAGATGTACATCAGGGGCTCTGATACAGAATCTGATGTAGGACTGCCACACACAGATATTTCTAGGTTTGATTGATGGGAAACCATAGGGGAAGATTCAGGCTTCAAAGTTATAAAGCTTGTTAGAAAGAAGTAGAGGGCTTCTTACTTAAATCAGGCTTGAAAGATTGAATTGTACTGATTTAACAGCTGGGAAACAAAACTTTTGGGCTTGTTGGGATTGAAGATTTTCCTGACAGCAGAGATTTTTGTAGGAATTAGGGTTGTTTGGATTAGGACTCAGATTAAATTATGGTGTAAAAATATGATTATGTTTTGGAGCAGAGCTCAAGCAGTTGAGAAAAGTAGGGTATCCGTATCTTAGCTGACTGGAGGCTATAGAAACTTCCGAACTGTAGTAGATATGGTGTTGTGGGTTTCAAGTCTGCTGCATTTTTGGAACCGTAGCAGATATGTAAGATAATGAAAATCACCTTTGCGTTTACTTGTGAATTTTCCCTTCTATTGTTTCTTTGTGGTTTGCAGCCAATCTTAAATCTTAATGCACACCAACTATACAAGAGAACCCATAAACTGAATTACATTCACTGGAAATAGAAATGATTCTTTTACTCTACTGGTATGCACCAAATAGTCCAGTGCTTGTAAATGTTGAATTCCTATGGAAAAGAGAATCAAGAGAGGATCTGTGATCACCATGAATAACAGCTGTGGAAGTAGACAGGAAAGCAGTTCTTTAATTTAATTGATTTTCTACATTGCCTTCACTGAATCTTGTAATGTTTTTCCATCTGCAGATGTAACAATGTTCTCTATCTTCGTGGGGTACCAGAGGATGAAGAAATTGAAGAAGCTGATAGAGAGTAAGAGGCACTTAAAAGCTGTTCAGTAATGAGCCTAAGAAAGGCTCCAGTATGTTATTTTGTTTCCTTTGAGCCATAGGGCCTAAGCTGTATTTTGTATCCTATCTAGAGGTCTTCTGGATGTTCCATGGCACATGCTAACCATGACTTGAAGGACCCTCATGGATGTATCCAGTAGACGATGCTAAGGTGAGAGTAGTTGGATGCTCCACAGAAATAGCACACTTTGTGGACTAGCCCTTTGACTTGAAATGAACCTAGATTTCTTCCTTTTCATTTACTGATTTCATCACAATGCAAACCTTATATAGTTCTAAACTCCCAACAAAATGGCAAAATGGCCTAAAGAGTGTGTTCTCTTGGTAATAAATCGCAAGTCTGAGGGAGCCTGGATCAAAGATGTGGTTTATAATAGTTTGCCATAGGAGTGGAGTCAGACTCAGTGGTCCACCTGTAAGTGTAGTGCAAAAGTTTTATATAGTTTTGTTACATACAAGTCAATATGCAAACACCATTTATCGGGGAGACTCGTTACAATTATAAAAATGTCAAACCGCCAATACTTTTTTATGCTGGCTGATATGGTAAGTTTCCACATTAATATCGGATTTAGTATTGTTAATAATCATTAGGATTACATTTAGTGCAAAAATGAATAGGTAATTTTATATACAATCGTGAAGTGCGTAAATGCCGACCTTGATAGAGTGGAGTTTACTATTAAAAAATTAATTTTTTTTATGTGGGTTTTATGTTTTATTCACTTTTTTTAAAACGATTACGGGATGGTTGCATAATTTACAGTTGTAAATATCTTTTCTATAATAGACCTAACTATTTTTCAAAGGAATTGCAATTATTTTTCTCCTTTTAATTTGTTGTGTGTGTGTATATATTGTATCAAGCACTAAGTCAACATGATCCACAATTACTAAATTAGAAATTATTAATAGACAAGGGTGTAAACTGGCAAAGTTCTAATGAAAATAGTAAATAATCAAATTCTGTTGGTTTTTATTTGAATTCGAGTCTAGTTTGATTATTTATGACCACCAATATTCATTTATTTTCAAATAAATTCAAATTTATTCATTAACGGGTTTTATAAGTATCTTCCAAACAATTTATACATGCATATAGAAAAAAATTTCATTTCCTTCTAATTTTTAAACACTTTTGTAAAATTAAAAATAATATTATAACACAATAAAAATGAAATTATTCGCTATATCGTTTAATAATCTATTAATTTGGGAAACTTCTCTAATAAAGTTATATAAATGTGGTCGAATTTTGACTAAACTGATTCCGATATATATATATATATATATATAAATATAATGTACATGAATTGCTCATTATTTAACCCACCCACCCCCATCCCCACCCCCTCTTCCCTTTTTTCTTCCCAAATTTCCTCCTGCTTAGGGGTCATATGTGGATCGCGGACAGCCTTTTCACAAGAAGATGGAAATTGTCATCTCGATCAAGCATGCTTATCCTTACGTACTCTGTTCCAACCCCAAAGTGCTTCCCTCCTCGTGTGAAGATCTTGTGGCCTTGTAAGAAGCTTTCGCAGTCCTCTATATCTCTCTCACATTTCATCCAGGCGAAAGCTGCCAAGGAATAGAAAAGAATATGAGTGCAACTCTATGATATCAACCAATTTTTATTTTTATTTTTTGACATTCATCAATCTAATCACTTGGTGGGTGGTGTATTACCAGGTTGAGACTCCGAGACCCGGTTCAAAAAGGTGCAGAATCCAGGACGAAATTCGGGCAGACTGAAACTTCCGCTGTGTTCCACTGCCTCTCTCAACAGCTTCCACCTCTCTGACATGAGGTTGTAGCTGAACTCAAAGAAGGATTCACCTTCTGCAGAGCTGCCAGCACGTTCTGAACTATCAGAAATGACTTCGAGAATCTTAGCAGCCCGGAGCTGTGAATCCTTGGATACGCCTATAGTGTTGAGCTCAATGAATTTGGTCATCCTACTCGCTATCTCTCGGTCCTTAACAAGAGCCCAACTGGAAAATGTAGAAATGAAAAGTTCAGACGTAGAATCAATTCAACACAGTTTTATACAATCATCATCCAGAACTTTAAGCAACCACTAAGTAATAAAACCACTAGATATGAAGTTCATATTCTTATGTCAACATGGTTAAAAATAGTTTTTATTCCTAATAAATGCAGCAGTTAAAACATTATTCTATTCCATTGCCAATTTATGAGGACAAGTTTGCAACATGGTTAAGAATAATTTGTTACCGAAGAAGTCTGAAAAAAAAAAATTGTTACCAGAAAAGTGTTTCATGTGACTCAGAATTTCAGACAATAGATCTGGTGGAAACCAAATACAGATAAATAATTTGCTACAGCAGAAGTGTTTCATATGGTTGGCTTACCCAATCCGCATCCCTGCATGACCGGTGCTCTTCGAGACGGTGAACAGCATTAGATCATGGTCTGCGGGTGAAGATATTGGAGTATACTGTGGCCAGTAGTAGGCAAGATCGTGAACCAATATACCCTCACTTCTATTGACCACAGATCTCCTAATATGACCATCAGGGTTGTTGGGGGAAGTGACAAGTTCTATATAAGCCCCCTCTTTATTGAAGCTCCGCGCATCTCCCATCCATTTGTATAGGCCTGACTTGAGGCAATCCGTCATAGATGGGTAGGACTGCAAGTAATTTGTGAAGCCAATCATAAATGTTTCATGGGCAGAGTCCACAAATTAATTCTTTCAGGTTTTTTTTTTTTTTTTTTTGTTTAGGAAAAAGAAATAGTTCACTATTTTTTAACTATCCTGACACACAGATCTTTCACCAATGCAGGATACCAATCAAGAAGTCTAGATCTTTAGCAAATTACAGAAAGCCCTCTTCTTAAATATTCGATAGTTCAGTAGAGAGAGACTGGTTATGATTATCAGTGTTTCAGTAGCTCTAAGCCACTGAATCTAAAAATCAATTGCATCATAGAGAGAGAAGATAGTAAACAAAGACGTGTGTGTAAAATGCTATATGAGGTCAACAGGTCAGGAAAACAAGGCAGTCTAACTAAGACTATTGTTTACAGTTTAGTCTAAAGTCAACGAGTTTATTTATTGTCTCCTATTGGGAAACAAAACTGAAAACGTTATGGACTTGATCATGTCATATCGTGTAATTCTATGTAGGTGAAATACAAACATGAGCATCATCAAAAAAATTGATACTAGTAAAATGTTCCTTACTGACATCAAATGCTTTAATAAGTATAGAGCAGACAGTGCACATGATGGAACACATCAAACCCTATAGACAAATTTATTATGCAATAGAGTTCTTATTTTCCTTGAAATTCATGACGGGTAGTTTGACTCACAAGTTCAAGTACAAACAGTATCTGAAAGTACAAACAGTATTTGAACAAGCATTTCCAAGCTGATTTTCAAGAATATTTTTCACTACCTTGTTTGGCACATGCAAATATGCAGTCTCCATGTGCTTGAGGGCTATTTGAATTCGGTTGGGTTGAGTCATGTGTCAGCATGCATTAGTGCAAGCATGACAAATAGAGAACAGAAGGGGAAGGTATATGAAGTCTAGGATCAGCATATTAATTAAGAGGTGAAAACTTTGGTAGTGCAGAAGAAACAAATGGGATGCTACTACTAATATTTCCGGCACTATCTTGGACAGGGTCAACCACATAATGATATTATTCCATTACGGTAAATGGTTTGAAAAAAGAAACATAAGCATGCGCACTTTGTAAAGTGATTAAATTAATCACATTTACACAACGTCGGAATAACCCTTGTTTGATGGATTCTCTAACAATCAAATTACAAAATAGCTAGAATTTAAGCATGACTATTAAATTAACAATATAGAACTCACCGAATAGTAGGGGGCTTCAGATACCACACTTACTGGTTCAGTTAAATCATGTGCAGATAAAGCATATAGAGCAGCTAAATAAAGCTGGGATGAACCTGTACCAACAACAATGTGACGACCTTCTGTCACAGCATTTCCCACAGCTTTATGTACCCTTTCTACCTCTTTGGCAAACTTGGGCTCTAAAAACCAGCAAATGTTGGTCACATCAGAAAAGTAGCTAATATGCTGCCATCCCGGGATCACCACCGTGGCTTTGTCACCCATTTGTCGCCAGTATTTTTCAAACATGGTTGGATCACCGCTATTGAATAACATTACAAAATTAGCATCTTAAATACAGTGTTGGTTCAATCATATTTAGCAAGTTATTGTGCTTTGGGTAACAGTATATTATCATGTTGCAAATGAGAAAATTATTAATATTTAATACAGCACAAGTTTTCCAGCATATATCTTGAGTATTTATTGTACTTAGTGTCCCCCCACTCCACCATCTAAATCTTTGAATAGTCCAATAATAGACAGTCCACTAATACTATTGCAATAATATTTATTGTAATAGTATATTATATTAATAATTTGCCATAGAAATCATCTACTGTTCCCCTACCAATTTTATAGTACAAGTTTGCAAGGAAAAACTATAAAAGCATTATAATTGCAAGCTAAATCGTAAAATCTGTTAGGCCCAGGAAAAAAAATATGAGAAAAAGAGGGTCACTCCAAGGAGAGGGAGTAAAGACTGTGACAGCAATGGGATTCTACATTTGCATGGGGTAGGTATGTGAAAGCAGCATGGGTGGTCCCTGTCAATCACTAGGTATATGCATATGTTAGTAACAAAACAGGAACGTGTCGCAACATGTGGAGTAAGTAATAGGCAAAAACCAAGAGATGGGTTATATGATAATCAAAACACAGAACCAGCAAAGTGTTAGATCCAGGCAATCCCACCTTTTTCATATAGGACTACAAGGGAGCTTTTTAAAAGCCTGGGCGGCCAAAAAGTTGTTTTAGATTTCAGACAGCCCAGGAGCACTTTAGTCTTTTACATCAAACCAAAGGCCGAAAGGGGGTTTCTGAATGCTGCGTGCACAAAGCCACATGGCTCCCACAAGCATGCATCCTACTTCCAAGCCTCCTCAGTAGTGCTTTGTGCCCTACATGATATGCACCTTGGGGTTCTCTCCAACTTCCTATTAACTGTAAAAAGTTACTTGAGCTATTTGAGGTCCACAACAACTTGGGTACATAATGGTGTTGGTCAAATGTCAGTAAGCACCACACAACACCACCTATGGTGCAGCTTAGAATCTCACCAGCACCTCCCCCCCTCGACTTGGAAATAGAGAAATGACAAAAAGTAAATAAATAAAAAGAGACATCGAGTAGGTGCTTGGCTCTCCCCCACAGACTCTCAACATCCACCATGGAAAATCCCAACCAACACAAGGACCTGTCTTTGTCTACCGCTGGGAAGTCTAACTTCTGTACTGCGTAAGCCCTCCCCCCAACAGCACCATGGCAGTGGAACAATAAAAAATGGCCACGAAAATGAAAAATAACAATTACCCCCTGATGCTTCAGAAATATCACTGACATCACCTCATCTCAGACTTCCGACCCATCAAGGACCCCTTGGTTGTCTAACGGCCCTAGGCCAAAAAATTTCACTCGAGCAAAGCTGTTCTCTTTCTGCTCAGAGAGCCCTCACAGAGAAAACGATATTTTCAGAATCTCAAGGACCGGAAAAAGAAACAACTTTGCTGAGAAAACGGGTGGGGGAAGAAGGACTTCAGGAGGTAAATAGCCTGAGCCGGAGGTAAATGATATGGCAAGAACCAAATACCACAAAAGAGATTAGTGACAAATTTGGAAACTTTATGGAAAGTATTAAAGCATTAAAAAAATGGAGGAAAAAAAAAAAAAAACATTCTTGCACTAACCGGGCGAGATTGAGAATTTTCTCCCCGCCATCTTGAGTGTTAACTTGAGTAGTAGCTGCAGAGGACGAGGAAGTAGGCGACAATGCCAAACGCGTCTCCTGGACAGCTTGGCCTTTCTGAGTTTCGAGACTGAGCCAATGATGGCTCTGTTCCCTCTCGTACATAGTCCGTAGAATCAAGCTGACATTTAAAGCCAGAGATAACACGAACAAGTTCCTCATCGACAAAACACTAGTGATTAAAGCCATCGGATTAGAGGAAAACAGAGTATTGAAAGAAACCGTCAAGGAAAACAGAGTAATGAAAGAAATAGAGCACGAAAACAGAGTATTGAGTATACACTGCTATGAGAGCTTGTTTTGAGTGAATGCAAGGCAGTGAAGCCGGCTGGGGATTTATAGAGCCCGGATAGATGAAAACAAGAAAAAGAAAAAGAAAAAACCGGGATGACAACTGTATGGGAGAGAGTTTAATGCATGCAGAACAGGTTAGCGAGTATCTGATATGGATTCTCTGAGTTAAGTTACTGGTTCAAACACAGGAAACTGAAATTTGAAGCACTACTTACAAAAGTGAGAAACAGAAATAGTGGAAAAGAGCTTGGTGGTGGCTTTGGGACTTTGGAAGGACTCCGAAACCCTGAAAATTAACTAAAATATATTGAATCCTAGGGTTTCTAGAGCCCCTGTGCATGGAAATCTCAGGGGTCTACGTTTGAAATTTGATCTACCCTGTCAAGACCTCCATACAAATCTTCAGCTTTTTTCAATGGATGTTAGCTGAATGAATACCAAGTACCAGCATGATTTTCCAGAGCTTTCCAAGGAGATTCAGACAAAACTCACTAAATGAACAAGAGATTCAATCCTAAATCCTCATACATTGGCATACTTCAGTAAAAAATTAAAACCCAGAACTGTGGAGTTATGGAGAAGCTAAAATGTGCCGAGAGGGTCCGACAACCTCGAATTGGAATACCCTCCGACAGGAGATTTTCTCAGGAAACAAGAAATCCCGATAACACTTTCCGTGAAAATCGCCGCTTTCCGATGCCAGAAGAGTAGACCTCGAAGCAATACACTCCTACTCAGGCGTATGTTCATTCACTGTTCCATATTTATAACAGAAACCTATGCAATAAAGTACGAGAAAAATGCTGAATTTAAAATATATAATATATATATATATTTATATAAAAGAAGCTAATAGTTATTCCCTCTGCATCCTCCCAGTTTTGCAGCCTTGCTTTTCTTCTCCTTTCTCCTCTTTCCATTCACCTCTCTTTAAACTTTTTTTTTTCTTTTTGGGTTAATTTTATTTTCAACATTTTTGCTAAATCTGTGTCGCTTTTGAGTTGTCACTACTTGAGAGTTTTGATCTGGACTAGGAACTAAAAATGAAAGAAAGAGTGATTAATGAGAATTCAGAGAGAACAGGTTTTCTGGGAAACTAGTTTAGTTCCCAGGTAAGTGTTTTGCTACCTTAAATAATAAGTTGCAGTTCAACAAGTTGTTGCTTTTCTGGGTATCTCAGCAATAATTTGAGTTTTTACTTTTGGTCCATTGTTTCTTCTAAATCCCTCTATCTCCCTTCTTTATGGATTAATTTCTCATGTATCCTCACACTTCTGCTTCACTTAACAGAAGGGTGAAAGTGAAAGGCACAAATCCCAAATCCATTTCGAAACCCATCTCACTGTAGCATTTTGCCTATAAACCATCTGCAAATGTTTCTTTTATCAAGAAATTCTGTCAAAGCACATATTTTTCAAGGGAGCTTAATCACTCAATAAACTACAGATTTAATAAAAACACACCAGAAGAAACGGGTCCCTTCCAATTCCAAGTCTTGGACCAACAACTCGACGGTCAAGTCTTTTAATCCACTTATCGACATCCGCGAGAAACTTTTCAAATATTGTCCTCATCCCTGAAAACATCCCTTCAAGAAAATAAAAAACCTACTCAATGATGAAGTTTGTACATTCCAAATAAAAAATGGATTTAAAAAATATAAATATACAAAATCTCGCCTAAGAGTGTAGGATTCTTCTAAAATGGGATGCACAATTGACTAAAAAATATAGCATTTTATGTTTGGAGCAGTATCTTTTGTACAAAAAATATGAGACAAATCGGGAAAGAAGAAAATTAAAATCATTCAATTGGTAGATCATAAATAAATGAAAATGAAGTCGATTCACAAGTTACTAGCATAATTGACAATGATCTCTTTGAAAAAGAAATAGAAAAGGAAAATTTTCAATGAGATGTATAAGTCAAACACAGAACAAAGAATAATAATATGGTGGTTGGCTCCGTCCCATACTCATATTGTTCGACTTATATAGGTTTGTGGGGTTCAGCCTCCGCACCTTGGCAAGTGAAAATCTCCATTTTTATTGCTCCCACCTTTGATAGAAATGCTATGTACAATCGAAGGAGAAGGGAGGTAATCGATTAGAGTTCACTTTGAGAGAGAGAGAGGTTGAAGGAGAAGGAGGGGGGCATACGCGGGGATTGAAATATTCTCTAAACGGCGTGTTTAATAGAAATGATATTTGCAGTCGTGAGTGTATAAGCGCCGTCGCTTTGAAAAAAGCGAATAAATATAGGACCCACATGAAAAAAAAATTAATTTTTTAATCGTAGACCCCATTCTTTTTCAAAGCGACTGCACGGCGTTTGCGCTTTCCACGACTGTATGTAGCATTACTCCGTGTTTAATCTCTCCTCCCAAAACCAGAAAAGGCCACTTCTTCATTTATGAAACATGATCATGATCATTTCATTAAACTGACGTGGCCCATGATTGCACCACGGTTGCATAAGACGATTGCCTTTAGCTTTTTTCTTACTCCTTTTTTTTTGCTTTTCTCTCAACAAGTAGTCTTCATTAGAAACTTTAGAAACATTAAGGACAACTGTTCTTGGTGTTGAAAATTAAAAGTACAATTTAACAGTAGCAAATAGCTTAGATATGTGGATCTTTCCCATTATGTAATTCCAACAGACATTAGGGGAACCTATTCAAGGATATGCTACATAACATGTTGTTGGTTGCTGCCCATTGAGCAATGGAATGTATGCATCGATTCTGAGAACGATATAATTTTACTGTTGTCCACTCCTCAAAACTTCGCAGAAGGAATTGTGTGTCACTGATGATGCCCTCAATTATCCAATTAGTGTTCTCATGTGGTTGTTGCAAAGCTGCTATGACTTTTTGTAAATCTCCTTCTATGATAATCTTTTTTAGCTGCTTGAGTGTGCTTCTTGGACACCTATGAGTGTTGCCATAACTTCCCCTTGATGTGGATTACAGCTAGTTGAGAATTCTGTTACTACAAACTGGACTGATCCACCCTGCCAACTACTGTTGACGTGCTGCCATGTGGTATTACTGCCATGTCAAATGTGATTGAGAAATGCTCTTGTGATGGGAGGGACCATTCAGGGAGGTTGATCAGTGTTTTCCACTCCCATGCCTTGTTGTATAAGTGTTGAGGATTTGTGTCACAAATTGGTCGATGGGAGTTTTTGGACTCATGGATGCTCCAGTTTCTACAATACCACAAGGTGTCCATTGCAATGATTGCATACAGTTGGAAATTATGAGAATCTTCCATAATTTAATCCATAAAATATTAATCTATTTAATCAATCCAAAAATCTAAGTTCCTCCATGGCGACAATAAAGAAATTCCCAATAACATAAATTAGACATTCCCCAAAAACTTGAAAACATTCTCAACTCATCAAATCAAATACCCGAAAAATAAAATAGTTTACTAACTGCAACTCTCAAATAAGCATTTGTACCCTTAGACACTTATTCCACTACGATCATCACACCTTACTAAACTTTCTACTCTTATTCTCCAGCTGAACCAACAAAATTATCTGAAAAATAATTGGAGATAAGGGATTAGTTATCAACAACT
Source organism: Juglans regia (assembly GCF_001411555.2). NCBI lineage: Eukaryota > Viridiplantae > Streptophyta > Magnoliopsida > Fagales > Juglandaceae > Juglans > Juglans regia. Next base: position 12,724,804 of record NC_049909.1, on the reverse strand, counting down.
CAGTAAGCAGAGGACATATACTAGTGTGTATACATGAGCATTTACAGAGTTCAGAATGCAGAACAAAAATATTTTATTTCAGAATGCAGAATTAGAATAATGTTTTCAAAATGCAGTGTCAGAACATGTTATCAAAAATATCAGAGCGAAAGTTCGAAAAATATTCATAATCAAAATCTCTTTAGCATAGCATAAACTGAAATATCACATCTTATCTTATCATATCAGAACAAATACCATGTTTAACCCCTGTGGTAGGGTTGTGCAAATCCCGATAGCTAACCGAGCAGAAACAGAATGTAAATCTTCCCCTTATTCATTCTTGGAACCCCGAGGTGCACATAGGAAAGACCACGCAGAAAACCACTTTGTTTCCAAAGTGGGTGCACCAAAAACAGAAAAGTTGTTACCAACCCGAACAGAGGCCACAGTTTTACACCCATGGTGAGGTCAGAACGGAACAGAAATAGAAATAGAATGTTATGCTAGAGGTTTTCAGAAATCACATCAGATCATATCAGAGTACAGAAAATCTTCAGAACAGAACAAAATCATTACACAACATAATTTATGCACAAAATTTTATATTCGCTATATTTTTCAAAGTTCAGGAACAAAATGTCAAAAATAAGCTTATGTCTACACCAGTCATGACAGAAAATAATTTCTTCTTAAACTGAATCTCATGAGTAATGCAGAACAAATAACTGAGGCAGTTCAAATTTCTCTTCAACATCAAATATGTATATTTTTCAAAAATAACCTCAGCTCATTTTAATTTAATGCAAAGTCTAGCATATGAACCCTGCTTACCTGAACTTCTTAACTTTTTCAGAATTCCTCAAAAATGTCAAACAATAATTAATCGTCACCTATAAAATAATCACATAATTCTCGTGAATTTCCAATTAACCTCATACTTCTATATTCAATCCTATGCTTCTAAAATAACCTATTAAAATTCTCAAAACTTAAAATTTCAAATCATCACTTTCTAAAATCATCACTGTTGATTTAATCACCAATTTTAGCCTCAACATCTTTCCTATGTAATGGAATCATTTCATACTGGCTCAAATCCACAAACAAGTTAAAGATAGGTTGACCCCTTTGGTATGCTTCTTGAGTATATGAATAATCGTCTTTTTCATCTTGTCCTTCTGTCTCAGGGATAACATCATTTATATTTCTTAGATAAAACTTTTGTACTACTCGCCATTTATTTCCTAACTCAGAATTACCTAAGTAGAATACTTGACATGCTTGGAAAGCAAAAATAAAAGAATTATATTCGTACTATTTTCTTGATATATTAATATTCAAAAAATATTCATTATCACGGACTTCCCTTCGAGAATTACTTAAATCCCACCAATCTCACTTAAACAGATACACCAGAAGCTCTCACAAACATCTCATTCTAATTATATCGAGATTCAACAATAACCTCATAGAAATCAATATTTTTTCCATCATGACTTCCTTCGACTAGGACATTACTATTTTTTGTTTTCCTATAGCGTTCTCGATCCATTGTGTGACTTCCCCGGAAAAACATGCAGAATATCGAGCAACACGTCTCAAGGGGCAACTCACCAATGCATACAGTTCATATAATATATCATTTGGATTACTCGCATGCATTTGTACAACCTATATATTGAATAAAGTATAAACATATAAAAATAAACAATCAATATATTTTTTTGGTAATCCAAACTCGCATCTGTAATGTTATTACCCGTTGTTCAAACCATTTCGGGAACTCCTTTTCATGTTTCTGGTTTATATCATTTACTCACAGTTATTTGAGCACGTCAATATAATCACTGAAACTGAAGATTACCAAATAATTTCTATTCTTATAATTTTTTAAGCAAATCACAATATTAATTAACAAATAATAACAAATTATTTCAAGTGGCTCTCTATCTCAGGACAATTGTTCCGTACGTACTACTGAGTTTTCTCAAACTCTCTTCCATACAAATCATAATCATGCGCTGCACCAAGTGGATGTATTTGTTGGGAAAAGATAGAGAACCCATTTCGTTGTCTTGCTTGGTCAACTTAAAAGTTTCTTTCCAGTCGACCAAATCTTGTATCAACTCCGTGAAAGTATTTGGAACAGGATGTATGTCACTTATCGTCAATATATGTTTCTGCAATTGATCCTTATGGATGAGCCTTGTTACCCACTGTGCATTTCAACTTCCAAATGAATCATTCAATGGGATGCATTCATCTATACTAGACTGGTCATGTAAGTCGAGCCTCATATAGCAAATGAACGCCTAAGTGAATCATGAATCGAAGATGGTGGGTAAATACTCTCCAGCTTACACAATATTATAGCAATTTTTCATTCTATACGATCCAAAACTTCTACATTCAACATTCTAGCATATAAGTCTTTAAAAAATGTACCCAACTCAGTCAAAGCCACATGTACATCTCTCGTCAAGTACCCACGGATACCAACAAACATGATACGTTGTAAAAATACATGACAATCATGACTTTTTAATCCAGTAATTTTTCAATCATTTGTTCGCACACACCTTGTTAGATTTGAGGCATAACCGTTCGGTAATTTAATCTTCGTTAGTCACTCACAAAATTTTGCCATTCGTTCTTTGACAATGTATACCACCCAATTGGTATGTAGATAAAAAGATAACTTTGTTGCAATTGCATTTCCGGTCGTATTCCCAACCACTTCAAATTCATCCGTGAGTTTAATGTATCCTTCATTTTTCTTTCAATTGACATTAATATTCCCAACAAGGATTCACATATAGGAGTTCAAAAAATATACTCTTCTTTGTCTAATTTAACTCATTCGCAATTCATTTTCTGTTTCATTGCTTTTTACCAAATTCATTACAATCAACATATACAAATTGTGTAAGTACATATTTGCTAGAAAAATATTGTGGAAGGTGCCCCCATTCAACAATGCGATAAAAAATCCTAGAATTTTCACGCCATATATGGTCAATAGGTAAAAATCGATGATGACCCATAAAACATAGTTTTTTCTCATACGTAAGCCATTCAGATTGAATATGTTTGTTATAAGTCAGACATGTCATTTTCCTCTTAGTACTCCAACCTGACAAGTTTTCATAAGTGAAAAAATAATTTATTGTCTATAACACGGCAGCATGCATCTTGAACGACTTGTCTATTACTGAATCAAATGTTATGACCTTATTCTCATACAAATATTTCAATTTTGCAATTAATGGTTGTAAGTATACGTCTATATCATTTTTCGGTAATCTCGGACCTGGAATGAGCAAACTCATTATAAAATATAGATTTTTCATATACTTCCACGGTGGTAGATTATACAGCGTAAGTACAACTGGCTAAGTACTTTGACTAGTTTGACTAGTACTCATGTTTCCAAACGAATTAAATTCATATGTTGCCAACTCAAGTCGCACATTACGAGGTTTTTCAGCAAACCATGGATTTTTCCAAATCAAATTCCTTCCAAAGCTAAGAGTCAACAGGATGTGACAAGACACCATCATTTCTGACTTTGGATGATGAGTGTCATGTCATGTCTATTAGGACTGAGCTCTGACTCCGACGGAGTCAAAGTTTGACTCCGATCGTATATTGGGCTAACTTAAGGCCCTTTTTCGACTTCTGGGCTAAGCAAAACCCAGTTCTGAACTTGTAAAAAAACATTGAAAAAAAAAAAACTTAAATACAATAGTTTAAAAACTAAATAACATGTAGCCATAACTTATAACAGTCACACTTATTACAATACTGAACACTGACTTAGAGATAACTACATAAACAGTAAACAATAAACATTGTAAACAGTTAACGACATATGCACTTGTGCAGCAAGGATTTCACTCAATAGTCATACGTGAAATGAAGATAGAAAGTCGCAATCAATACAAAGAAAAAAACTAATAATAAAAAATTGAACATAGTAAAAATAGAATTTGATTCTCACCAGTAAATGGGGTTCTTCATAATCCATAGTCTCTCAACTCCATCCCAACTCTCAAGAGGCGTTCGTCTCAAACTCTCAGTCATCGACAATTATGTTAGGGTTCACAATTAAGTCTATAAAATCATAAAAAGTAGAAGTTAAATAAATAAAACATTAAAAATAATTAAATAATCATTTAAAACATATAAAGTTACCTAATTCAAGCTTATAGCTCTCAGCATCAGCGCCAACGGTATCTAGTCCAATGAGTGTTTCACTTATCCAGTTCTGTGTGCAAATGAGGGCCTCCACGGTTGACGGTGACAATGAACTTTGATAAGCATCCAATACGCGACCTCCAATGCTAAACACCGACTCTGAGGCAATCGTAATGACATGAATGACTAGCACATCTCGAGCTATATGAGAAATGACTAGATACTTGGCAGAATTAACATTTCACCAAGTTAATAACTAAAATACACCGCTAGGTGCCTCGATAGCTTCTATAAAATATCGTTCAACCTCAGACGTACACTGCATAATATTCCTCGTTGCAATGAGTTGATGATACTGCTGCATAATAAGATAGCTTCTACCCTCTCTAGATGGGTCATGATCATCTAAGGAAGATGTCGACCCCGTCAACCTTGAGTGTGAGGAGCTACCAGCTGTGGATGAAGACTGATCACTATTGCTGTAGTGACTGCATAAGTCATCAATATCACTTTTTAGCAGTCTAATAAACTATGCAGCCTTCACTGCCCCAAAGACGAAATTTATCCAAAATTCTATAACACCCAACTTATATTGGGGGTCAAGGATCACAGCCACCAATAATAATCTATTTATATTCTCAATATTTATCATATTTGGTCTTCATCCTCGTAGTCATAGCAAATAACAATTCCCTAGAGTCTGCACAACTATTTTTCAAGTGGAAGTGAAGTCCCGAGAGCTTGTTGAAGTACAAGTTCGTGTCGTATATTTAGATTCAGATATTCGCATAGTTATGTCAAAATGTTTTTTTAAAAATTGAATAAAGTACCTCACACTAGTCCAATCATGTGCGTCCAGCACACCAAGCCCCTGTCTTGTTGTCTTGGTACTTCTGTGCCACATCCAACATCATGTACATAGAGTTTTGTAACACCCGACCTAATAATTCTAAAATTTTTCTTTTATTAGGCCTAAATTATTTTTTTAATGGGCCAAAAAGCCCAAACCATGAGATCTTATCAGATTCCACGTTCTACACGATTCGCGTCTGCATCCTCCGCATGGACGTTTGTTTCCTCCGCATGCATGTCTAGCTTTCTTCTCGATACACGTCTCTTTCCGTTTATTTTTATGGCGTTCTATATGACGTATATATATATATATATATGTATATACGGCAGATCTCATGCATGAAGAAAACCTCACGCCGCAGACCGAGAGCCATCTCACTTCTATCCAACAATACCATGTTTGCTCCCCCAACCCCAGGAAGACCATGCCGCAGCACCTGGTCAGTCCACATCTCATGCAGAAGCCATGAAACCACCAATCGTAACAAACACACAATCAACCCTCACTGTAGCTCAACCAGAGAACACCGCACAACACACACGGCAGTGCACCAAGAGCCACGATCCTTCCTACACGCAGCAACCAACACATGGAAAACAGAGTTGTTCCGCAGCCCACGTAAATAGCACCAACCGCCCATGTTTTCACAATTCAAAACAGAGCACCAATTCTTCCCATGCGCGGCAAACCCGCAAGCCTCCTTAGCCATCCAACTCCATAGAAACCACTGCCCAAGCCTCCACCCTACGGTTGCCACAGTTCAAGCATGGTAGGAACACCGTAGCCACTGCCGTCCACCACCCTTCTCTCTCTCCCTCTTGTTTCGGCATAACAAAATATTGTTCTCTCTCTCTCGGTGTTGCACTACCCTGCCCAGAGAAACCAACCGCGTCGCCAACCACCTCCAACCACCTAGAGCCGCCGCCCATCGTCAGCCTCTCTCTCGGTTGTTTTTTGACGTGACAGAACTCCCCAGCCCAAGCAACACCACGGTTGCACCGCCGCATAGTTCATCCTTCGATGTCGCACCACCATAGACGAGCCTCCTGTCGTCCGCCGTGACCCCCGCCAACAACCTAGAACCGCCGCACGTCAGCCTCTCTCTCTCAATGAGCCTTACTTCGCGCGCCTCTCTCACGAGCCCTCTGTTTTTCTGCAGAATATATATTAGTTGCTTTAAGTTTTAGTTTACTAAGTGTAGTTGTGCATGAGATTACAAGTATGCCCTTTTTAATGTATTATCTTAAAGGATTATTTTAAGTACAATTACATTTATAACCTTACATTTAAGTATATGTTAATTATGGATTTTATTAAGTCATTTTATTTAAAGTTGAGTTGGGCTTAATATTTTAAAGATGAGTTTTTACTTAAATAAATATATTAGTCTAAGGCTATTTTATAAGGAAGTGTTTAAAGAATTTAAATTATGTTTCAAAGTATATTATTGAAGACTAATATTTTGTTAATATTTCTTTGTCTATTTAGTAGAATTTAATAAAATTATTATGTTAAGAATATTATTAGTATTTATTAAGTTTCTTATAAGATTGAAAATTTATATTAAGAAATGAAACCTATTTTAAGAATTGGGATTTTTATGACTTATTTAAAATAGCTCAAGTATTCTACTATATTATAATATGCTATTAGTATTATACATAATTTAAGATATCAGTATTCATTAATTTTGTAATAAACAGAATATTTATTTGATTATGTTCTACGATGTGAATTTAATTAAATAGGATATTAGTACTTATTGTTCCCAGACAGATTTAGTGATAGATATTATTGCGTATAGGTGTCGAGTTACGAAGTGATATTCAAGAAGAAGCACAACGAGATAAATAATTTGATCATAAATTAGGATCATCACAGTTCAGCTTATATACAAATATTATTCAAGCCAGTTCATTGAAAGCCATTATTTATTTACCACTCATGTCATATGCAAACATGTCATCCAGCATAGCATACGATCATGTCATTCCGCATCAAGTTGATATTCAGAAATTATAATTATGTATGTAATATGTCATGCATCTCATATGTATAAGACACATAAGCCATCTTAAATTCAAGTACAAGATAAGATTAGATCAGTTAATAAGATGGTCATTCAGATGCATGGTACCAATGTAGTTCAGTTTCAAGGTGGATGTACAAGCCATGAACTCAGTCGTGGTCCACCATAGTATGCCAGAATACTATCAGTGGCTCCCCTTGTGGCCGCGAGATGTGGGGTCGGTGCACAACCTCTCACACAGTGTTTAGTGTGTTGGCCAGTTAGATCAGTCAGTTAATTCAGTTAAATCAGTCATACATAGCATAAGCATCAATATGAACAGTCATAAATTTAAACTCTCAGTATGAAAATTTTTATGAAAACCTTATATTTATTATGTTTACGTTGTGATGGATTTCTTGCTGAGTCTTTGATTCATTTTAGTTTGTTTTCATGTTTTTAACCACCTAAGTGAGAATGATGAATACAAGCAGTTAGACCAGGAATAGAAGGAGCAGTTAATTTTAGTTTTAGACTTTTTAAAATAAAACATGTTTTTATGACATGAATTTATTCAGTTTATTCATTTAATGTTTTTGGAAGACATTTTTCTACAAAATAAACTCTTAATTTCATTTATGAAATTTGAGATATCTTGTCGGATTTATTTTTATGAAAAATACGTGAAATTCCTTATTTAGGGGAAGGGGGTGTTACAATCGAGTCGGAGCGTCCAAGTACAACATATTAGAACATCCAATCTGAAGTTGTTCTACTATTGCCTTAAACTTGGCAAGCCTTTTGGAGAAGTTCTCACATATCCCACAATGCTACAGACTCTGGTAATGGAATCATCAACCTTTTTTAACCCTTAACAATTATGAGGTTGATGATACGAGCACAACATTGAACATGAATAAACTCATGCTGACGAATGACATCATCTTTCATCGTCGTATTCCGCTTGACCCAATCAATTGCAGTGTCACTGGCACTGTCATTGTTAACTGTAATACATAACACTTTCGAATTATCCAATCCTTTATACAATTATTCATCTCTGCCCAAATGGATGCACCCTTATGATCAACAATTTCTTTGAAACCAATAATTCGTTTATGCAAATTACACTTATTGTCAATATAGTGTGATGTGATACACATGTAGTAAACGTTCTGTATAGACGTCCATGTGTCAGTCGTAAATGACACTCTTTGGTCAGTGGTAATAAACATCTTCTTCATCTTTGCCTTCTCCTTCGCATGCATCTTCATACAATCTCGCATCACCGTATACCATGATGTAATGAGAAATCGTGGCTCAATAGTTTATACAAACTTTCGAAAGCCTCTTTTATCGACTGTGGTAAAAGGCATCTCATCAGTAATTATCATCTCTGCATGCATTTTCCTCAACATCTTCTCACTGTATTGAGGGATGGCCAATTTCTTAACATGTGTACCATCAGAGGCTGTAGAAGTTTCGTAACTGAGCTTGGTCTGATCAGTAGCCACCAATCCCTTCACGATCTTATACCACTGGCAACCATTAAGATATGTTATTAATACACTGGTGCCTTGCTTCTTCGAATGGTAACCACAAAGTAATCCACAGTGGTGATCGATCGTGCTCAATGGATATCTCTTCCTCTTCTTTGAACATATCATCATCTTCTATATCTACTGGGAGTCAACTACTCGTACAGAAAGTAGCTGCTCTAGATGTGGCTCTAGACGTGGCTTTAGGGGTGGAAGTACCCACCGGTGTAGGAGCAGTAGCAATGACATTCGCCGCATCCCCTTGTGGACAATCGTCTCCACTAGGTGTAGCATTCATATCACAACCAAATAAGCTGAAAAAATAAATTAGAAACAAAAAAAATTAGTTTAAAAAAACATGAACTGCATATATATATAATAAAAATGATTGAAAAGTTTCAACAAGCTAGCCAAACAAACATGTACTAACCTAATAATATAAAGAAATACATGTCTAGAAATAATATAAATTAGCACATGTCTAGAAATAATATAAAGAAAAGCAATCCTACTCTTCAATTTGGGTATCAAATTTTGGGAAGGTTGATGCATGCAGCAACAGCCTAGAAGACGACCCCGTCAAATGATTAGTTAAGCAAACCCCACCCAAAAAAAGAATAAAATTGCATGCCTACCCTTTGATTGAGTCAAATCAAAGTTTCCAAACTTCAGCTCAATCAAGGTGCCTTAGATTATGAAATATGGTCAAGGATCAGGACTCCTTCGTATTAGATGTTTTGAAAAACAATATGTAGGTCTAAGAAAATGAAGCTTTGAATTTCGATGCCCACAGAAGAAGGCAAACTTCCTTCCTAGGCCAAACAAAAATATTTCTGAGTAGTGGCTGGCTAGGTTTAATTGTATTAATATATATATATATATATATAGATATGGGTCGGCTTAATTATATATATATATATATATATGGATAACAGATAAAATTTTCTATTTTTTGGGGGGTTGCACAGAACAAGAAAAAAATTTCAAACAAATCACAAATGCTAAGAGCGTCTCTGTCTCTTTTACATAAAAAAACTGTTTTGTTTTATGTCAAAACAAGAGAAGGGCACATTTCTGAACTTGATTATACGGTAACTAAGCACATAACTAAAATGAAAGATGGCAACAATCAAATGTCCAAGGTAAACACAAAATAGAAGAGCTTAATTAGCAACTTAGACATTCACATCGCAGTCATGAGACATAGTAAGAGGACCATTCTCTCTCATTTAATGATGAACGTCAAAGTTAAAAGGCACTCTCTGGATGACTTCAAAGTTGAAAAGGATGCATGGATTCATGGTGTAGGTTGAAGATGGATGTCAGTGGAATTATCTTGGTGTCATCTAATAAAATCTACAGGCAGAGGTACCCCTAATGGAATGTTGGGAAGGGACCTACTGGGTTGGATTGAAATGAAATTAAACTCTGGAAGATGGAATTAATAGTTGCCCTGGACCACTAAGGAAAGCCATCCTCACTTCAACTTAATATTTAAATGAGCAATGCTAGGTACAGTCCCCACTTGGGGACTGCATGTACAGGCCTAGGCTATTTTAACTTTAAAATTTTGTAAAATTATAAAATTATCCCTCTTAAAATAATATTTTCTCTCATTTAAGCATGTGCCTGCACATGCAGTCCCTACTTCAGGACTGCAAATAGAATTTCTCTATTTAAATATACATATATATATATGTTATATATTTTTTGAAAGCATGCATTTACGGAGCTTTGTTTCTGTTCATTCATGCCATTTCTTCCCTATGATAATGGATTACTATCAACTTTCTTGAACACACATCTTTTAGTTTCATCAACTCATGTATTTTAGCCTTGGTACTAATGAATACATAAAGGTTATTGAGTTTTAGATTAAGTTTAAGAACTAATAAATTATGGTTCTTGATGAGTAGAATTGTTTTAACACACTATGAAAAGAACAATGCTTCTTCTCTCCACCAAAGTATAGTCTGAAAGGTATCTCATCACTAACATAACTATCTGTGAAGGATCCCTAAGCGCATGCACTGAAGTCATTAACTCAAAGATGAAGGCTACCCAAATTTTTTCCTCAGTGACATTTCCACAAACACCTAGAATATATAGTATAATTGATATACTATATAATTATAATATAATTTTTTTTCTCACTAAATCGCTACAACCGTAATACCATTTCCTCAAAAGTAAATACACAGTATATAGTATAATTATAATATTATATACTATATATAATATAATAATTATAGTATAAATGTGAATTCAAAAGATTCAAAACCCTAAGGGGAGTTGGAACTTGGACTTACTGTTACCAGTTGGAGCTAATGATGGTAGGACGAACCAACGAAGGGATGCCGTCAATGATGGGCCTGGGCTTTGGACGATGGCATGACGACGAGGGAGGGGGAGAAGGGCCTCTGGAAGGATAGGGGACTAAGGGGAGAATCGAGAAAGAAATGGACAGTCACAAAATAGAAGGGGGAGAGAAGAGGGAGGGAAGAAAAGATGAAGGGAGAGCTAAAAAATATATATATATTTTTTAAAAATTCGGAGTTCATAACCCCTAGGGGCTCCGAATTCTGAAAACTCCGACTCCGTCGGAGGCGGAGTGGAGGTCGGCCAGAATCGGAGGTTTCAGAATTTTGCATAGCCCTAATGTTTATAGTCGTTGCACATGATGTAACTAACCGTTGTAATCTAGGTATCAATGGAAAGTAGCGTACGACCTTTCGCGACACATTCTACTTCTTAGATGTCCATCTTGATTCATGACAAATGAGACACTAGTTTAATTGCTCATTCCCTCGCCAAAATAATACATAGTCATTCTTGCATGCATGTATTACATTGTAATCAAACTCGAGTCATTGTTTCAACTGTTTTTCTTTATAGAAGTTGCGAGGTAAAATATTTTCTGATGTAAGTGTCTCTTTAAACAGCTAAAGTAATATATTGACAGCCTTAATAGATAATTGGCACATGAATTTTATGTGAAGCAGTTTAACTGTAAATGATAAATTATTGTGCCTTCTACATCTTGGATATAACTCACGTTATGAACCATTCCACAAGCGTGCAAAAGTGTCATGGCCCGCATCATTTGAATTTAATGTGTCTATATCACCTTCATCCATAAACATTCTCGCATGAATCTCACCTAGCATTTGCTCCATATTCTCATCATATTCATCACCAACAATCTCTGGTTGTACATCTTCATCGATGTCTTCTTCTTCATGTGAAGGCTTGAATGATGTTGAATATAGTTCGCCGTGTAAGACTCAATCGGTATAATCCTGGTCAATACCTTTGACAAATAGATGCTCTCTCACCAAGTCTATTTTATAAGAACACAAATTCTTGCATTGTCAGCATGAACATCTAATACTCACGTCACTATCAACTATACAGGATGCGAACTCCAATAATTTCTTAACACTTTTAGTATAAACAATGTAATCCTCACCCAAACAATATTTAACTCGCATCCAACTCTTATCCATGCCTAATACACTATTACAAACAGTTACATGGTAAAACAAGCATGTATCTAACATATTGTGCAATTTCTTCTTTTCACCAGGTAATTGATCCTATCTCATTCGGGATTGTAAGATTATAGTCGCCAATCTATAAACTATTATCTGTTACATCCAACGAAATTTCGGCAGCATCTCTCTATAGTTCTCCAAATATGCTCGTTTGATCGTATGCACTGACGAGTAAATTTCAATGCACCATCATCGAAACTGCAAATTTGGAGAACAATAAGATATGACTCTACCAAAATCATAATGTTGAATGTGAACAGATAAAATTAGATAATTTGTGAGAATGATCTTACAATTCCAAACTATTTACTCTGGACAATTAAAGAGTTATCAATCAACCATTCAATGGGATTGATAACTCTCGAACATGTCTAAGGTTTATTTCAATGCAACATATAATTACTCTCATATAATACACAATAACAATTCAAAATATAAGAATATAGCAAATAACGGATAATTATATAATTAAGGTATTATTTTTTTGCTATATGATTTTCTTAAATCTAATTAATTGTGCTATATAATTTTCTTAAATCTAATCAATTATTGTGCTATATGATTTTATTAAATCTAATATATTGTGCAATATTATTGTTCTATTGTGTTATTTATGTTAAATACTTTTGACCAATTATTTTTTATTAGTATATTTATTCACTTGGGTGCATGTTTTCAAGTATTAATTATAGTTTATTATTATGTTGTTCTATTGTGTTATTTAACTTCCTATTGTCTATTATGTTTTTAAGTATTAATTATACTCTCATTATGTTTATTATTATGATGTTCTATTGTGTGATAATTTAAACTACATTTTTGAAATTTAATTAGTAATTTAATTAGAGTTCTGTGCAATCTATAATGGAAGTTCACGTTTGAACGTATATAGTGTACGTTCGAATGCAGAATGACCGTTCAAATGGTAACAAATATTGTTCGAACGGTTGCAACTCAGTTTCTAGACTCGAACGCAAAACAACATCGACAAATAGATGTAGACAAACAAACACAAAACAATCCAGTGATTATTCACGAACACAAATCATGTATTATGGACAAACATAGATATAGATTATAATGAGTAGAAATCAAAGATTTTATCTTCAATGCAATTCCAAACAATCCAATAAACACAAAAAACCTACACCACATTTAGGGGATACAATAAAATTAGTAAACATCTAAAATTTAAAATGAAGAACATGAGTTAAGGTGCATATATATTTACCAAGGATCGTCTCTTGGAAAAATTCGTGTGCAACCCTTTCTCCAACTCTCCATCAATCTCACTCACTCTATCTCTATCTCTCTCACTCTTTTTCTCTCTCTAAACCCAAGTGTGAGTATCTCTCTCTCTGATTTTTTGAAGAAAAAAATCACTTAGATACCTTAGCTCTCTCTGGAATTTGAAGAAGAAATCTAAAATGATGAGAGTGCGGCACTATAAGTGATCTACATTATTTAACCCAGACCTAGTATTTAACAAGTTCTTTGAATTGAAACGCCGTCGTTCCAATTAATACAACGTTTATTACGGCAAAAAAAGTTGTCACCTGCGCGACCTTTTAAAATCTATACCGTTCGAACCCCACACATTTACATTATTATATGATATTATAATTAGCATATACTAATACTATATATTATAATATTTATATATGAAATTTCTACATGATATATCATACATATAATATCATATAATATATAATATATTAAGTATAAAACATCAATTAATTTACTAAATTTGAAATAAACAGAATTCAAACGATATATACTAGTGTTCGAACGGTAAGATAGTCTCAAAACCATTCGAATATATAACATATCGTTCGAACATATCTATACATATAAGGTATTAGGGGAGGCTTTTGAACGCCGTCGTCACCCCATAACAACCATTCAAAATTTCGAACATGATCAACCTCAATCGAAGGACGTCATCACCGCCATCGTCGAAGACTCATTCCTTTCAAGTAGTACAATCCTTACATTCGAATAATGGTTGATTTATATAGGTTTTGTTAGATTATTTGTAAAAAATATGAAAACTTGGTTTTTCCGTCGATGGCCCATAGGTGGCCAGGAATCCACCGTAGGCTGTTTACCAAGTGTTGTGTACTTGTTATTTGTGGAGGAAAGAAATGAGTTTTCATTTTCATAGCCACTGAATTGACTCAGTCATGGCTAGGGGTGTAAACTCAAACCAGAAAACCGGTCCAGATCGGTTTTGAGCTGGTCCAGTCCGGAACCGGTTTTTAAAATATAAAAACCGGCCAGTTCCGGTTTTGAGATTTTTTGGACCGGACCAGACCGGTTGATTAAAAAAAATAAAAAATAATATTTATATATAAGTTTTATACAAAATATTGTAAATATATATTAAATATTAATATAAATAAGTTTTATATATAATGTATAATTATAAATTTATACATTAAATGTTAATTTATAATTTCATATATATATATATACATATATATGAAATAATTTCATATTATAATTTATAAATTATTACATTAAATGTTAATACTAATATATAAATTTATAAATAATGCTAATAGTCTAATATAGACTATAGATTATAGTTATACTTATAATTAATACTAAAAGTTTTTACTAAAAGATTATAACTAATACACTAATACTTATAATTAATACTAAAAGTTTTTTTTTTTATAAACAAATTTTTAATGACAAATTGTGAAATTTACATTTTAAAAAAATCGGAAAACCGGACCGAACCGGACCGGAAGTATCGGTTTAGGAAGGTAACCGATGCGTAATCAGTTTTGGAAACTACAAAACCGGTACATACCAGTTCGGTCTTAGATTTTGTCTAAAATCGAACCGAACCAGACCGGTTACACTCCTAGCCATGGCTGAGTTCGATCTAAATACAGTTTGAACGATTTTGTATACGTTCGAACAATAGGAACTCAAACGTCGAGCGGTTGTTCAAACTAAATTTAATTTTATCGTTCGAAAATATATGTTTCATGTTCGAACAGGGATGTAAAAATTAAAATGTTCGAATGGTTAGAGATTCAATTGAACGGTATAACAGAAAAAAATTTCTCATTGTTTTAATTAGTATATAACTTTATGAATATTCATGTATTATATTTTATAACTAATGTTGCATATATATTTTATTTTTTAAATTTCAGGTTGATAACGTCTTATAGGGGACGTAAGCGTGGCAAACTAGGGCAACCTTCCATTGAAACAGTTCAAGAGATGCCTATTTTATTAGAGCGTCAGGTGAATATTTTTGACTTTCAGACTCTTAAATGGGAGGGTCATTCCTTGACATCAGTCTTCATTGATCGTGGTCGGACACCAATCCTCGACCAGAATGACAAAGCATGGGACCTCATTTCTTATATTAACATTGTCTCTGAGTTCTATAAAGAGCTCGGTAGTGCCAGCCCAAATGACGGAGAGGCATACACGATCTATATCTGAGAAACTTCAGTTATATTTTAAGTAGACATACTCGTTATTTTTATTGGTATTCCTCGATTGCGCATTGCATATCCGAACGTAGTGCCCAGAGAGTCTCCAGCTTCGGGTGATGAAGAGACGGTTGAGGACAAGAGATCTTATACAGATAAACTCGATGGCCTCTCTGATCATGAGGTGAGACAGTTAGTTGTTGGTTCAGATGCTCCTCTCTATGATGGGATGAAGAGCAACATATAGGCAGATCTATATGGTTTCTTCAAGATCATGAACTTGACTTGATCATCGCCAACAACATTGATCCTCGGCAGCACAAGACAGAAGTTGGCATGGATTGGACAAAATTTATAATACTCGTCGCTTGTAGTGTTCCTATCGACCTAATGAGTTATATATTCGATAGGATTCGATCAGAGGCCGGGTACATTATGACATATATACTGCCATTTGAGGTCCTAATCACATGATTTCTGCTACATGTCGAGGTCTTGCCAAATATTGCTAAGCGTGTCTGGGAGCCGATGAGACCAATCAACTCCTCCACCCTGACATGAAGCATGGGACACTCGAGACTTCGCCATTGTGATCCTATTCGAGACCCGGTCGATACTTAGAGAGATGCACGCCCGGGCAATTGTGGAGTATCGGTCGGTGAGACATCCATCAATGCAGTGCGTAAGGAGATCCAAACTGCCATGTCTGAGTAAATTAATGTTAGCATCTCTGAGTCACGTGCAGAGATTAATACTAGCATCTCTGACTTATGTGCAAAGATTAATGCCATGTCTGTGACTTAGGTTACGATCAATACTTGACTAACACAGCTAGAGACATGCCTAGTTAGAGTCGGGGATGTATGCAAAGAGTTTAGATTTTAGTAGTTTGTCTCTTTTATTTACATTTTTTGTTAGTATGGAAAATATTTGGTGGTTTGTAAATTTAATTTAATTATGAATTAAATAGTTTTGTCTTTTCTAATTTAATTATTGATTTTTATTATTCCTATTATTTAATTGCTAATTTTTATATAAATTTAAAATTTATCCATAATTAAATAAGGTATTTTGTTGCCATCAATAATTGTAAAAATTCTATAACCATTCGAACATAATATATCACGTTCAAACGTTTCTCCGTTCCCTCAAGATATTTCTGCAATAAATCTCCGTTCGAACTTTTTATTTTACATTCGAACATTGATTAACGTATTCGTTCAAATGATATAATAATTTGTTCGAACGGCAAGTCAATATCTTGCTAAATTTATTGACTTAACCTGCCAATTTTTCGTTCGAACATTAATTAACTTTGACGTTTAAACGTGTTATATATTATTTGAATAGTAAGTCAATATCTCGCTAGATTTTATCACTTAACACACCAAATTCTTGTTCGACGATATATAATATCCGTTCAAATGTTCATTTTATTTTGTTCAAACGGTTATTTTATTAGGGACGAAGTCCCTACATATTCGAACGATAAACACTCTTCTTCATTTTTTAGGAACGAAGTTTAAATCTCGTCCTTACATTTCATTTTTTGAGATGATTTTCATTTTGTTTCAAATAAAAATCATCGCAAAATTGAATTTTGTTACAATGTAATAAAGTAGCGAATAATTCTATGTCAATTAAATGAAAATGTGAGGTCATCATGGTGATCAATCTTGAGATTTTTTTTCTTCTGTTTTTTAGACTCAGATTGAAAGCTAAATGCATGAATAATATTGTGAGATAAATCATGACCCAATTATGAATATTCCACCACCTAATTGCAACAAGAATTATAATTTTATTTGGCAGGATTGCTATCATTTAGATTTTGTAGTTAAAACTTAAAACTTAAAACTTAAATTGTGATGTCATCATTCCGCTTACTAATATAAAAGAAGGAATATTAGTCTTAATCTCAAATTTGTCCAAATATAAATATTTATTATATTATTTTATAGTATATTTTAAATCAATCAATTTAATTATGTTATTTTATTAAAAATACTTTTAATTTTACATAATTATCCGTCATTTTAAATAAAATTATAAAATAGTTATAGGTTTAACATTTTCATTCCAGTTGAATGAGAATTTCAATTTTATTTGTTGTTAAAGTGTAGAAAGAGATAAATAATAAATTAGTAAATATTTTCTATTGTCACTTAAATGAAAATATGTGACATCATCATTCTGCCTGTCACTTAAAAATATTTCAATTATCTTGTATTTGTTTGTGCAGGTCTTGCTAATACCGGGTTTGCATCCCACAAGCTTATCGTCTCATTTTATTTCATCTTAATATTTAAATATTATAAATATAAATTTTTAATTTTTAATTTTTTTATCAAATCATTACTTAATCATTAAAACTTTTCCAAACATCTAAACAAAATATAAGAAATAATTCAATTTTTTCAAATTTCAAAATAAAATTATATTGAAAAATTATATTTTAACAATAGTTTAACTTTACAATATTTTTATTTAACGTTTTCTCTCATTTTTTTTTTTTTTTACCAAAACTCTATAAAACATATTAACTCAAATCATTTCACTACTATTTATAAACTATTTCACTATTATTCATAGATTATCTCATCTCATCTCATTATCTAGCTTAGCTTAAGAAATCATGGTTCTATCCCTGTTTTTTCTATTTGGTAAAAGATTGTGTCACCTATTATCCATCTGGTTTTACATGACTTGCATGAATGAAGAAAAATATGCACATTAGTTTGAATACAATGATCTTGATATTTTTTATTGCACTTTCTTCTAATTATATTCTTTGGTTCTCAAAGATATTTAATATATATATATATATATATTTATATATGGGACTTTTTTGTTGGCTGAAATAAAGATAAACCCATTTTTATCAATAAACAAATGGAATAAAGCATTTTGTGCCTTTAGGGTAACGAATTGTTTCGTTTGGATCATCAACTCATCTCAAATGATTATTATAATTTTTTTAAATTTTAATATAAAATATAATAAACAATTCAATTTTTTCAAATCTTAAAATAATAATAATATTAAAAAATAATATTCTAACAATATTTTATCATCTTATCTCAATTCAATTCAACTCACTTCAACATTCAAACGCAACCTTGACATAAAGTTAAAAGGATAAAACATGTAAATTCCTAGGGTGCAAATTTCTGGACTTCTAGTTTGATTTGGGGTCCACAAAATCAGCACTTTGAAAAAGAAAAATCCTGAATTCAAAACTGGGGCCATGTAAGTATGTTTATGAGAGCTCAGTCAGAAGTGATCTCCAGAGAGTTTTGAACAAACTAAGACCTGACCCCTCACCCTCAAGGTTTGGTTTTAATTTTGAGCCTCTGAAGTCTCTTCTTGCTCTGCATTTAAGGTAGGTAACTTTCTGCACCTTTCAAAAAAAACAAAAAAAGTGGTCTCTGTTTTCACCCACTTAAGAACATGGTCCCATTCAACTTGCACAACATGGCCAATCACATTCAAGTGGGCATTTGTCAGATGATGAGAATCTGTATCATTTATTTCCTATGAATGAGCTCCTAGATTTGATCATGTCACTTTCTTAGTGTTTCATATAGGGCTGATATCGGTCCGGTCCGGTCCGGTCTTGGGCCATAATGTGGACCGGACCGGACCGGACCTATTCGGTCTATATTTTCTCCACCCTGGACCGGACCGACTCACATATAGGTCCGGTCCGGTCCGGTCCATTTCGGTCCGGTCGGGTCCAGGATCGGTCCAGTCGGTCTGGACATGCCTAAAATGGGCCATTCAGCCCATCTAAATGTGATTTTTTTTTTTTCAATTTCAATTATTTTCGGCCCATTTCAAATTTGGTATATTTTTTTAACTAAAACTATTTAAAAAACTTGATTTTGAAAAATACAATGATAAAAAAAAAGTTAAAAGTTAAAACTAATCTATATAAAATAAAAAAAACCCAAAAAAAAAAATAATAATAATACAGATTTTGCCAAGGATTGCTACCCACTGATTTTGTATGTTAATATATATGGAGTATCAACAAAAAATAATAATAATACAGATTTTGCCAAGGATTACTATACTAATACTATATATTATATAATAATACATTAGTAATTTAGTACTAGACTATTAGTATATTTTTTTCTAATACCATATTAGAGTCTATTACTATACTAATAGTATATATTATATAATAATACATTAGTAATTTAGTACTAGACTATTAGTATATTTTTTTCTAATACCATATTAGAGTCTATTACTATACTAATACTATATATTATATAATAATACATTAGTAATTTAGTACTAGACTATTAGTATATTTTTTTCTAATACCATATTAGAGTCTATTACTATACTAATAGTATATATTATATAATAATACATTAGTAATTTAGTACTAGAAGTAGACTATTAGTATATTTTTTTCTAATACCATATTAGAGTCTATTACTATACTAATACTATTATACTATATATTATATAATAATACATTAGTAATTTAGTACTAGACTATTAGTATATTTTTTTCTAATACCATATTAGAGTCTATTACTATACTAATACTATATATTATATAATAATACATTAATACTATAAACTTATAGTGATTAGTTATTATCAATCATGATCAATATAAGTTATAACTTATAACTATATAATAGATTAATAGTATTAGTATTGGACTATTAGTAATATAGTATAGGCTATAGCTATATGTTAGTAATATACTAATATTAGTTATAGTGATTTAGTATAAGTTATAACTATATTACTATAACTATAAGTCTATAAGTCTATAACTATTAACTATTGTCTTAGACTCTTACTCTATGTTAGACTATTACTAATTTACTAATATACTATTAGTATATATTTTTATTAATACCATATTAGACTTTAGAGTCTAGAAGTAGACTCTAGACTATTAATATAATACTTGTATTAGTATAAATATTAATAATTTAGTATTACTATAAAATTATAAATATTACTATTAGTATAAACTTATAAATGTGTATTAGTTAATAATTACTTAATGATGAATTAGTGATAGGATTAGGTTAATTAGTCAAATGAAAATTATATACTTAATATATATAAATTATTAAATTATATATATATATTTAATTCGGTCTGGTCCGGTCCGGTCCGGTCCGAAAACCAGCCGGACCGTGGACTGGACCGAATTAATTCGGTCCTCTTATTTTTGGACCGGACTGGACCGGAACAACTCTCGGTCCGGTCCGGTCCGGACCGAATTGGCCAGTCCGGTCGGTTTTCCCGGTCCGGACCGCCCGATTATCACCCCTAGTTTCATATAACTTACATTATGTATTCTATACTTTATAAACTAAAACTATATCATATGATGCTATATTGTTATCATGGTTTAACTCGAAATTTAACAACACAACATTGATGCCCATATTAGGTTATTTTTATTAAGAGTTATTCTATTTTTAAGTTGACGTATAAAGTACATCATTCACATCAGAATTTGATTTATAATTCGGTTTAGATACTACTATATATAATAAAATACTTATATAGTATAATTTAATTATAATTACTATAAAGTAAATTGTATATTTTTCACAAATAATTATTCTTTATACTTGTTTTCTTAATCATGGTTACGATAATGATAGGGTACCCATAGTGATATGACAAGGAGCATATATCTACCATAAATTTTGTTTGAAGTGAAATTGTCCTTACTAAGTTGACAAGATGGACTATCAACATTGAAGAGGGCTGACGTCATGGAATCTCACATTAATGTGGGCATATGTCAGATTATAAGGTCTGCATGATTGACATGTGTCATATTACGAGACATTTATGTTTGTATTCTTTTTAAGAATGACACAATAACTCTGGCCAAGACAATACATATGGTATAGGAAGTATTCCGCTGAAAGTCACTGTTCTTTTTTTTTAATTTTTAATTTTTAATTAGTGATAAAAAATTATTATTTAATGTTATTATGATTTTTTTAAAATATTAAAAATAATATGAAAAAAAAAATTCAAAATACCTAACAAAAGCTCTCACCCGTTTGTGTATATGAAGCTTTTACATTTGTTCATGTCACTATGTTATTTCTCATATAATACGGTAATACGGTCATGTATAGACTTAATAATAAAAAAGTGATTATTAATATATTTTTATTTTTTAAATATTTAATGATATTTAAAAAATATTTATAAAAAATACAATTTATATTATAGAATACTTCGGTAAAATTGGACGGCATACAAGCAGCACTTTTTTTTTTTTTTTTTTCCAACTTCCTTGACAAGCAACCATAGTTACAATGACAATGAAGAGTACAAGTGTTCACTGTAAAATATTAGATTTTAAGATAATATCGTCTCTATTTTCAAGTGAAATTGATTGAATGGTCACCATCAAGTTTCATGGCATGGCCAATCACATTAAAGTGGGCATTGATAAGGCCCGAATGACTGCCATATCAAATTGACAAGTGTTACGGTATAAATAGATTTGATAGTAAATTTATAATTTAAATAATTATATATTAGATTTATTTTAATATAAAAATAATTTTATAATATAATGTATTTAATTATATTAATTTATAAAATTATTTTCTAAAACATTTCTATAAGTGATGAGAAGTTTATAGTTCTAAAAAGAAAAACTTTTGTTGTAAATGTTTGGTGTAAACGGCATGCAAATATGGTTAACGTGGAGACACTTGATGAGAAAGAGACCGAGCTAATGAGAGAGAGCTGAAGAGAGGGAGAGACCGAACTACTATAGTTGATGAGAGAGAAAGACCGAGCTAATGAGAAATGAATAATTTATTTTAATTCTGACGTGGTATAGACAACTGCACGCTGGTTATATCTACCGACTGTATATAGAAGAATTGAACTGGAGCAGTTAATGAGGAAGAAAAACACTTGTTGCAAGCGCCTAATATAAACGTGGTTGACATGGAAATACTTGATGAGAGAGAGATCAGGCTAATGAGAGAGATAAGAGAGAGCTGAAGAGAGGGAAAGATCGAGCTGCTGAAACTGATGAGAGGCAGAGACCGAGCTGATGAGAGAGAAAGACTGAGCTGATGAGAGGAAGAATTCATTTCAAATCTGACGTGGCATAGATGACTGTACACCGGTTATATCTATCGAGTATATATAAAAGAACTATTCTAAAAATTACATAATACGTTAAATGAGAAGTTTTTTTTTTTATATCTTTCATGGACTATTCATGGAGAGTGCACTGACCGACCTTTTACATTCCTAGAGTGGTTATCGAGTGTGTAATTTTTTAAATATTTTAGAAAAATATAAATTATTTATTAAAAAAAAAACTTTCTTAATTAGTAAAAAAAAAAAATCGATAATATGTCGGTGGACATCAGAATAGTGTTTTCCTTTACATTTATTCATGTAATTTGTGTTAGTGTCTCTAATCTAATGTAATACTGTCATGTTCAACCTTGATGACACGACCTTGTCATCCAGAAAAGATGACTTTGCATTATTTTATGTCAAGTTGATTTTACTAAACATGAACTGTCCAAAATTGTTACTCCCCGATTTTAGTTTCCTAAAAAGCAATCATAGTTACAATGATATGGCAAGGAGAATATATTTACTACAAGATATCAATTTTATTTTTATAAAATTCTCTCTATTTCAAGTCAAATGGATAGTATTTATTTATTCAAATAGTCCCTGTGAAGCTCAAGCTTGCACAATATGGCCAATTGCGTTAAAGTAAAGTGAGCATATGTCGGATGATAAGGCTTGAATGACTAAAATGTGTGATTACATGACATAAATGTGTATATATTTCTAGGAATAGCATAAATAACTCTTATAGATTTCTAGAAAGTCCATGGCTCCATATATATACATACATTCATACATGTATAACGAAATGATACGAAAATAAATTTATAAACTAACATAATTTGATGTAGTACGTTAGATTATAAAATTATTTTCATTATAATATAGATTAACGTATCATATAAAGTCATATAAATTTGTGGACTTATTTTTATCAGATGTTTTTATAGCGGTAACACTTTTTATATATATATAAAAAGAAAAATGATACTTGCAATCGTAAGTATGTAAAAGTCGTATAGTTATTTTGAAAAAAATGATTAAATACATGACCCAATCCACATGAAAATAAATTAATTTTTTAATAATAAATTTTAATTTTTTTTTAAAATGACTATATAATATTTACCCACCTATATCATTACTCATATAAAAATTTAGGCACTATAATTTTTTTTTTTTTTTTTTTGGCATTCTATTCATGCATGGAGAAAGGTGCATAGACTGAGCTTCGAGATTGGGTCAAATCATTGTGTTAGTGTGTCATATGATATTGATCTGATATTGAACCTTGATATGAAATGACACGACCTTGTCACCCACGTTAGGTGACTTGAATTATTTTGTATCAAATTGATTTTAACTAAATTATTCTTAAAAAATAATAGTTATTACCCTTTTTTGTTTCCTTAATAAGCAATTATAGTTATAATGTTATTAAAATGAGCATATGTTTATTGCAAAATATCCATTTTTAAATAAGATTCTCTCAATTATCAGAAAAATCTTGGACACTAGCATGGCCAATCACATTGAAGTGAGGCTTGAATGACTGACATGGTCATAAAATGACACATGTTTATATATTAAAAAATGCTGACTTGTCTTGTCATTTTTTTTCTCATTTTGACAGTTGGTTAATGTTTATCGAAGTAACTATTAGATTATTTATTAGTAAATTTATGATTTTTTAAAAAAATAATATTGATCTATTTCCAATTTTCCATTTATCTATCTACCTTCATTTCTTTAATAAATAATATTAAATACTGCCCAATAATTATATTTTCATAAGGCCTAATTTTTTTTTATTGTTGATTATTTTAAACACATAGTAATTCAATAATTCGTAAACAATATCCCACTATTTAGTAGAGCGTATTTTGGAAAACATAGACTCTCTTGTTCTCACCCGTAATTCTATTTTATTATATTAAAATGATATTTTTAGACTTTAATGAATGAATATTTATTTTTTATTAAGTCGTGAAAGAATATCTATCTTTTAGCAAGAGAGAGAGAAAATAAATATGTAAAACTTGGATAATAAATTTTAAGAAATAAAGTTTGAATAACAATTTGTTTAAAAAAATTATGCTTTTGCACTTATTTATATTAATAGTCCGGCATTTGGATTAACCCATTCTACACAAATGCAGACAATGATGATTTTGTTATATATATAGAACTCGAGAAAAATAGACAAATTTAATGTTTTTAATCTTAAATTCTTCATCTTTGGGGTAAGAAATCCTCTTGGTCTTATTTTGTACCCATATATCTCACATGCTTCTTACAATTAAGAGATATTGAATTTGTGTACGTGTCATTCTTAGTTGTAATAGCCTGACAAGCGAATAGGAAGATGATAGGTCATCCAGGCATTCTACATCGATTTCATCGACCCAAGTATGATATATATTGTTCATTTTGATATCTTTGACTGTCCAATATTTCTATTTAGTTAACGTATTTTTTATTATTGTATTATAGGGCTATCATGGTCTCGTAAATCCATACTATCCGACATTTTTTATGACATCAAATACATATTCAAATCCATATCTATACCATTGGGGTAGCCAAGTAGATGCCTTATTTAAAAAAAAAAAAAAAAATCTTTATATGCGAATTTGACACTTTTTAACACAAGGCCTAATTGCATCATCCATCGATGCCACCTATTAGACCGACCATGCCATATCTTCCGTTGAGTAAATCTGGAGGAGTTGAGAAGATTTCAAGAGACTAGACAGGTAGATGTCCTTATTAATTTTTTTTTTCAATTTTTCGTATGTGCATTTAAGACTTTCTAACGCAATGTCTAATTGCATCATCATGTGATGCCACCTGTTGAACCGACTATGCCATATCTTCATTTAAGTAATCCAGAAGAGTTAAGAAGATTTCAATAGACTTGCTAGTACATGTCCTTTTTATTTATTTTTTTAATTTTTCGTATGTGCATTTGAGGCGTTCTAACACTTTCAAAACTAGCAGCATCCATACATGCCAATTGTTGGACCGACTATGCCATACCTTCCATTAAGTTGATTTTGACCAAGCTATTGTCAAAAAATAATTACTTGCCTATTTTTGTCTCCTTGATAACCAAAGATGGTTACGATGATATCTCGGTAACATATATCTATGTGAAATATGAAATTTTGGTGGACAAAAAAAATTAGACAGGATCCTTTTCCAAAGCTTATACGAAATGTTTTAGAAAATTTAAAATCAGGACCCTGGTGTAAATCAAGTCTTTTAGATCCTCCAGTAGAAAGTTGACACATCAGTTTTGTATTGGATGGTAAAATAGACCCATCCACATAGAGTTAAAGTCTTATTAATATAAAATAATTATATTAAAATTTTCAAACAAAATGGTGGTCTGGTGGCAACAACTCCGTCTTATTAGTGATTTTATTTTTTATTTATATATTATATTGATAAATATTTATAGTAATTTTTAAAAAGACTTTAATACACAGATGGTTCATTGCGTTTGGCATGTGAAGTATTTCTAATAATAAGAGAATATTTGAAAAGTATTGAGGAATGTTGGCTATGCAGCCTTAGATTGTGTTTGGATGTTGGAGTGAGTTGAGTTGAGTTGAGTTGAGATGATAAAATATTATTAGAATATTATTTTTTAATATTATTATTATTTTGGGATTTGAAAAAGTTGAATTGTTTATTATATTTTGTATTGGGATTTGAAAAAATTGTAATGATGAGTTGAGATGAATTAAGATTAGTTTAAAATCCTTTATTCAAGCTAAGCGCTCTCTCTCCCTCTCAAGAAGTTAACCTTGAAGATTCATGACCTGTTGGCACAAACCATTCGAACGCATCCAACAACAATGCACAAAATGGACCGTCTGATAGAATAACCCACTGATTATTACTCAGCCCCGAGAGAGAGAGAGAGAGAGAGAGAGAGAATAGACACATTAAAATTATTAAAAAGATTTCACGGTAGCTGTTCAAAATTCAAGCATTTCATATGGGCTTCATAATCATTTCACGTTGTACAGTATATATATATATCCTTTACAAGAAAACAGTTTTTTCTATGAAAGATTCTTAGTTTACAAAAAAATCTTGCAAAAATAAGTTTACAAATTGATGTGGGATAATATGATACATTATATTATAACTTTTTTTTTATTATTATTATTATTGTAAAGCAGATATAACATATAACAGTAAAACACGTCAGTTTGTAAAATCTCTTTGTAGATCTAACACTCTTTCTTTTTCTATTACCACCTGGAATGACACCTTTATTAACACCCTTTATAATTGCAAAGTTTTAAACATGTGATGTGGGACAAACAGTCCTAGTAACCAAGATCACAGCTTGTAAAATATATGTATAATTTCAAGCATTATATATAGAAAAATTATTTTCATTGGCTACTATTCATCATCACATACCCCAAGTGCTATTGGTTGGTAGCCTTCATGCCACATCCTAGTTGACAGAAAAGCAACTCATATTGCCTGATGATATGACACCATTACCAAGAAGAGGAAACCTTTTGGAATTCATAAATGGTCCTTTCATGTCAACAAACAATAGTATGATGCTCAAAGTTTGAGAGTATTCAGAACATAAATAGGAACAGAAAAACCGAGCATGTACATTAGCCAGAATTTACATTTACATATGTACATCATAAGCATATATAAAATGATGTTTTAATGTACATAGGAACTAACAATAATGATACAGAAGACCACGGTAATATCATCATCTACAGAAATAAATCCAACTAGACATTGCAAGCAACAACATATATATAAATATATATATATATATATTATCAGCCAAACCTACCACCATGTGGCCCTACTTCTCCGCTATTCATTACCATATCAAGAACTATGTTAGGGTCCGCTGCTTGTCCAGTCTCTGTCAATTTCCTCACTGTTGCTCTCACCAAGTCCCTTCGGAACCCCATCGCTACAACCTTGTCAACAACATCATCGGTTGTTATTCTGTCTCGAGTCCCACTAGAACCAGTCTCGGCATCCACATTAGAGGCCATGGGTAGTGCATGCGGTAATACTTGCGCCGTTGGCAGTAGTGTTTTGCTGCTCCCGCCACCGAGAACTGGAGGAGATGATGGGCTTTGTAAGGGTTTCATTGTTGAACTGCTGTGTCGGAAAGGAGCTCCACCATATGAATGCTCATAAAAAGTTGAATGCCTGGAGGGTGAGCCTGAATATGGATTGCTGGGTGGTTGATCATGATGTATCTGCTGGGCAGAACCAAAGTAAAATTTTTGGGATGGGGGAGCACTGGCAGGTGCATAGTGGGTAGATGGGCAATGTGCTTGGCTATTGCCAAAGGTGAGAGGTGGGTGCAATTCATGAGGTGGTTGGGGTAACTGTGAGATTGGTTGAAGTTGGGTTGCCGGGTGATAATGTTGTTGTGGTGCTAAAGATGGTTGCTGAGGCTGCGTTATTGGAGGCATATGGTACTGCTGATGCATGGATTCTGGAGTAAGCACAGGTGATGAATAGTAAAATTCAGGCCGAGGGAGTAAGGGGATTTGGTTCTGGGATAATTGGGTAGGTATCTGTCCAGCTGATACTGAAGATGTTGGTATTGGTGATGTATTTTGAAAAGGTTGGTTTTGAACAACACTATAATGAAGAGAAGGAGGTTGCTGTGGACAAGCAACAGGAGTTAAAAGTGATTGGTGGCTTTGCTGAGGTACAGATGAGATAACCCCTTGAGCTGAATTACTTTGGAGAGTGCTGTTCTGCTTTTCCAAGTGCTGGGTATCCTTTGCCATTTTAAGCTTTGCTAGCTGCTGCTGAGCCTCTACTATCTCTTGTTTATCCCTTAGATCTTGAATACCATCTTGAACCTGTAAAAAAAAGTACGGGAGTCGGTCCATGACTAGCATTTAACACCTCAGTCCTAACCCTGATTCGAATCAGATTATGTAAAAGAATCACAGGGAGTTGTGATTTACAGGAGACATACAGTTTATTCGTTTAACATCTATAACATAAAAAGCTTTTTGTTTTTCTTTTTTCATGATGGAATCCTCACCATATATGGACCTAACCCTGTAGAGTAAACCACAAATACATGACCCTACCGATCAAACAATCTCTTGATTACAAATGCATTACATAGATATGTACTAATTCTTTATATTAGATCTATATGATGCAAAATTAAGTAATAGAAGTGAACATTGATTAATACTGTCAAGAAACAGAGTGAAGAAAGAAAATCAGTTTATTTTATTACTAAAAAATGTAGTGCTGAAACTCAAGCTAACCGAAGGCTACACCATTAACTTTCCTATAAAGGCAAGAGGAAGTACATGCAGAATAGAACTAAAACTAACTAATTGAAGGCTTACAAACTAATAAAAGCACACGTGCAAAACATGTGAGAAATATAGTCTCTCATAACACCGCCCCCCCCCCCCAAAAAAAAAAAAAAAACAAAGATGGAACACCTGCACACAATACTGGAGCTTTTCTAAGCAGATGGGACAGTCACTGCAATCTGATACCCTTTCTGAACTTTGGAAGTTCCTGAATAACCAGCTGCAAGTGCCGCAAATCAAAGTGCATGAGAACCCAAGAAATCTCACGAAAACTGAAGATAACCATATTGGAATAGAAACTGAAGCTGAAGTTGGATTTTCTCTCTGATGCAGTCAGCAATGAACCAGTAGCATTGGCTCATCTCGTTTGTCATATATTCAAGACATGCTAACTCAATTAGGGATTGAGCTGCCCATAACATGCTTGAGAGAGAGAGTAAAAGGGAAAAAAAAAAAAATGGAAAGCCAGCGGCTTAGAGAAGAGACGAAAGTGCTCAAAGAAAGTTTTTTAATAGGTAAAACAAAAATTTAATCGATAATAAAGAATACACAGCCCAAGAATATGGGATGTACACAAAGAGACAACACCTAGTTAAAAAGTAGAAGTAGATACAAGTCATGGAAGCTTAACCCATTGAAATCTATAGCTAGTGCCCAAAGGAACAAAGTGTTAAAAAAGAGGCATTTACGTTCATCCATTGTTCTTTCTCAATTTTCAAAATTCTGACCATTCTTTTCCTTCCAAATGCACCACAAAATGCATATGGGAGCCATCTTCCACACAGGTGCAACTTGTGGATTGCAATATAACCCCCTCCCAACTTGTAAACAGATCTACCTCTTGGGCATTACCCATGCTAACTCCATTCTGCCGAAGAAGTCATTCCATAGGGCTCTCGCAACATCACAATGGAGTAGGAAGTGGTCAACTAATTCCCTGCCCTTCTTGCACATGTAGCACCAATTCCATCACAATAATCTGGTGCTTCTTTAGGTTGTCAATGGTTAAAATCTTCCACAAAGAAGCTGTCCAGGCAAAGAAAGCTGCTTTTAAGGGAGGTTTGGACAGTGAGTTGAGATGAAAGTTGAATAAAATATTGTTAGAATATTATTTTTGTTTTGAGATTTGAAAATTTTGAATTGTTTACTGTATTTTGTGTGGGAGTTTAGGAAAGTTGTAATGATTAGATGAGATGAGATGAGTTAAGAGGCTCTCTCAATCCAAGCAACCCCTTAATGTCCTTACTCCTCCATATGCTTCTCCAAGGAAAGGATGAATTCACCTAATAAGTGAGGGTCTTGTCAAATGAGCTTATAGTGAATTTCCCTTTCTTGGAAGGACGCCAAAACATCTTGTCCAGCGCCAAGATCAATAGAGGACCATAAGTTGAAGAAATCAATGAGGGTGTCAAACTCCCAATAAAAAACCACTGTAAGGAAACTTACATTCCACTAAGGAGAAACACCAACAACTTCCAAAGAGTCAGCCACTAAAGCCTCCCGCACACGAGCAATCCCAAAGACTGGGGAAAGCATCCTTGAGTGCCTGTCCCACACCACAAATCACACCAGAGCTTTGATCCTAGAACTATCACCCATCTCCAACCCACCATATATGGCCATGAACGTCATTCAAGTACCCCCCCCAAAAAAAAAAAAAACCACCAAACTTGGAATCAATTACCTCTATCCACAAAGCACCCCTCTCTCCTATTGATAACACCACAACCACTTTCCCTAGTTAGAACCCAATTGAATCTGAGCAAGTTTCGAACTCCCAACCCTCCCCCAGAATTGGAGATCATACCTTGGCCCAATCAAAAATGTGAAATTTGAACTCACACCCACCATTTCCTCCCTGCTAGGAATCATGTTAAAGTTTCCCAATGCGATTAGCCACACTAGAGGACAAAGGAAACAAGAAAAAAATATGTAGGCAAATTGGAAAGAGTGATGTTAATTAAGGTGATGCTTCCACTTTTCGACAAATACATACTCTTCTAACTAGCCAATATCCACTCCATCTTTTCAATCGCACCTTCCCAAGTGGACTTAAGGGCATGTTTGGCAAATATGAGAATTTCCAAAATTCTCAAAATTTCTCATAACTTTATTCCCAAACATCTCTCAAACACAAAACACTTTTCAATTTCAAATTTTCAACTTTTTCATCTAATCATTACCTAATCATTACTTAAACATAAAAATCAATACAACTTTTACAAGGTTCAAAAAAATAATATTAAAATATTACATTCAAACAAATTTTTTAACTCTCTATTCACTTTCACAAACTCCAATACAATATTTATTTTAAAATATAATTTTATTCAACTTTTTCTATCTCATTTTCCCAAAACTCAATAAAACATCTTCACTTAAACCATTTTACTACTATTCACAAAATTTTGAGATACTTAAAGCATCCAAACATGCCCTTAGCCTTAAAGGAGGCGCCCGAAGACAAACCAAGGTATTTCATAGGCATAATTGATACCTTGCAACCCTATATTAGGCAAGAGGGAGGAAGGGGGGAGAATAACCAAGAAATAAATTGGTTATCAGAAGAAAAATTAGAAATACCAAATTGGTGTTAGTATCATCAGAAAATGCCGGGAAACACAGGAAATACTGGGTGACACCGGATAACATTGGGAAATGCCAACACACCATTGGCAAAAGGTGTGTAGCATATACACAAAATGTTGATGGAGGGGAGGAACCTATAATGGTAACAAATGGAGGGGAAAATAACCATATACCTGTCGAGCAACCATTTGGCGAGAAGGAAATTATCGATTTGTCATTGGTGCCTCGTGTGGGGGAAGGTTCAGAATTGTCATTGGTGCCTTGTGTGGGGGAAGGTTTAGAGTCGAGAGTGCAGTCGGGTACTGTGGCTAGGGATAATGTCGTTCCCCTAGTTTCTCTTCCTCCGATTAACGATATAGCGAGTTCAACAGCGGATTGGATTCTGAATAAAGATAATGGGTTTCTACAAACCCTGGGTCTTTCATATGGAGAGCAGAGAGAATATAAAGACCAATTTAAAGCACTACTCACTGCAATCGAGGCGAGCCACACGCTTGAAACCAAATTTAAGTTTAAGAAAAGCAGGGAGTTAAAGAATCTTTCTTGGACAATCAACTACGATACTAAGAGAGCTAGCTCAAGTCGAGGGAGGGCTTTGTGAAGACATTGTCGGAGTGGGATGTAGGGGATGGGGTCGGGGTCGGGGTCGGGGAAGTGTATCGATAGTTTTCCAATTCGGGCTTGGTGCATTTTGGATATGTTTTCATGGGCTTTTGGGTCATTAGGGGCTTTCTTATATGGGCTAGGTGTTTTTCTTATATACATCCAGTGTACTTTGTTACTCCTATTGATATATATATATAAATATTATTACTTATCAAAAAAAAAAAACAAAATCATCAGAAAATACTGGGAAACATAGGAAATACTGGGTGACACCGGATAACATTGGGAAATGGCAACACACCATTGGAAAAAGGTCGGAAAATACCAGAATCATACTAGAAACAACCTGAAAACCAGAACAAAGCTGGAAAAATGCTAAACCGGTAGGAAAATATTCTATGCCGGAACTTATATGCATCCAGTATACTTGGCTACGCCTATTGACACTAATAAATTTTTACTTAAAAAAAAAAAAAAAAAAATCTATGCCAGAACCAAACCATTGAACCAGTCAGAAATATTCTGAACTGGAAAAAAACACAACTGAACCACAGTGAAAACTTTGACCTGGCCAAGTAAGCCATTGAGCCAGATGAAAAAATTGAGCTGAATAAGACCAAATATTGATCTAATAAGAAATATTCAAAGCTAGGTTGCTTGAGAAAAGAAACTTGAACAAGAAAAGTTGCTCAAAATCGCTGTTGCATCTGATCAAACATGCACTGTGTAAAAAAAAAAACCACGTAAAGCCAATCAACCCATGAAAACCTCATGCCAAACTCAACCAGAAACAAAAATTGCAGCAACATAGCCATTTCCAACCCACTCCAGCAAAGCAACCAAAAGATATTCCATCACAGAAGATGACTCACCCGGCCTCATCCAGTTTCTTGCATTAATATATGGATTACTGAAAGTCAAGCTACCTACAGGTTACATCATTGATACTACTTATAGGCGAGAGGAAGTACATGAAACTAACTAATATAACATACTAACTGAAGCTTAACAAACCAATAACAGCACACGTGAGATATATGCAATCTCTAATAAATCCGAAACTATTAATGGATAAGGAAACCATTTAGAGAGTACTAGTGCTTATGAACTGACATACCCTACCAATAATCCTAAAATTCTCAGAAGAGCTTTTAGATGGTATGCGTATCTTATTGTACGCCCCAGTTTGAGAATTCAGAAAGGATTTGATTTTTAAATACCTCTTGTAGAATAATTTCTAGCTGTCTCAGCTTCCGATCAGAACTGCTTTGATTTAGTTCGAACGTTTCCTTCAAGTCATCAGTGGAATTCTCTAGTCGGTGCATCCTAGTCTCCAACTGCGAGAGCCTAGCGCTGAGACCCTCAACGGCGTGCACCAGATTCTTGACGAACTCCTCCATCTTCCTATCGATCACGGAAATCAGTGCCGAGCGATGGGAATCCCCAGCATTATGATTGCTGCCGGCACCGACTTTTTCGAGACCAATGGAGGAAGTTTGCGACTGAGGCGGAGCGACAGGTCGGATAGGGTGGAATCGGAATACAGGGGAGTGATCGCCATTGTCCTCGTCGTCTTGAGGGTTTGTGGACAACGTCAAGAAATCATCGGATCGGGATCGAGAAAGCTCCATGATTTGCTTGTCCATGAATTCCGACGACCTCATAGGTAAGGGGATGATGTTCTGGCAGGTGAGCGAAAGAGACTCTTATTGTTGTGTTTTCCGACACGCCAAACAGAGGCTTACATAATTACATTCTCGTAAAGGAGAAGATTACGAAGATATTT
This sequence comes from Juglans regia, assembly GCF_001411555.2. NCBI lineage: Eukaryota > Viridiplantae > Streptophyta > Magnoliopsida > Fagales > Juglandaceae > Juglans > Juglans regia. The sequence continues at coordinate 12,690,758 of NC_049909.1, read as the reverse complement.
CTGGGACTTTAAAAAAGCGACATGAGAACACATAGCTCAGACAGTATTGTCCGGGATGTATCTGATTCTCTAATGAAATTTAAAATCTAGCCTCAATTTGTTTGATTTTATTATTATAATTTTTTTAAATTTTAAATTTTAAATTTCTACACAAAATATAATAAATAATTTAACTTTTATTCTACTATTTACAAAGAAAAATTATAAACATAAGTCTCACACTCTGCACACCTATTTACAAACATATTATTTTACTTTTTTACCCACGTAATGAAAATAATTCCAGACATATTTGTTAGTAAAATAGGATAAAAATATAAAATGATATATTTTTAAGTGGATGTATAAAAGTGTGAGACTTATGGGTAATACTACTCATTCACAAACCATCTCAATTCATCTCTGAATCCAAACCACTCATAAGCAGCAAATACTTGTATTTTGTGCTTTGGTTTGATTAGGAATAAGATTAGTTTTGCGTCTAATAGTCAGATTTATCATTTTTTAATATTAGAAACTTATACAATTTAAAATTATAAATATAAATTTTTTAAAATGAAAAAAATTAAAATGAGTATGTAATTTTTTATTTTTTATTTTTATTTTGTATGTATCTTTGCAAATGGTAAAATATATTTAATGAGTAATACTATGTATAAGTTCCAAATGTATAAACCTTAAATCAATGGATAAGACTGATAATTAGTCTTCTCTCTTTATTCCGTTAGAGGAAAGAGAGAAGTCAATAGCACTATACCCAGAGAAGATTCTAACTACTTGTGTTAGAGCAGGGTGTACGGTGGCACAAGGGTAGTGTAAGGTGGTCCTCTTGGCAGTGCAGGGTGACAGAAAGATTCGAGACTCTTGGTAGAGGTTTTTGTTGGTGGTACGTAAAAAAGGTATTTGAGGAAGTATAGAGTGGAGATGATGGAAAATCTAGAGAAATAATGGTATAAGCTCAGGCTAACAGATGAAGAAAAAATGAACATAGAGCAAGATGAAGATTTACTCTAGGAAATAAGGAGGAAATGAGAACGTAGTCTGGTTGGAGAGGAATATAAGTTCTGGAGTGTTGGAATCCACGATGGCCAAGGTGTGGAAACTCAGCAAGGCAACAAAGTTTTTATAGGTATGAAAGAATGTGTTTGTCATTACATTTGTAAACTATGCAGACAAACAGAAAATGTGGGAAGGGAAGCCATGGTTGTTTGATAATCAGTTGATGGTGCTCAAGGTGTTTGATGGATTCACGCCTCCAATGAAGATATACTTTAATCGTGAAGAGCTATGGGTGCATATGTACCACTTGCCTCTGGCTTTCATGACCAAACAGAGAGAAGAAAAACTGGAAAACACAGAGGGGAATGTGATGGACATCGATGTGAAGGGAGATGGAAGTGGACGGGAAAACTATCTTAGGGTTCTCATAGAAATGGACCTCACAAAGCCTCTGGTGAGGGGAAGAACCATCTCAGCTAAGGGTAATAGCTTGTGGATCCATTCAAGTATGAAAAACTACCATTCTTTGCTTCTCATGTGGTAGAATCATACATGACTCCAAGGGTTGCAGTGAGAAAAAAGACTAGAGTGGAGGGAGTAAGGAAAATGAGGAGCAATTTGGAACTTGGTTGAGAGTTACCTCAGCAGGGAGGAGGAAGAACAGTTATGATTGCAATAGAGTTAACAGAAGAATGGGGTCTTGGAGGGTGGAGGTAGAGGAAGAGGTGGAGTCGAGCTATAATGGAAGGAATGAGGAATTGAGAGAAGGAAAAATGATGATGCAGGTGGAGGTGGAGGTTAATGCTACTGAAGGGGTTGAAAAGAATTTGAGTGAAAGGGCAAAAGAATCCATGGGTGATAGTGATCACAAGGTCACTGATGGGGATATGAGGTCTAAGGAGGTTGTGAAGGAAACACAGGATACTGAGGTAGGTTCAAAAGAAAAAATGATACTGGAGGAGGTTGTGAAAGAAACTCAGATAAATGAGATAGTTTCAATGGAGAAGGTGAGGGTGGAGGAGGATGAGGTATTAAATGTTATGTTCAAAAAAAGGAAATCCTAGAAAAGAAAGGCTCGGGTTGTGCGTAATAGGAGTGAGAGTGATATGAACCCGCGGAAAAGGACTTCTTTAAACCCACAATCAATTTGAAAACTCTCTAAAAAAGCCAAAATCAAGTCAATGGATGGAGAATCTAGACCCGATGAGAACCCGTTTCAATAACCTATATTATATTAAAATTTAGACCCGTTGAAGAACCCGTCTCAAGAACCCAGATTACAAAAGAGGAACGCCACAAAAGTTGTGATTTACCTTTGATAAGTTCAAAAGTTCAATTAAGAATAAGATGAGTAAAACTCAACTCACAATGAATAAATTCATCAAATTTCATAAACTGAATAAAATGAGGCTACAAAGAGTATTTAAACCAAAACCTAATTAAAATCCTAGTCAAAATAATGCCCCATCTTCCAAAAATACTCATGAGTGAACAGTACCGCGACTACAGTACGACACTATAGTAACTCGGCTACAGTAACCTTAACCCCAATTCAATAAAATAATAACTTTCTTAACATGCCTTTGCATAGGCCCCTTTAAGTGTTTTCCATAATAAACTAAATTATTCTAAACTAATAAAATAGGTTCTTTAAATGAATTAAATAAGTTGAAAACCTTCAAGTGACCAAAGCCTTTAAGACATGTTGTTGCCCTTTCCATAGCTTATATCAAATTAATCAAAACTGAATCTTCATCCTTTAAGCCCTTGAACTTGTATTTGGCTCATCTGGAACTTGTAACATATCTTTAAGACTAGGCCCACCTTGGTTCCCATCATTCTCCCTCTCCTCAAAAGGATTCGATCTCAAATCTCCACCTGGATCAAAGGGAAAAATGTTAGTAACATTATCATTAATTTCATATGCATTATCATTAATTTGTTCAAGAATTTGAAAAAATTCATCCAAGCTACTCCTATTGTCAATAGATAAAGGCATTAAATCTAAAAGAGTAAATGGATTAAGTCTATAAATAATTTCAAAATGAGAATATAAAATGGTAGTATGCATGATCCTATTATATGCAAACTCTATAAATCCATCCATAACAAAAAAAATAGAATCTCTACTTCATTCTTTCCTAGGCAGCCTCAAAACAAAGTCCATAGATATGTCTACACATGACTCACTAGGAACAGGTAAGGGTGTATACAACCCATGTGGCAAAAGCTTAAATTTGGTCTTTCTACATGTAATGCACCTGCCACAAATACGATTGACATATCTCTTCATCTTAGACCAACATAAATGTTCATGCAAAATGTCTAAAGTTTTCTTGACACCAGAATGACTACTTCAATTATATGCAAACTCAATGAAAGACAAATGATAGTCCGGCAAACGTTCATGCAACAAGTCAATGTATGGAAAATGATACTCCCACAAACATTCATGCAACATGTTTAAAATCTTCTTTATACCAAAATAACAACTCCAATTATATGCAAATTCAATGAAACAGAAATGATACTCCCGCAAATGTTCATGCAACAAGTCAATGTATGGCAAATGATACTCCCACAAACGTTCCTGAAACACACCTAAAGCTTTTCTTACACTAAAATGATCACTCCAATTATATGAAAAATCAATGAATGGCAAGCAATACTCCCATAAACGTTTATGTAACATGTTAATGAATGACAAATGATACTTCCACAAACGTTCATGTAAAACTTCAATGAAAGGCAAATGATACTCCCACAAACGTTCATGCAACACATCAATGAATGAAAAATGATACTTCCACAAACGTCCATGCAACACGTCATTGAATGGCAAATGATATTTCTAAAAACGTTCATGCAACAAAACAAAAGTCTTTCTTACAACAAGGTTACCCAACAAACCAGCATGTCCATCACACAAGCAACTTACGCATAAAACTAGTAGGCACACAAAATCTATTATTTCTAAACAAGTACCAATCTAGTTTATAGAACTTACCAAATGATGCTTTCTCACATGTTCCATACACATTAGCAAAGTCATCATCATTAGCATGCAATTCCTTATCATATTCAAGTCTCAATAATTTTGCATCTAAAATGAAGACAAGGACATACCTTCTTGCTAAAGGGTCAGCCACAAAATCTTCCATACCTTGTGTGTATTTGAATACATGAGGAAAAGTCTCAATACAGTCCTCCCACTTAGCATGCATTCTAATCAACAACTTACCTTGTCCCCTTAAGTGTGTCAATGACTCATGTTCTTCAAAAAAGGTCGGGTAGCAATTGTCGCATCTGTTACAAAATCAATGTAGTGCTCTATCTCTCTAATAGGTGGCAATCCACTAAACACACCGCTAGGAATCATGACCTTATATTCCTGCAACAAAGAGACAACAATATTAGGCAAACATACGTCAAGTTTGTTAGTATTAAGACTCGCCTTAGCATAAAAACTCACTTTTCACTTTTTTTTTTCTCTCACTTTCTTCACTCTCTCTTTTCTTTCTACTCTATTTTTTTTTCACACTCTTTTTCCTTTTCACTCTCTTTTTCTTCATCTTTTTTTGTACTCTTGACCTCACAATTATTTTTCAACTCATACTCTCTTTTTCTTGTGGTCTTAGTCTCACCCTCTTCTTTTTTCTTTCTTTCTCCATTCCAGCCTCACTTTTTTTTTCTCAATCTCACATTCACTCTGGCTTTTTAGCTCAATCTCACTTTCACTCTTACTTTTTAGCTCAATCTCTTTTTCACTTTTTCTTTTTTGATCACTCTCACTCTCACTCTTTCTTTTTTGATCACTCTCATTTACACTGTTTCTTTTTTGAGCTACCTAACTTTTCAGTTTCAATTGGTTCCCATGGACTTGTGTCGGAGTTAAAGGAGCAAGTTTGATTTTTTTCCATCATTTTCAAAACTGTACAGGTTCCTTAACCCATCATGGATCACCTTCTTATCATACTGCCATGACTTCCCCAACAAAATATGACCAGCATGCATAGGCACTACATCACAAAGGACCATATCCTGGTATTTTCCATTTGAAAAAGAAACTAGTACTTGCTTATTTATCCTAACCTCCCCACAATCACTCAATCACTGCAACATGTATGATCTAGGATGTTTCAAGGTACGTAAATTCAATTTCTTAACTAAAATAATACTAGCCAAATTAATAAAACTCTTCAAATCAATGATCATACTACATACATTGTTGTTGATGTGGCATCTAGTATGAAAAATGTTTTCATTCTGCTGCTCTGTATCATCCATCTTAATTTGTGTATTGAGTGCACGCCTAGTAATAAAAGAATCACCATACTCTTCTTTCTCATAACCATTTTCAACACTAGACTCACGTCGCCTCCTATCTCTCCCACCTTGTAAATTTCTAATTGTTGCTTCTTGATGATCCATCATATCCATCACTTCACCCAACACAAAGTTCAACCTCTCAAACTGTTGTTGCATGGCTTGCAACACAAAAGATGAGTTATCTGCTCTCCCCCTTGGTGATGAGCTACTCCGATTAGACATTATAAGGTGCTGCACAAAAGAATATTAGTGGTAAAAAAAAAAACCTCACACACTCCCTTACGTATTTACACTCTAATAATGACACTCCACTCGTGTTTCACTCTTAATTGACTTTTTCCCGATAATAGTCTCACACTCTTTTGCCTTTTACCTCAAGAGTTTTTCCACTCAAGTTCTTTATGAACTAATTGAACACAATCAAGAGAAAGCAACCTTGTTTTATCCCAACTAGTAATTAAATCTAAGAAACAAGAACAATAAAAACACGAAATGAATAAAAATGACACGAGAATCAATGAAGTTATACGAATGAAAGAGTAACAATAAGACAAGATACCAACTTTAATGATGTATGTAGCAGCCCCTTTGATGATAAGGTTCAATCAACAAATTTCTTTCTTTCTCTTTTTTGTAACTATATAGCAACCGTTGAATATGCTACCTTTTCTTTTCCTCTTTTTTTTTTTTTTTTGAATTTTCTTTTCTTTTCTTTCTTTTCCTTTCCTGTCTTTTCTATTCTTTTCTTTTCTCTTCTTTTCTCTAATTCAATCACAAATAGCATATTCAATTGTGAAATCAAGCAATTGAATTCAAGCACAGAAAAATTGACAATGAAGTAGAAGAGAATCAATGGAACGACACTCCAAGCAATTGATAAACTTAGAGATGCAAGAAACCCTAGAATTTTGAAATCTTAGGTGATGCAAATTTCAGTCAAACCTAAAACCCTAAGAATTTTAGCAGCCTACTTTTTGTTTCTATATATATATATTTTTTTTGACAACCCTAAAACAATGAAGCCCTAGAATTAAATTTAAGGATGGTAGAATTAAAAGATAAAATCAGATTTGATTGGAAACCTTGCTCTGAATACCAAATGATATAAACCCGTGGAAAATGAATCCTTTGAACCCACAATCAATTTGAAAACTCTCCAAGAAAGCCAAAATCAAGTCAATGGATGGAAAATCTAGACCCAATGAGAGCCTGTTTCAAGAACCTAGATTATATTAAAATCTAAACCCGTTGAAGAACCTATCTCAAGAACCCAGATTACAAAGGAGGAACGCTACAAAAGTTGTGATTTACCTTTGATAAGTTCAAAAGTTCAATTAAGAACAAGAGGAGTAAAACTCAATTCACAATGAATAAATTCATCAAATTTCATAAACTGAATAAAATGAGACTACAAAGAGTATTTAAATCAAAACCTAATTAAAACCTTAACCAAAATAATGCCCCATCTTCCAAAAATTCCCCTGAGTAAACAGTGTCGCGGCTACAGTACGACACTACAGTAACCCTAACCCTAGTTCAATAAAATAATAATTTTTCCAACATGCCTTTGCATAGGCCCTCTTAAGTGCTTCCCATAATAAACTCAATTATTCTAAACTAATAAAATAGGTTCTTTAAATGAATTAAATAAGTTGAAAGCCTTCAAGTGCCCAAAGCCTTTAAGACATGTTGTTGCCTTTTCCATAGCTTATATCAAATGAATCAAAACTGAATATTCATCCTTTAAGCCCTTGAATTTGCATTTGGCCCATCTGGAACTTGCAACATATCTTTAAGACTGGCTCACCTTGGTTCCCATCAGAGAGTTTGAGCCATTTTGCAGCAACTAAAAGGCCTTGTGAGGGATAGCTGTGTGGCATAAAGGGGGGAGATGGGAAAAAATAATCAAAAATTTTCTATAGGAGGGGAATGAGAGTTACAAGAAGGATTGGCGGAGACTGTTAAACAGCGCCGCCAAGCATTATGAAAATACTAAGTTGGAACTGCCGAGGGCTTGGCAACCATCAGACAGTTCAAGATCTCTGTTGTTTGGTGGAGGAAAAGTGCCTAGTGTGGTGTTTGCGATGAAAACTAAACTGAGGAAAAATTGGTTGGATGGCATAAGAATGAGGTTGAGAATGGCTTTTAGGGTGGAATTGAATGGTAGATGTGGTTAGGGCTGATATCGGTCCGGTCCGGTCCGGTCTTGGGCCATAATGTGGACCGGACCGGACCTATTCGGTCTACATTTTCTCCACCCTGGACCGGACCGACTCACATATAGGTCCGGTCCGGTCCGGTCCAGGGTCGGTCCAGTCGGTCTGGACATGCCTAAAATGGGCCATTCAGCCCATCTAAATGTGATTTTTTTTTTTGTCCAATTTCAATTATTTTCGGCCCATTTCAAATTTGGTATATTTTTTTAACTAAAACTATTTAAAAAACTTGATTTTGAAAAATACAATGATAAAAAAAAAGTTAAAAGTTAAAACTAATCTATATAAAATAAAAAAAACCCAAAAAAAAATAATAATAATAATACAGATTTTGCCAAGGATTGCTACCCACTGATTTTGTATGTTAATATATATGGAGTATCAACAAAAAATAATAATAATACAGATTTTGCCAAGGATTACTATACTAATACTATATATTATATAATAATACATTAGTAATTTAGTACTAGACTATTAGTATATTTTTTTCTAATACCATATTAGAGTCTATTACTATACTAATAGTATATATTATATAATAATACATTAGTAATTTAGTACTAGAAGTAGACTATTAGTATATTTTTTTCTAATACCATATTAGAGTCTATTACTATACTAATACTATATATTATATAATAATACATTAATACTATAAACTTATAGTGATTAGTTATTATCAATCATGATCAATATAAGTTATAACTTATAACTATATAATAGATTAATAGTATTAGTATTGGACTATTAGTAATATAGTATAGGCTATAGCTATATGTTAGTAATATACTAATATTAGTTATAGTGATTTAGTATAAGTTATAACTATATTACTATAACTATAAGTCTATAAGTCTATAACTATTAACTATTGTCTTAGACTCTTACTCTATGTTAGACTATTACTAATTTACTAATATACTATTAGTATATATTTTTATTAATACCATATTAGACTTTAGAGTCTAGAAGTAGACTCTAGACTATTAATATAATACTTGTATTAGTATAAATATTAATAATTTAGTATTACTATTAGTATAAACTTATAAATGTGTATTAGTTAATAATTACTTAATGATGAATTAGTGATAGGATTAGGTTAATTAGTCAAATGAAAATTATATACTTAATATATATAAATTATTAAATTATATATATATTTAATTCGGTCCGGTCCGGTCCGAAAACCAGCCGGACCGTGGACCGGACCGAATTAATTCGGTCCTCTTATTTTTGGACCGGACCGGACCGGAACAACTCTCGGTCCGGACCGAATTGGCCGGTCCGGTCGGTTTTCTCGGTCCGGACCGCCCGATTATCACCCCTAGATGTGGTGGTTTAGTGATATTTTGGAAAGAGGAGGGAATGGTGGAAATATTGAATTTTACACAAAGACATATAAGTGCGTGGGTATGTGACAATGAAGGGGAAAAATGGCTCTTAATAAGATTTTATGGGGCAACCCGAGACTAGCAAGAGGCAAGAGGCAAGAGGCTTGGAATTTGTTAACTTCTCTCAAGCTTGCTTGTGATAAGGGATGGTGTGTAATTGGTGACTTTAATGAAATACTCACCAATGATGAAAAGGAAGAAGGAAGGCCTAGAGGAGATACTTTGATGAACAACTTCAGGAATGCTTTGGAGGATGGAGGGTTATCTGATCTAAGGTGGAAAAGAGACAAATTCACTTGGAGTAATAGGCATGGGGATGACACTTTTACAAAAGAAAGACTGGATATAATGGTTTCTAACAAAGCTTGGATTGAGGCTCATAAGGAGATTAATGTGGAGACTTTAGTTGCCAGAAGCTCAAACCATAGACTTGTACTTTTGAGCTGCTCACAAATAGATGGGACTGAAGTATATGGTGTCAGAAATTTCAGGTATAAGGCATGGTGGGCTACATAAACAGACTATGAACAAGTGGTGAGGGAGGGCTAGAAGAAAGTAGACTTTGAAAGAGGACCTTTTGAGAAACTGAAGAGGTCAATTGATGGGTGAACATGGTCTTTGAAGAGGTGGAACAGAATCCTATGGAGGAATAAGGTGAAAGAGATCAATGAGAAATCTGAGGCTTTAAAACTTCTGCAGGTGGATGAAGGGAGCCATAATATTTCTGAGATCAGAAAAATTCAAAAAGAGTTAGATGGTTTGCTTGAGCAGGAGGATTTGAAGTGGAGACAAAGGGCTAAAAGACATTGGTACAAATATGGAGATAGAAACACTAAATATTTTCATGTTTGTGCCAATGAGAGGAGGAGGAAAAATAGGATTGTTCAAATCCACAATGAGCAGAGATGCAAGCTGACTAGCATGAAGGATATAAAAGAAGCTTTTCATGGTTATTTTGAGAAGCTATTCCTTTTTTCAGAACCTTCTCAAGAGGAGTTAACTGATTGTCTTAGGGAAATGAAGCCAAGAGTGATTGAGGAGATGAATGAAAGCTTATCAAAAGAATTTTATAGAGCTGAAATTGAATTGGCAATCAAACAAATGGCCCCATTGAAATATCCTGGACCAGATGGTTTAGGGGCTTGCTTCTACCAGAATCATTGGAATATTGTGGATGATAAGGTGTGTGAAGTTGTCTTGAAGTTCTTAAATGGTGGAAAGATAGATAGAATGACAAACTACACATATATAGCTCTTATTCCTAAAGTTAAAAATTCAGTTGTGGTTAGTGATTATAGACCTATCAGTCTATGCAACGTGGTCTATAAAATTGCTTCTAAAGTCTTAGCTAACATATTTAAGAAGGTGTTAGCAATGGTTATTTCCCCAACACAGAGTGCATTCATCTCAGGAAGGCTGATTGCTAATAACATCACGATGGCCTATGAGGCCCTCCATGCTATGAAACTAGATTAAAAGGCAAGGTTGGATCTATGACTATCAAGTTGGACATGTCTAAAGCTTATGATAGGATTGAATAGTGTTACCTAGGGGCTGTTATGAAACAGCCTGGGTTTTGTGAAAAATGGATAAATCTTATCATGGAATGTATGTCAATAGTGAGCTACTCAGTCTTAATTAATGGCAAGCCAGGAAGGAGAATTGTTCCAAAGAGAGGCTTGAGACAAGGGGATCCCATTTCCCCTTATCTTTTCTTGGTAAGCGTAGAAGGATTGAGCTCTTTGCTCAATTATTCTGATGCAAGTGGCCTTAAAAGAGGTGTGACTATGGCAAGAGGAGGCACAAGGATAAATCATTTACTTTTTGCAGATGATTGTGTCCTATTTGGTAGGGAAAAAGATGAGGAATGGCAGAAGCTTATGGAACTACTAAAGGTCTATGAGAGGGCCTCGTGTCAGTTTCTAAATAAGGAAAAAACATATGTTTTATTTAGCTCAAAAACAAAGGATGAGGACATGACTTTGATTTTGAAGGAAAGCGAATATGTGGTTTGTGGATGCTATGAAAAATATCTTGGTTTACCCTCTATGGTTGGAAGATCTAGATATAACTCTTTTAAAAGTATAAAAGATAGGATATGGCAGAAAATTAATTGTTGGAAGAACAAGCATATGTCACCTACTGGTAGAGAAGTGTTAATCAAGGCTGTATTGTAAGCAGTACTTACTTATTCGATGAGTGTTTTTAAATTGCCTAAGAACATGTGTAAAGAGATTAATATCATGTTATCTAGGTTCTGGTGGGGTAGTGCAGAGGGGGAAAAGAAGATTCAATGGTAGAGTTGGGAAAATATGGGGATCCAGAAATTAAAAGGAGGTATGAGATTTAGGGATATTGAAAGTTTTAATAGAACTTTATTGGCCAAACAAGCATGGAGGTTTTTGGAATTTCCTAATTCTTTGGCAGCCACCATATTTAGGGAGAAGTATTATAAAGCAAAACACCTACTGGATACTAGTTTGGGTGATAAACCCTCTTTAATTTGGAGGAGTATTTGAGATTCTTGAACTTGCTTAAAAAGGGGCTGAGGTGGAGAGTGGAGAGTGGGAAGAGCATCAATGTGTGGGGTCACAAGTGGCTTAATTCTCATCATCATTCAGTGTTCAATCTCCTGTTAAGATTCTTGACATCAATGTAAGGGTCTGTGACTTATTGAATTATGATGGAAATGGGTGGAATGAGGAATTGGTAAGAGGAATCTTCATTAAGGAGGAAGCAAATCTGATTTCTAGCATCAGTTTGAGTAAGTTAGGCTCAGATGATAGAATGATTTGGTGGCCTTCTAATAAGGGATCTTTCACTGTGAGGAGTGCTTACTTTGTAGAGCAAGACAGTAAAAGATTCCTTAAAGGTGAAACCTCTAGAGAATGTGAAAAGGATAAGAAATGGAAGAGTATTTGGGGATTAAAGTTTCTAGGAGGAACCAAAGCTCCTATGGAAACTGGAGAATGACCTACTAGCTACAAAGAAGAACCTGTGGAAGAGGAAATTGGTGAAAATTGCAATATGTCCAATGTGTGGTCAAGAGGAGAGACAACTATGCATGTGGTATGGCAATGCCAGGCAACAAGAGATGTATGGGCAGTATCCTTTAGAGCTGCTAAAAAATGGTCCAGTGCAGAAGATAACTTCCTACTGTTATGGGATATATTCACGGACAGATTGTCTTATGTGGAGCTAGAACTTGCTGCTGTATTAATGCGCATGTTATGGCTAAGAAGAAATTCCTTTATATTTGAAGATAAATTCAAGGACCCTGAGAGCTTGGTTAGAACAGTCAAGGCAACTCTTGATGACTTTCAAGATGCTCAAGAAAATGAAAAGGGTCAAGAATTTTCAGTGTCAAATGAGGCAAGAGGGGGTGACAGAGCTAATCATAGGTGGATAAAACCTATTCAATGTTTCATTAAGGCAAATTGGGATGCTTCCCTTCGTAAACACAGCTTAGGACTAGGCATAGTCTTGAGAGATGATAAATGAGATATCATGGCCTGTGCTTCATACAAAAAGAACCTAGTACAAGATCCTGTGGAGGCTGAAACTGTGGCTCTTTGGTATGCAGTGGAGCTATGTAATTCACTTGGTTTCAACAGAGTAATCTTAGAAGGAGATGCTGAAGTGGTGGTGAAAACAATCCATAATGAGGAGGAGAATCTGTCATCTGCTGGCCATCTTATAGAAGATGTCAAAACTGTTTTGAAAGAAAGGAGCATGGAGAGTGCAGAATGTCCGAAGAGAAGCGAACGAGGTGCCTCATTTGTTAGCAAATAATTCTTTTAAGTTTGATCGAGAGAAGATATGGGTAGAGGAATGTCCAGAATTTATAGCTTTACAAGTTTTTAAAGATGCAAATTGAATTGATTCAAAAAAAAAAAAAAAAGTACAAGCCTTTTAGCAGTCTTTTGTAAAAATGTAAACCTCATTAAGAAAAAGTGAATTTTTCACACTTTTTCATAATAAAGTCTACATTTTTATAGAGGACTTATGCGGGACTTGTGTATTTATAACTTGTATATATCATTTCTCATATTTGATTATAAGTATAATATAAGAAGAAAAATGAAAGACACATGATATTTTCGCCTTTAATGAAGTTTTTCTAGAAAACAGGCATCTTATAGAATACCTAATAATTTTTTAAAAAACAAATACCAAAGCAGGAGAACACTAAATACGGAAAAAAGATTTCAAGCTAATAAGAGCGGCTTTATCCTTTGAAGTAATAACATTCATACAACATATTTTAGCATTAACCAATATCACAGTGGTTACTGTCGGTGACTATACTTGTTGGCTTTTAACTCCACCTTACCAGAAATGAAAAATGATGTTTGCTAACGAAGAGGGAGAGAGAGAGCTTTGCGGCACTCAGCACTTTGTCATTTTTATTTAGGTTATCGAGATTATCAATCACTATTTTTTTATGTGTAATGGTTCCATACTGATTTTAAATATCCTCGGTAGCCCTTCCAGGACAATTTTTTCCAGCAAGACTGATGACTCATTTGAATAGTGAGATAAGATGAAATGAGATGATATAATTTTAAATAAGTTAAATAAAATATTATTAAAATATTATTTTTTAATATTATTATTATTTTAAGATTTGAAAAAGTTAAATTTTTATTATATTTTGTATAAAAATTTGAAAAAATTATAATGATGAGATAAGATAGATTAAGAATATTTCTATTTCCAAACGGACCTGAGGCATTTGATTTGAGTTTTGAATTTTACATAATCATCATATATTTAACACAAAAAAGTTGTGAAAGTAGTTCTAAAAATAATCATGTGCAACATTATACATTTGCTTCGAGATGACTGACTTGTGACCAAAAAGTTAAAGACTGAGTTTGAAATACTAACGTACGTGTAGGTATTCCTAGTTGTGTAGGATTGCGAAAAAAAAACAAACCCCTCAAAAGACAAATTTCTATTATGAATCCTATGCAAATGTCATTCAGCAATCTAGTGGTGAAGGTTTTGAAGACGGGTGATGCTACAGCCCCCGCTGGAAGTGTAGTATTATTTTACATATGTTTTGTTTAAGTAATTTTTTATATAGATCTTTTAATATTTTAAAATATTTAAAATAAATAAAATAAATTTAAAACATCATTAAGAAAATACTTTCTTAATCAGAAAGTAAAAAATATATATATTAAAAAATATATTTTTAATCACGAAGTAAAATAAAAAATTATAGATTAAGAAAGTATTTTTTAATAATATTATGATTTTTTTTTAAAAAAAAAAATTAAAAGGTCATGCTACATCCCTCGCTAGGGGCTCCCGTTGGGCTCGCTAGGGGCTCCCGTTGGGCTTGACATGTACTTTTCTATATTTATTTTTTTAATTTATTTTTTATATAGGTTTTTTTTACACTTTTAAATATTTTTAAAAAATAAAATAAATTTAAAATATCATTAAAAAACACTTCCTTATCAAAAAGTAAAAAAATAATTATTAAAAAATACATCCTTAATCACGAAGTAGATTATTTATTCTACTTCGTGATTAAGAAAATATTTTTTAATAATATTATAATTTTTATTTTATTTTTTAAAAATATTTAAAATTATTAAAAATATCTATATAAAAAAAATACATAAAAAAATGCTAGAGCCCAGCGGGAGCTCCCAGCGGCAGCATCTAGCATTTTCCTTTGAAGACAATTTCCCAGAAGATGATTTTGGCCTCCTGATCTAAGTACGGGTCAGCCGGATCAAAGACCAGGCCAATTCATCGACCAAGTTCGAATAGCAAGGGTTGAACAGGTATGAATTCCGACCGATCAGCAATTCAAGTCGTTCAGGTGGCCAATTGGGAACCAAAAAAGGGACCTTTTGATGTATAGATACATACCCTCATACCCTGACTAAATTCAGAATGAGCTTTCCCTCATCTGACTTAAAAGAATTTAATTCAATTTCAATGTACAAACGGCACTGAGAGGAAAAGCGAACAAAAAAACAAAGATAGAAGCATACAAAATTGCCATGAAGATATCAGTTGCCGGCATCCTCAGAAGCCATCATCTCATCTCTAGCTTCCTTGTTAGAAGCTGAATCGACTTTTTCCTCCTCAATCAGGCTCTTCTGGTGCAGCTCATGCTTCAGCCTTTCGATCTCCTCATCCTTTTCTTCCAGCTTCTCTTGCAAGATAAGCACCTGAAGTAGAAGACGCAATAAATGCCGATCCTTATTAACTGATCATATCTACAATAACAATAAGTAACCCTACTTATGATGTCAACCAGGTTTTAGTTCATCAATCTCTCATCCAACACTCATATTTGACGGCCACTATACCACACAAATTAAGTTTAAATCAACCTTAACCAATCTTATGTTTAGTTTGAAGAATCTAAGCCAAATCCAAGATTAGCCAGAGTACAGAAAAACTCATAAAGATTCTGGCAATAACTCATTAGTCCACCAATGTCTAACAAAGATAATCACAGCAGCAATTATCAACCACAAGATATCATTTGTGCAGAAAATTGGTCCAACACAATTATGAAATCCACAACTGTACAGTAGACAAAAAGCACAAGCGTCCTGAGTGTTTGGGAACATTTCCTTTTTCAGGTACTCTGGAAACATGTTACATTTAAGAACATAAATAAGCATAGCAACAAACTGTGTATTTCACTCGGAGTAAATTAAAAAATGAAAGCAAAATGGAAACCATTTCGTTTGATCTTTCCACATCGTTTGTCAACCCCTCCATATGTTTGTGCAGTCCTGTATGCAACAGAACAGAGCATCAATATCGCATGAACTTTGAAAACCGACATACAACAAGAACAGGTCAATTTAGCATACACAGCAATTTAAATTATATGTACAGAGTAGTCATAGCTATTACTGGCTGAGGAGAGAGGAGAGAGGAGAGAGAAACACTCGTAAGAAAACCCCGTGTGAGAGTTACCATCTCGTCGCCGCCTTGGTCGGCGAGTGGTTGCTCACTGCCGGCTCTCAACCACTCGCCGGCTCAGACATCATTGCCGAGCCCCGGCGACCTCACAGAGGGTTGTCCGGAGCTGGTCATCCCGCCGACGAGAGATACACCAGTGCGTAAGGTTATTACCCGTAAGAGAGAAATCCATTTCGCTGTCACCTAGGCTGGCGAGTGGCTCCCGGCGGCACATAATAGACCGACGGACCCCGGCGGCTACGCCAAGGGTCTTACGGCGTTGGTCACCCTCCGGTAACCTGGTTTTTTCTTCTAGATCCGTTTCGGGCGTCCGTGTCGTTGGTTCTGTTTCCTAAGAAAACAAATCTGCCGCCACACACCCTTACAAGCGAGAGACACAACACGGTGGTCACAGACCACCCTCCGTCGTTCTAGCTCGTTGGTCTTCAGCAGTGGTTCTTAGCCGTGTATCAAGTTCTGAACTGGTTTCAATGTGATGATGAATGGTTGTTAAAGGAGGGGAGTTGGTCAGTATGAACTTCTATGGTGTTAGCCATAGAATCTAAATCCTTTACTCTGGTGAAGGATTGGAGTATGTTGGCCATTATTGAAAGGGGTCGAAGGGTGATTTCTAAGTTGGTTTTGGGTTCAACAACAGTGCAGTAGTTTGCTAAGGCCATGGAAGAGTGCACAAAGGATGAAAAACAAGATTTTTTCTCCACTGTTCGGGAAGGTAGACGCCGCTTCATGGCGCACCTCTACTCAAATACTCGAGGACATTATATGGCGGTAGAAGAATATGGTGGTGGTGGGAGGAGGAATTTTATCTTCATTCCTGAGGAGGGGGGCAGTGGTTGGAGAAGGATGGGGGAGGTGCTGCGTGACTTTTCCTTCAGCAAAAGAGGGAGCGAAGGACAAGGTGCTGTAGGATGTGGCTCTGCTAGGGAGTCGCGTAGCAGACATGTCGGTGGCGCGTAAGGGAAGGAAAACTTGGAGGTGCACAAAAATCCTGGTAAATCCTCATTGGCGAGGCGATCCTATGCGGCAGCTCTAAAGACGGGTCATGCTTCGGGAGTTCAGAGTGAAGGAGATTCGCAAATCACGTCTCAAGACCAGCTTGTTGAGATGCACAATTCCTTAAAGGAGATGGAAACCCAACTTGTCGAGCGAAAGGCAGCGATAGCTTTCTTGTCTTCGAAAATAGACCGGCTTTCAGTTGGAGGCAACAGAGTTGTAAGAAACAAGATAGGCCTGAAGCATTTAAACCCAGTTAAAGGAAAATGGAAGATCGGATTCAACTCTATCCCTATATCTAGATCCAGGAGAGTATGGCGGGTCAAAAGGAAATCAGGGTTGTTTGAAGCAGGGTCTACATCAGGTATCGGCATAGAGACATCAGTAATGGAATGTCATTCGCCTCATGTAACATAGGATAGACCAATAGTCGGTACTACACCCTTGGTCCTTGCAGAGTTGAAGGAAAATGGTGTACCACCAAGGTCTGAAGGAGATGTAGGAACCCCAGATGTAAAAGGACTTGCTGTCACCCCAAAATCTCCAATGAAGACCATTATACCATTGGAGCGAACCAATGGAGTTGCTGGAGAACCAAATGGTTTGGAGTTGGTGTCTCATGTAGATGAATGCCTAGAGTCGGGAGTGCATTTGGATACTGTGTCTGGGGATAACGTTGCTCCCTTGGTGTCTCTTCCACCAATAACGGACTGGATTTTGCCTAAAGTTAACGAGATTCAACAGTTTGTGGGCATTTCACATAGAGGATGTGGAGACCAATTCAATGAACTAATCACTACGATTGAGGCAAGCCACGCACTTGAAACTAAAAGTTTCAAGAAAATCAGGGAGTTACAGCGTCTTTCTTGGGCAATTAACTACGACGCTAAGGGTGGTAGCTCAACTAGAGGGAAGTCTAAAGGGAGGATATTGTGAAGACAGGAATCAAGGGTTTGGGTTTGGGGTTGGGGTTGGGTGTTCGGGTAGAGTTTTTGGTCTACAAGAAACAAGGGTTGGAGACCGGTCTGGTGTATTTTAGGTTGTTTATTTCACGGGTTTTTTGGGTCATTAGGAGCTTTTTGAGTCATTTTGGGCAATGTGTTTTTTTGTATACATTTTGTGTACTTGGTTTCTCCTTTGATATAATATTTTTTTACTTATCAAAAAAGAAAATTATATGTACCCTTAACACTCTCCTTTCTTTTCCTTCGGAAGAGAGGAGTGCAAAAGTTTTTTTTGATGTCGGAAAAGCAAAATACAAATGAGAGGAGTGCAAAAGTTAACATATGTTTGATTCTCTCTCTATAAACTGGAGTTGAATATCAATTGCCACAGCAATTCCAGTTCCTTCTGGACTGGAGTTGTGGTGGGAACACAATTCTAGCAATTGACAAACCAAGAAGGAAAAAAGGATGCAACTTATTTACTTTTTTCTTTTTTTGATATGTAAGGATGCATCTTATGAATTATAAATGAATATTCTAATTACATTGCTACTAATTATAAAGATTGATTGTAAAAGGATTATTTTACTTGATATTGTCGCACGTATGGTATGTGAAACCCAGCCAGAGTGATAAATATACATGCGATTGCATATTACGGACCTTCAAACTGACTTCTGAGTTCTGCATTCTGTGATTTCTGCAAAGCAAGCTGCATTGCTAATTCATGCATCTGCAGACAAAACATTGAGAAAAACCAACCAAGAATTTCTCATAAAATGAAATCAATCGAGCAATCAATTCTAAAACAATAAAACAATACTTTTTTGTTCAACATTATAATATAGAGTGCATCTAATTGGTTGCTTAAGGTATCCACATAACTGCTTTCAAGTAATTTATCACTTAATATTTATCATGGACAGTATTAGATCAGGCATAAAATTGTTTCTTATCATATAGGATCTACTCTCCAACTCCTACCACCCAAGAAACTCAGTTACTGCACACATGCACATATGTACAAAATTTCTGTGCCAGTTTCTCAAGAAACCTAGAAAAATAACCACTCTCCAGGCCGAGAATAGAAACTTAATACATGCTGAAAGTACAATAACATATACTATAACGAGATGGAGTTGCAGCACCTTTCCTTCAGAAGCTAGATTTCCAATCTCCTCATTTTCCTCTTGCAATGTCCTACATTTAGCCATCAGCATCTTACCCATCTTACTTTGTGGAGTGAAACTGAGAGCAGAAATGGTATCCTGTTTCTCCTTCAACTCTTTCTCCTTCTCCTCAACCAAATTCTAGCATTACACATCACAAGAAAACATAAACAGACTTATCTAGGCACAAACCGCATGTATGTAACCACCTTGGGGGTGCACAAAAGTAATGGCATAAAACAAAATGGTAACTCTAAAGCAGAACCACTAACAAACAATGTGCCAAAATGTTGGTTAATATTTTGCTCCATAGAAGTAAAGCCAAATGTGGGAATTAATAATCAGAGGTCAATACGTACACAAAACATTTTTTTTTTTTTAAATCACTTGTCAAAAACATTTTTTTTAAATCACAATATATAGATATATTTGAGTATTACATAATCAACCCAACATCCCTGTTTTTAATATGGAAATCAATATAATTCATCCAAAATGACTTAAAAAAGATTAGTAACAGTATACTGTTTACGGTAATATGACATCTTTTCCAACCCATAGGCAATTATTTTCAATTTCTCCCTTTTTACAATGAAGTATTTGCTGCTTATAACCAGACAGAAAAGATGAGGGAGAAGGGAGTACATACATACCAACATGTAATAACAACCGTATCTTATGTGAGAGTTTCAAATAATGTCTCATACAATATGAATAATTAGATGCCAATAAAAAACAATATGAAGAATTAGATAAAAAAAAATGCACGCATTTAAAGCATCAATTTTAGCCTAACTTGCTGCAATCAGCTCTTAGGGCACAAACCTTCAAACGTGTAAATTCTTCATGAATAGCTGGATCTAGTAATAACCTCCTGGCCTGTCAAATTAACCACCATACCAAAAGTTTGTGCATTTAGTTATTTATTTGAATAATTACCATCATAGCATGCTTGAACTGTTCATATCATATTGTATAGAGATTTCTTTTTGATATATTACAGTATATAGAGATTTCTGGAATCAACAAGAGGGTAAAAGCAATAAATATGTTGATGCTATCATTAACACTATAATAGCAGTAAGGTAATCACATAGAGCATTCAGCAGTCAGCACTTCCACCAAACTTTTATAGTGCCAATAAGTCATCCAAAACCAAGAACATGTTCAAACATCAAAAACACAAACAAGAAAATGTGTGGTATATTTCATACATGACAAAATATAAAGATTATGCATACAGAAAATGATTGTCTGCAAATCTAAGGCTGCGTTTGGATGTTGAGCTGAGTTGAGTTCTTTACGAATAGTAGTGAGTTGAGATAGTAAGTGAGTTTTGTGGGGTCCACCTAAGATGAGTTAATTTGTTTGGATGTTAAGATGAGTTAGATGTATTTATGTGAAGTTGAAAAAGGTTGTGAGTTCCACGTGTAAAGAAGTGTTGAATTGAAAAAGGTTGTGAGTCCACGTGTAAAGAGGTTTTGAGTTGAGATGAGTTTAGTAATTTGAAAGTTTGATATTTGAATGTTGGATTTAGCTTAAAATTAGACTGAACTGAGTTGACTCAGATGAGTTTAACAACCAAACGGAGCCTAAGTAAACAAATGAACCAAACTACCCGGGTATAACTTACTAAGGATTCCTCCTTGACACTTATCATTTCCCGTATACTTTGAAAGTTCTAGTTAAGACAGATTATACTTTCACAGAAAGATTAGACGACTGGAAAATGGTAAGACGCAAATCTTCCCTCATTGGCGAAAGCATACTTGAAATTGTATCATGTGAAATTCTCATGAAAAGCACTTAAAGAAAATGACCATAACAGAGGCAGAAGAGCCTAAAATAAACCCATATCCAATCCAAAAATAGAAATCTGATAGGCCAATTCATTGATAAATTAACAAAAGTCCGTTCTTCCAATCATTAAGCTACATGTGTTGAGTCATCATTTTCTTTTGGGTAATAACAAGATCCCCTTTGTGTCAGATTTTTTTTTTTTGACAAGTTCTTTATGTCGAAAATGAAATCTCATGAAGCTGAATGAAAAAAGAAAACATATTTCCCAGCCTCAAAATCTAAAGCACTATAGCTGTCTATCCATTTGACAAAGATATGCATATCATTCATCAAATAAGAACATATGAGGCAATCTCAAACCTAAAGCTTTTGGACCAAAAGTACAAACTTTCCTTGTTTAAGGGGTGGGGGGGAGTCAACAATCTTTGCAGCTCTCTAGAATGGGTAAATGGTAAAGATGTTCAAGCATATCCCCCCTTTGATTCTAGAATTTTTTTTTTTTTTTTTATAATTAATAAAAGTTTTATTACCAAGAATAGGCACAGCCCAAGTATACATGAAGTATACAAAGGAAATGCCTACTACACTCTAGAAAGCAGGAAACTACGACAGAAACAGATTTGGTTCTAGAAAAAATTGGGAATAATGAACACAAATGCTTAACAATCACTGAAAATAATCCATCAAAAGGAGATCTAATCGGAAAAAAAATTAAATCCCAGAAAATCTTAAACTGGAAACAGAAAAAGAAATAGCAAAATATCAATTATATAGTGCCTCCCTATCCAATTCCCTCAACCCCCTCCCCCCACCACAAAAAACAAAACAAAACGTAGTATATTACCTGCATTGATGGTGGCTTCAATTGTGCTTTTAATTCTCTGACAGCAGACTGGGCATTTAAGAATGAATTTGGTTTAGATAGGCAAAACATCATAAAGTTACATGCAAATAACCAACATAGCCAAAAAACAAGCTGAATAAAAAGCATGAAATCATATAATGCAGGATAATAATAAAATAATAAAATAAGCAAAATTATGTAAGAAGGTGGAGTCACAAAATTCTCCTTGGGCATCGAAGGTACTTCATACAGGAAGGCATTTGCATTTTCTAAGACTTCAAATGAAGCCATAACATCACAGTTACTGCTTGGAACCCCATGTGAATACTTTCTTGTGTTTCATTCTGATGGAGTCCTGTCCAGCAACTCCAGATCTAAGAAACCATGCATCTTCCTTCGGGGAACTCTGGGTGTCTTTACTGATTAGTGTCGTTGAAGCTGATTGTGAGCTTTAGTTGAAGGCTTAAACACTTTTTTTTTCTAGGTTAAAACAAGTAGTTTTATCTCTCAATTGTAGAGGGGCAGCTCTTATTTTGAGGGATAGGCTAGTTACAATCCTGACAGACCATGGGAGTTCTGCAACTTCATCCATTGCTAGACATGCAAGTAGTAGATATTATTAAGACTCACATACATTTATGCAGAAGGAGCCACTTCGCATGAAAACTATATGAGAGTTATCTAAGTTCCATTACATTCATGATATATTGTGTTCGTTTTGAGATCTCTCCAAATTGTTCCTCTTTTCTTCTAATAAATTCTGTTTTGCCAAAGAGTGAGGTTTGTAGATCCAAAATGAAATTACATAGATGGGTATGGAAAATAAAGATCTTACCTTCAACTCTGCTATCTCCTGCTCCCGTTTTGCAAATGTCACAATGAAAGCACCTTCCTTTTTCTTTGCCTTTTCAAGCTGATAACAATAACAAAACATGGATGAGATCCTACATAATAAATTGTTAGTTTTCAAGAAGCGAAAAAAAGTAGTAATAAACACCAAACCTGTTCTCTTAATGACTCCTCAGAGGATTTCAGAGTCTGAAGATAATCAATCACAGATTTAGGTTCTACAAAAAGGAAAATAAAAGATGGAATCAATTCTTTTGGGAAAACAGGCAGAACATGATCACAAAAAGACTCAAATATTGGAATCTTACATCAATTACACATATCTTGCATGATAAATATAAATAAATAAATGAAGTCTTCAAGATGGGCTAACCAGGAGAAGTCCCAGCGGGTATAAAGGATTCATTCTGAAATGAAGAATGCCACATTTGAATCTCAGATTTTGCAGCTTCAAGCTCCGACTGAAATTGACAACATCATATTAGTGGCCCAGTGAATGTTTTGGCTGGGAGACAGAATCATATAAGAAGCATAATCATTATACACTTTCTTTTTTATAGGTATAATCATTATGCACTTTTGTGCACATAATGGAACACTTCAATCTTATGAAAGGAAAGGAGTAGCATTTATAAAATTCATACACAATTGTAAGTTGCATAACATCCCTCACTACTACTGTGGAAAACCTCTGCCAAGTAATCTATGCAAGTGTGGAAAACCTATTTAAATATCCCTTGCTACTACTCTTGAAGTTTATTGATCTGAATTTTCCAAGTTGAAAAAGTTAATTCAACTGTAAGTTGCACGCACCAATTATAATAGATCACAATCAAGAGTTTAATGTATTTTGAACTTATTTACTTTTAAAGATATCTACTTGAAGACAACAAACTCTTCAAGATCTTTATAAGTTAAAGGTGCACTACTCACTGGTACGCCTTTTTTTTTTAATCGGTACTCACTGTGGTATACCTTTTTCACAGTGATTAACAACAAAGGTCGCAGATGCAAGAGAAGATATAGACAAATATTAAGGTGACTGCTGATTCTTATACATTAAAAGATTGTACACCTCTAAAATCATTCATTATGAAAAGAAACTTCAGTTGCTTTTTCTTTTCTTTTTTTATTGGCACCGGGTGTCCGGGAACAACATCCCGACTAATCCCAAGAGTGCACAAGCCCTTGGCAAGGAGGTTCCTGCAAGTGCATCTAAGGTAATTCAGGGGGAAAATCCCTCAGTTCGATGGCCCCTAGGAATTGTTTGCATCCAAGAGGATTTGAACCTTAGACCTGGAGGGAGCATACCACCAAGATCAAGGCCTTTACCACTTGAGTCCTGAAACTTTTTTTTAGTATGGATCCACTTACAGAAACTCAATGCAAGATCCTGGCATTCAATATGTATACCCAAAAAGTCTTGTGTTTCAATTATTCCACCAATTCATTTTACCAAGTTCAATTTACTTAAATTAGTCAACATTTATAGGTTTCAATGAAACAAGACCTTATGATGACATTGAACCTCACCAAGGCAAGGCTCTTCAGACCCAACTCTGGGGAGAAAACCCCAAAAATACCACCCAACCTACCAGAATCATGTATCAATTAATAAAAGAGAACTCCGGCTATGGAATCGAACCCAAGATTTCTAGGTCTACAACTCGTACAAAGTTTTTCATTTGACTACTAAGCTGCACCTTAATGGGTACAATAAGCTACTATTTGTAACAAGTAGTTTATTGGTTTGTTAGTTGGTCGCTTTTTATTTAACAAATAGGTGAATCAATATTAACCTAGACACATCAAGATGCTTTCAAATTGAGTTGGAACTGCCAAATCAAGCAAGTTATCTGCTTTATCGGTGAACAAAAAGAAAAACCAACTTGTATCTAATCAATTATGAGGTGAAACCTAGCATTAAATATACTCTCTCAAATAGCTAGAAAGAAAAAGATAAAAATTGGTATTATTAGTAGTTTTAATCGATTCCACAGCCTCCAAACGCAGAAAGTAGCATATTTAAGACCATATGTCTCAATTTTTCAATAAGAATTATGTAAAAAGTCAAAGATCAAAGTTAAAGAAAAAGTAGTCTGACAAATTAAGTTTGTAAGTGAAATCCATCCCTAATTTATAGGACATTATTTCTTTCCCTTAAATTTTTCCCTAATTACTGCCACAGAATGACAATGAAGGTGCAAATGAATACATACTTGACATGTTGCAAGTTCATCCTTACAGTTTTGAAGACTGCAAAAGAAAGTTACAAGAAGGATAAATAAGATAATATTATCCATTAGATAAACATTCATTCTAGATCATAGAATACCTCTCGCGAAGTGACAATATCATCCCTGTTGCTACACCAGGAGCAGTTTCTTCTAACTTTGTCTTACTCTGCATTGTGAACAAATGGTTATCCACAACGTATTCAAATAAGATGCACAAAGGATCTTTAGTATTCAAGCATCTACAAATTATATAGAGAAGTAGTGTAATACAATAAATAAGGACCTGCATCTGAGGTAGGTAGAGACTTGGATATATACAAAGTATCAAGAATATAAATAATGTGTTATTCCTATGATTTTCAGATTTTTTTGACTAGTGGTTTGGAGAATATTTAAAATGCTGAGAATTCTGTATGACAAGAAGCTTTAGGCATGCATTGGAGAGACATTCATAAGTAGTGATGGGGCAGACTCACACTATATCATGTCTCAAAGAATCCAAGAACTAGGTTTACGACTCAACAATGATGTTTCCTGAATTAGTGAAGTCCGAAGGTGGCTTATAGAAAGCATTTTCTAGGTCCACTCCAGGCAATATGCAAAGTATATTAGATACTAATCGTTCTTCATTCATTTACTGATCTTCTAAAAGAATACGATACAAAAGTATCATGCCCCTTTCAACTTCCAGGCCCCACAATAGTTGCACTTCATCGGATAAAAGCTTCTTCACTTGGAATTAATGGATAAGAAAAATGTACGAAACTTCTCCAATACATTACTGATAATTTCATGCCTAACTTCAACATGGCAAAATGGATTAATGCAACGCTTTCAGCGTGGGCATGCTCTAGTTCACATAATAATAGAATAATTGAACTCAATATTAAATAATACCTTTTTTGAGCCAAAAATATCATCTTCATCGTCTTCAAGATCCCCAAAGCCTCTCTTGTCAACTAATTTTTATTGCACAACGTTGAAACAAATATTTAAGAGAACAAACATACGGTAAGAACATACATCTTAAGTTTTTGGTTTCAGAGAAAAATAACTAACCTGAGCGCCTGTTATTATGAGTTCCAGGAAAATCGCCTCCAAAATCATCATCCTGTGTTTAACAACACGCATTCAATGAAAACAACAGAAGCTAAAGAATATATATTATGCAGCTGACGGGTTGGAAGACTTCGTATTACATCATCGAGATGGGTGTGAGCAGCCATAGGAGTTCAAAGCCCTAGGATTTTGTTTTTCGCCGGAGTCGGAGAATTGGGTCGGTGCCGTCAAAGCGAAAGGAATTGGGGAGGGAACAGTGTCGGTGTCACTGTCTCCGTAAAGAGGATGATCTGTACACCCAATGCACTGCATGATTAAAATACACTCTCAACAGAATTTTGCTATATACCGGACTCCACGTTTTATATTTTTTTAAAATTTTTTAAATTGTTAATATTTTTTAAAAGAAAATTTGAGTTTATTCTTTTTAAATTATTTTAAATTTTCTATTCATTATTCATATAATAAATATTAGATAAAAAATAATAAAAATTAAAAATAATATAGAGCGTAGAGTGTTAGGAGTTTATAAAGATTTTTTATTTAGAGAATTAACAATGGCTGCCATTGTAAAGTCCAAATTTTAGCTAGAATTTCAAGCTTTAAATTATAATATAATATTATATATTTTAATAATATTTTACAAAATTTTTTTATATTTTATAAATACACTTCATATATTAATTAATAATTTATATTTTACTTAAAATTATTATTTCTCAACTATTTGTTTCCTCGACCTAATATTAACATTTCATACTAATATTAACCGAGGTATTTAACCACATCTATTAGAATACTATAATGCTAATATACAAACAAATGCATGGCTGAACCACACATATTACTATATAATATCACTTCTAATAAAATTGCAAATGTAATCAAATCTCACAATGAATCATGCAGATATGGACATCAAAATTGTGTGAGAGAGAGATAGAGACCTGAGCATAAAGAACAAATCAGAAACTCTATTCTCATTCATGGAAAGGAATCAAAAATACAAATGTTATCTTCTACCTAGCACTCGACTGTACTGTCCACTATACTAAAAATCAAATCTACTAAAAATATTAAGAAGGACACTAATAGAAATTAATTTACAAGCAACAAGCCAAAACAGAGTGGTCCTTTGGTAAGAAATTATCTCTACTGCATCGTGCATTCCTTGGTAGCTGCACCTTCATGTCAGGATCATTGAGAGCCTCAACCTAATGGTGAGCATGATCATCATGCTTCAAAAATATGGAGGGTTAACAAGAACAATAGAAAAGTGCTTGTTAACAAGGCCTAGTTGTTAAACCTTTGAAAGAACTTTCTTAATCATGACAAGAAGCTCAAATGAGGAGTTGGCGGATAAATATCTAATAGAATGAGAAGGTAGTTATGGATTAGTACAGTGGCAGTGGAGGATTAGGGAGGGATATAGAGTATATTTCATAGTGGAAGCAATACTATGTCTTTGATTTTTTTAAAATGAGTAATAGATAATTTATTAAAGGTGCGGCCACTGTACACAGGTGGCAAATCTACAAGCAGTAAGCTAAGGTTATCATATGGCACTGTCCAAACATAGAGAGACTAAAAGCATAATGGAATCATTCACCACACAGCTAGGCAACAAAGATTACTACTTTCCCTTTCAGCTCCACCCTTCCCAAGGGCATAACCCAAACTATTCGAAGACATTTGAAAATTCTGACCAAAGTGCTCTGGCAATGAATTAATTAGAAATATGAAAACGACAATGCCATAACAGTGGCTCAAAGCTATCAAGAATCAATGGAATCAATTTGCTTTACCTCGCTCATCCTCGGGAGACTTTAGCCTAAAGGAATCCACTGTCTCAGAGTCTATAATGCAGTGGGAACGTCGGCCAGTAACCAAATGACGCAAAAAATCATGTAGGCAATGTTGTTTTCTAACTTGTTAAACTGATGAGAATCGATGAAAGTTGGAACACTAGTTTTGAACATCTTCACAGAAAGGGGATGGCAAAATCAGACTCACCTACAACATAAAGAGGTAGTAATCGACCTCTATCGAGAGCATATAACAAAATGGCTTGGTTTCCCTTAAGAAAATATGGCTCTCAAACTATCTGTTCTATTTTGTTTTACTGATCTGGTATGTAAAGAAATAAAAGTCATCACAAAAAAGTCATCCAAAAAAAAAACAATATGCAGATGCCAGCAACAAAATTCAGACCTACTAAAAATACTAAGAAGGACACTATAACATAAATTTTATTTACAAGCAACAAGCCAAAACTGAGTCCACA
Source organism: Juglans regia (assembly GCF_001411555.2). Taxonomy (NCBI): domain Eukaryota; kingdom Viridiplantae; phylum Streptophyta; class Magnoliopsida; order Fagales; family Juglandaceae; genus Juglans; species Juglans regia. Next base: position 12,662,675 of record NC_049909.1, on the reverse strand, counting down.
GTCCACAAACCATATATATATATATATAGAGAGAGAGAGAGAGAGAGAGAGAGAGAGAGAGAGAGAGAGAGACCAAATCAGACCAGACCATATATTCATTAATGGCTTTCAAGACACAGACCATATATATATATATATATATATATATATATATATATATAGACCAAATCAGTATCATTTTATATGCAAGTCTACTTGGACTTTATTCACATGTTCATTAATGACTTTATTCACATGCAAGTCCACGAGTTTGGTACTGAAGTTCCATTATCCTTTACATGCATTCTAAAACATCTTTTCACAAAATGTTGACTCAAGATAATGAATTATTATAAATAGAATACCTTTCACACAAAACTCCCACCATTGGCTGAGGTATTTAGTAAAATTGTTCAAACAGGGGAGGCTCTAGTGGTGCCCTCACTAGTGGCTGGAACAAGGGAATCGTATCATCGAATAAAGCTGGTGGAAGTAGGGGAAACAATTGGGGATCAACATATGCTTTTGGTGGGCACCAGTGGGGCAAATTGACCATAACCATGAAAATTAAAGAAACTAATCAGCAAGGGGAACTATATGGGTACTACGGAAATGAAAGAAACTAATCAACAAATTGACCATAACCAATATGAGAAATACGAGAAAGAAAACAACTTTAATTTCTGGTGTATCGGTACTACTTTAATAGGGGAACTGTATTGGTACTACTTGCTGGTGTACACGGGAAGGTTCTAAGTGAACTGTATGGAAGGTTATGGTTTACCAGTCCCCAAAGACACTAACTTGTGCACCAACAATCACAACCTATAAACCCAATATCTCAAAAATCAATCAAGATTCACACCAATTTGAGCATGAATGCAGACATGGGTCAACTGAAATTGCACAAACAAACATACAAATGGTTAGGTTAGGATACTTGGAGATAGATGAGAAATACAAGAAAGAAAGAAAGAGAAAGTGAACCGAAGACAAACAAAGAGAGAGAGAGAAAGAGAGAGAGAAGCATACAAATACCGAATCGCTGGAGTTGTAGGATGGGTTGAAGAAGACGCAAGTATTGCTGCGAGCTTTCGGGAAATTGTATGGAAAGAACGAGGGAAACGTTCGGGATGAAGATAGAGAAAAGAACGAGGGAAAGATAAAGGGAGGTAGATGAAATAATAAAATATATTTATCTAGTATGAACAGTAACTCGCCAAGTTTGGAGAGCATCTAAGAATTACTGTAGATGAAGTCTTAAACTTTGGATAATTGGCTAATCCAATGTGGAGACTTTTTTTCACATCTAACTAAAGTTTGAACTTGCATTGGCATTTGGCTAGTCCATTGCCAATGCTCTTATTCATCCGCTTCAACTATGGTTTGGGCTTGGTGATATCTTTCTATATTACCGGGCCCATCTCTTTCTATTCTGGATCTAAGGCCCATATCTAGAGTTGTTTATTTCTTAAAAAATGATCATCATATCAATGTTGTATATTAATTGGATTTTGATATACATCAGTTACTATTTATTCCCACACCCCACACCTGATAACTTTTTTTTTTCTTTTATCATAAGATGTGAAGTGTGAGGTAACGAATAATGACTAATGAGAAGAATTATTCTTATTAATTAATAATTATCATGTTGTGAATACTATTATAGCCAACGATCGATATGAAAGGCAATGATCAAAGTGGGGGAACACTTCTCTGATTGGCTTGTGTGGCGTGGGATCTTCCTTTGGCTGCCATTTGTCATCATGTGAATGGCCAAACATAGGTTGCCATAATTGTTCCAAGGGTATTGAAGGGTTTATTGGCAAATTGGATTTTTAGTTTTGTTTGAATCATCAATTTAGGAATACGTGGTTGTGACGTCTCCAACTTTTACTTGGGATTTAACGGAGACTAAAGTATTGGGACATGCAAATAAAGTTACATATCTCAATTCATGACAGATAACATATGATACACCTAGCATGCTTCTAGCATAATGCAATAATTGCAACTGATTTTTTTTTTTTTGTTCAATTATAAGTTGCACCATAATAGACTAAATTTCAAAATAATTTTCATAACATTAATATATAAGTGATTCAACATCCATCAAGACATATACTTAAATCAAAAGAAACATAGTATTAGAGTAGGAATTCCTTAATTACAATTGACTACATAGTTTCTTAATTATAGGTTGAGCCGTTCACACAGCTCGGTTATCAACAGTAAGATAATTAAGTTCTTCAGGCAGCCTCTTGCTAATTGATCTCGTCAAGGCTGGTTCGTCTATCTTCATTGTAACTTTGTACAACTTCTACCATTCTGAGTAGGAATGGTAGTTGGGACTACTATGGTGAGATTTTTACAAATCTTAACAAATTATACAACTAATCTATCATCGGTTTACAAAACATGCATGATAATAAATATGGCGTGTATGCATGATTGGCATGAGCTTTCTTTTACAAGAAAAATAACATCATCGACATCAAAATTTCATACTTCATAACATGCTTTCTTTAATAAAATGATTTTTTTTTCATTCTTATTCTTGTTCTTACAGAGGGTGGACCTCTCACGGTTTCCCATAGACTGTGTGCTCCTATTGGTTACCGCACCACATCACTTGTCCTTAGGCCAGTTGTGAATACGTCTTATAGAAATACTTAGACGGAGAAGAATGCCTACACCATGAGTATTTTATTACTTTCATCAGAGATACTCAGACAAAGTAAAATGGCTACGCCATGAGTATTTTATTTGCGCACCAACCAACGTTAGGTACTTGTGAATTTGCTCTAGAGATCTTTTGGTCGTAGTTGAAATTCGTTGACTGTTCTCTAACAACCCAGGAGATTCCACTCCATTTTATACACTCCAGAATGGACATGGGAGTTCTACTAGGATAATCCCTCATTCTAGTATTGAGTTCGTGATGAAAATAAATTTCATGCTTAACTTGAAATTTATGACAGAGACTCATTCTTTATGAGAGATGTTTATGCTTCATTATAACATGGTATAACATAAATGTTTCGGATAATAATTAGAATTTAAATAACACATGGATCATTGACATAGTATTTATTATTTAGCATACTAGCATATACCAAGAGTAAATTAGAATCTAACTTACAACGTCCTTGAGTTTAATAAATTGATGCAAGCTGAAACAAGATATATACTAAGGTTATGATTCTCATTATTAAAGAAAAATTTAAGAGATTACACTTGGACTCGTTTGGATAGTAATGGACTAGTAGTGGATAATAAAATTTGGCCAAGATTTAGCTAAGATGCACAATAAACTACTGTAATGGACTCAACAAATGAACAGTGATTATAGCCTAAGGTTATTTGGCTGGCCAACCCAAGAGGCTGGCTCAATATTATTTTCATAATAAAATAATTCTATCTTAATGCTACTTAGGTCTCCCGCGCAAGAGAAAATGTGAAAAATGTGAAAAATATGAATAAGTTGTGCTGCTTTCCTCTCTTTGAAACTTCGGCACGCAACTGCAACGCTACTTACCAAGTCAATGTAAATAATCTAGTTTGTTGTTGGCTAAACATGAATCTAAATGAAATTGGGTTTAATATGTTAATGTAAATTGTGATTTGGAAAATATTTGAAAAATATATCAATTAAAAGAATATGACCATTGTAAAAAAAAAAAAAAGATCGTTACAAAATTATATCCATTAGGAATAATTTGAACGTTAGAAAATTAATATGTATATTTTTAATAACGAATAAATATTCAAATTACAATTATAATTAAAATATATAAAAATGTCAAAACCAATATTCTAATATAATAATGATAGATTTGTTAAGTCTGTTATTTGGTATTGTTGAAAAGTGACTAGCTAAATTTATAAAAGTGAATTTTCTAGCCAAAGTTTGTTGAGGCCACTACTAGTGCTCTTAGAGTACTATTTTCAAATCCTTATCTTAACTCTTCAGAATTTGCATACTCTTAACTCTTAGAGTACTTCAGAATTGCATACTAATGGTGACTTAACCGAATTTTAGCACTTAACCAAATCTTAAATCTGAACTTAGTAACATGTTAAGTCATTAGGATCATATCCTTCATGACCATATTTTCATCATATGAATTAACAAATACAAACACAACACTAAACATCACAACTGAATCCTGGCATGATGTCTCCTACTTTTCTTTTACAAATGAACACCAAGAACTAAATAAATCACAAAAATATAGTTATTAACATGTGAAGTATTCATTTCTACATGGTATTACACAACACTAAACAACTAGTTCATGATATCCAAGAGATAGAATTCAAATCATACCGCGGTCCTAAAAATTGAAATGTGCATGTCCTTCACTCTTGAATCTTTTTTACTAAATCCTTATGTGGCATGCTAATTTTCTTAAAATAACTCACCCATGATCATCATAAACAAGTTTTAGTTAGGTCTTAGCATCATTTTAACTATGTCATTACTGAGTTTTAAGATTAACTCAAGCAAATAGGTATGAACTTCAAAGCTTACACTAAAATCATGCATCCATGAACATACTACAAACTCAATTTAATCTCAAGTTTCATGATTCAAAACAAACCTTAACACATAGATCCAACCTCTATTGAAAAAGATTTAATGGATCTATTATGTGACAACCCGCAAAAAATTTAGTGGATAAATTTATTTAGGCTTTAAGAGTATCGAGAAAACCTCGAAAATGTCTCACAAATTAAATAATAGTGTAAGTTTTAATCTATCAACATAGGCAATTTCTTACCCACTTAGGAATCATAAACATAATTTTATTTATTTGAGGTATTTAGGAGTGTAAGAATGAGAAAAAATTTTGCGTCATTAGTCTCATATGAATATTTAGGATTTTACAGCGCAATAAAACGATTTTCGTTTTTCAGATAACAGTTGTTTAAAAATGTGTTTTGATTTATTCAAGGCACTTAGGAGTTGAAATTCCTGAAACGAATTGCACTCTAAGTTTCGTAAAATTATTTATGATTTTATGGTGCAAAATTATTTTTACTATTTTGGAGTGAATAGTAACTTATGTGTTAGTGCTACGTGACATGTAATTCATTTTTCAGATCATAGTGTGGAATGTCCAAATCAATCTAGAGAAGTTTTATGTGGATACATAGCAAGATTTTAGCCACAATTGGTAAATAATTCAGGATACTTGGCACCAAGAGGAACTATAAGATGTAAATGTGAAGGAAAAGAAGGAAAATGAAGTTTTATGAGCATGCCACCTTAGCCAAACATTATTCCATCCAACCATCAATTTTATGCCAAACTAAAGAGGGTTTCAACCCTAGTGAAAGTCCAAATATTTGGTATCCAATTTAAACCTTAAATACTTTGTGGAAACCGAAACCCTAAATGGTTTTCTAAACCCTAAATGAAGTCGATTTTAGTTTAGTGTTTAATCACTTAATTAAATCATTTACACATACTATTAACTATTCAAATTCATTTCATTACACTCTTATCTATTCTTTTACGTCATAGTATCTTCATTGGGTTAAGAGAAAATGGGTTTAGATTTGATAGAAACTGAAACTCCAAACCAAATCCTATTGAAACTTCAAATAAGGCCCATCGAAAAGCTCCACCCAAGTAAAACTTTTTGGAAAATTTTTTCCACTACCATGAGTGTACTTCTACTGCCCATGTCAGTCCCAAATAGTGGTTGATGGGAGAGCAATCAACCACCTCACCACCACCCATCACACAACAGCTTCAAGGCACAAAATTGTGTGTTGTAGCCCATGGTTTTAGGCATGGATTTGATTGACAATCCATCACCAAAAAGCCACCCTCACATCCCCTCTCAACCCCTCCAATAGTATATGAGTCGTCCATAGTTTGTCCCTTAGGCTTTTGTCACTTTTAAAATATTTTCTACGAAAGAACTCATAGAAATTTCAGAAAATTTTTCTAGTCTTTCTTGCTTGAATTTTTCGAAACCTTAGTAATTCGATTCTCATGAAACTTTCTTCAACTAAGTTGTTCCTCTTTGAGTCTAGTTTTCATTAGTTATATTTTATGTATTTTTCATGAATTTCTAATTAGTGAAAAGTCTTTTTAAACATGCAATGATCATAGTGGGCGGTAATCTGGACATTGTATGATTCTTTTATTTTATTTTTTATGAAGTTATTACAAAGATATTGGTATGATATTTTTATGATTTAGGTTTCGTTTGGATTGTGAGTTGAGATGAAAGTTGAAAAAAATATTGTTAGAATATTATTGTTTAAAATTATTATTATTTTGAGATTTGAAAAAGTTGAATTGTTTATTATATTTTGTATGCGAATTTGAAAAAGTTGTAATGATGAGATGAAATGATATAAATTGCTTGTTGTATCCAAACGAGACCTTAGAGTTAACATATTAACATGCAAGTTGGATTTAAATTTGTTGCATATTCAGAGTTTTTACTAGGAGTTTTGCATGATATAAGAAAGTTGAAAACATGAGGTGTAAAAACAGTTTCTGTTTTGAATAAATTTGGATCTTTTGTTATGGAAGCATCCTCCTATAGTATTAATATTCACATATGTTGTTCTTAAGAATTTTCTCTATGTGTTAGAAAGTTATTTTGAAAATTTATGATTGTGATCTTTAGAGAATGAATTTTTATGCATACATACTAAGGTCTGGTTGGAACACAAATTTGAGGGTCATGGGTTGTGTTGAGTTTAATGCTTAAATCAAATTTAGGACTTGAATATGAAGCATATGATGTTGTTTCTTGTTGATTTACTTCATGAAAAATTCAAATCTAGTGGTTGATCAAAAACCAAAACATATAGCACTAGATTTGGAGTACATGTGCAAATTGATTATATTGGTTGATATTTTGGGATTTTTGTGATCTTTGACTTGTTTGTTCAAGCATGCTAGTTCTTGGGATTGATTTATGATTATGTTAATAGTATATTTTTTAACTTTTGTTGTTTTTGGAGTTGACTTGAGGAATGATAGACCAAGAGCATCAATGGTTATTTTTTGTGATCAAAAGACTTGATATTTTGACATGAAAGAAAATCTGATTTTATAATTTGTGTTTTGTTAATTTCTTATCATGATATTAAAGTATAGGATGTGATTTTGGATGTTGCATGATTTGATTTTAGCATGAAAGTTGGAGTTTGAAAGAATTGTAACAAAAATCAAGAATTTTAGCCTTAGTGTGATTCGGCCTATGCTTGGTTCTTGTAGGTATGTTGTGTTTTAAATTTTTCTAATTAGATATTAGGACTTAGGATAAGATTTACATTAGGAATGTAAATTTTGGTGAGTTTTGAAGTTAGGATGTGAAATCTTGAAGTTAAGGGTAAAAGTAGGGGTGGAAAAAAAAAACAGGTGAACCGGTAAACCAAACCGAACCTGTAGATTCGGTCCAGTTCGTAACCGGTAGATTCGGTCCAGTACCGGTTTCAATTTTCTCAAAACCGATCGAAACCGGTCTGGGTCCGATTTTCATTTTTCTAACACCTGACAAAACCAAATTTGACTGGTTCATATATATATATATTTTATATGATTTTTTATATTATATATAATTTATATAATTATATGTAAAATGATTTTATATTATATGCTAAATTGCTAATTAATATAACATTTAATATAACATAAAGCTAATCTTATAAATCTTAATATAACATTTGATATAACATTATCATTAAAAGTTTTAATTTTATATTATAAAATTAATATAACATAAAATTTTAATCTTAAACATGAACATTTGATCATATGTTATTAATATAAACTATATATATATTTAGGATAAATATATTTTATAGCATAATAAATTATAATATATATTCTTTTTAATAAATACATTTCTATATATTTGATCATATACACTCATATAAAAAATGTAGGTAATCATCATATAATCACTAATATATATGTAACCAAGCATATTGTCAATAGCATATATAATCAAATATATGAATAAGTTTGTAACAACCTAACCCAGATTTTTTAGAGATTAAATGCGAATATTTTGATATTTTGATTTCTCATATTATTATATAATCCTCTTATTATTATTAATGTTTTATTTATTGAATATTAGTATAATTTTTTAACCCAAAATCCGTATTAAGTTTTATCGGATATAAACACTAGACTGAGTCTAGTGATTTACCATATCTTCTCTAAAATGTAAAAAATGTACCCAAGTCAGTTTTAACTAGATTTCATTTCAAAATTTTCACTCTTCACTGCACGTCACCCCCTCTATTTTCGATGTGATCACCGATTCCATCTCTTGCAAACTCCTTAAAGCTATTTGAATGGAACACGTTCAAAACAATTTCATCTATTTATCCCTTTCCCCGCTTGTAGTTTCAATCACAGAAAAGCATCAACAACTACTCCCACAAGACGTTCATATCTCTCTCTATCTACTACTTTATTTCTTGGTGGGTACTACATAAATTGATTTTTACTTCTCTCAACTTTTTCACCAAAAACAAAGGCCTCCCTCACAGCCACTTCCACTCATTGTTGTCATTGTGGATAGCTTAGGCATCACAAAAACTGCCGCCAGAAGTTTCCTGTCACTTCAGAACAAACAACAAAATATTTACCTCTACGCACACAATCGTTTAAGCCCAGATAGCCGTGCTTCATCACTATCCTCCCCGACATAACACCACTAAAAAACACAGTCATCACTATTGACCCCATCTCCACCCACAGAAATTGCTGCTGATCACTTTTCGTCACCCAAGTCCACCGTCGCATGATTTCTTCTCTCCATCTGTGAGTCTGAAAATCCTCTATGCCGCACGGTTTTCTTTTTGTCTTCTCGTTGGTAACGTCTAGCATGTTTTTCTTACAACTAGCATTCCGTAAGTGCTTTTAAATTTATTGTTATCAAAATGCCTATAAGACCCTTGACCGCTTGATTTTTTACACTTAGTATATTGAATGGCTACTTTTATATATAGACTTATATTTCATGTTTGGTTTAACAATTAAGTTAGGCTTACATTTTAAACTAAATATATTAGCCTAGCAATTTTATTATGTTATTATGTATTAAATTAAGATTGAATTATACTAATAGCCTGCAATAATTTTTATATTGAATACTATTAAGTTTATCTTTATGAATCGGGTGTTTCCACCAGTTGTGTTTTTATTCTTAGATACACATAAATATATATAGATATATATTAAATAAAACATTATTACAAATCTTTCTAGAAAGTTAGTGACTTATGAGACTTCATATAGATAACGATTTTCGAGGCGAGACCTTGGATTAGCGATTCAAGGTAAGTAATTTGATCACAAATTATGATCATCACAGTTCAACTTATATATATTATTATTAGCGCCAGTTATTTTACAGCCATTTTTATGTACCACTCAAGTTATTGCAAATATGTCATTCAACATAGCATACGATCATGCCATTTCGCATCATGTTCAGATTCAGAAATTATAATTATGTATGTATTATGTCATTCAGATGCATGGTACCAATGCAGTTCAGTTTCAGGGTGGATATGCAAGCCACAGACTCAAGCATGGTCTACCATAGTATGCCAGAATAATATCAGCGGTTCCCCTCGTAGCCGAGAGACGTAGGGTCGGTGCACAACCTTGCACACAAGGTTAAATGTTTTGGCCAATCAAATCAATCAGTTAAATCAGATCAATCAATTAATTAAGTTAAATCAGTCATGCATAGCATAAATATCAATATGAACAATCATGAATTTTAAGCTCTCAACATGAAAACTATTATGAAAACCTTATGTTTATTATGATTACGTTGTGATGGATTTATTGTTGAATTTTTGACTCATTTTAGTTATTTTCATTTTTTATAACCACCCAGGATTAGAAGGAGTAGTTGATTTAACTTCAGATCTTCTAGAATAAAATTATTTTTATGACATAAATCTTATTTAGTTTATTCATTTAATATTTTTGGAAGATATTTTTTTTTTTTGTAAAATAAATTCTAAGTTCATTTATTAAATATGAGATCTCTTGTCAGATTTATTTTATGAAAAACACGTGACACTACTAGCCTATGGAAATGAGGTGTTACAAAGTTAGACATAACATATTATCACTAACATACATAATCCAATACTATATCACTATATGACATTATTATTATATATTTATACTAATACTAACACTAATACTATTAGTAATCCATTATATATAAATAACTATATAAATCATTACAGTATTAGTAGCTATTCTAATACTATATTACTATATAATCCATTATATATTATTATAGTGTAGTAATACTAACTATATAATCCACTAATATTATATTAAAATCGAAAAAAGTAGAATGAACCAGAAAAATTGGAAGTACTGGTTTAGGGGTATAACTAGTGCGGTATCAGTTCTTCAAATTTTAAAACCAGTGTATACCAGTTTGATTTTAAAATATATCTAAAACTGGGCCAAACCAAACCGAACCGGTTACATCCCAAGGTAAAAGGGTCATTTTTCTACAAGTATATGGGTAAAATAATATTTTACTTAGAGTCAGTGATTTTTATTTCTAAATATACTAGTTAGGAGTTTCTAACATTTATAAATGTCTCCTTATAGCTCCCATTATTTTACGCTTAAACTCGTTATGCTTCAATCACTGTAAGTTAGTTTCTAACTTACTTTCAGGATATTTGTGTATATGATGGTCACTACAACATATACTGCTTATTCCCACGGAGGGATTTCGTGGGAAAATGCTCAAATTCCCTGGGAAATAAGTATTTTCCACAAAATCGACCCGACTTGTCGGAAATAACTCGTCGAAAAAAGTATTTTTTCCCACCATAAAATACGACTTGTCGGAATAAGTACTTTATCTCGCCTAGTTTGGTCCGTGGGAAAAAAAAATCCATCCGTGGGAAATAGTAATGGGAAGGCTTCGACTCGTGGAAAAAAAATATATTTTCCATGAAGGGTCATTGTGGGTTGATAAATTACCACCAAAAGTTTTCGTGGGAAAAAACTTTTTGTGCCCGTGGGAAATAGTCATGTCCTGGTCTTCTACACCGTGGAAAATGAATATGTATTTTCCATGAGGATATACAGTGGGTTGATAAATTTTCACCAAATTTTATGGTGGGAAAAAACCTTTTTTTGTTCCCGTGGGAAATAGTCACAGGAGGTATTTTTTACTGTGAAAAATGAATATATATTTTCCATAAGGATATACGGTGAGTTGATAAATTTCCACCAAATTTTATGGTGGGAAAAAACCTTTTTTTGTTCCCTTGGAAAATAGTCATAGGAGGTATTTTTTACCGTGAAAAATAAATATGTATTTTCCATGAAGATATACGGTGGGTTGATAAGTTTTCACTAAAAAATAAAGTGGGAAATAACCTTTTGCAACCAGAAATCCTACTCATTCTTGATGATGAATGTTATTTTTTCCCACGACACTAAGTTCCCGGTAATTGTAAATTTTCATGGACAGAAGCCGCAACAAATAGTGAAGAAGATATTGTCAACAAAAACATTATTTTTTAGAAGATTTTGATCGTAGAAAATAGTGATAATTTGGTCATTTTTCCTACATACTCTTCCCCTCAGTATTTGGATAAAAAATATTATCAATTTTTACTTAAAAAAAAATGCTGCTTTGATTTACTTTTCCTCCGGCTGTTAATGAAATTTTTTGACAAGATCTAGACCATGAATTGACTCTTTACGTGCAGTACCCAAACCAACAGTACATCCATTTATACATTTATGAATCATTTTACAACATAATATCACTTAACATCCACTTGCATGAAATGACTCAATTTTAATATTACATTTGCATAATCCTCTTATTTATGCTACTATTTTGATAAATCATCAGCCTATAGTTTAGCTAAGTAGTGTGCATGAGAATTATTGAATACACATAACATCTAGTTAGGAGTAGATTAGTACTGCATTAAAATGTGTGGATCCAAATGCTAGCTCCAAAATTTCAATCCTAATAACTTTTGTCCAGCTTGTAGATGGTGACCTTAAAACTTTAAAGAAAACAACAATACTCATGTACAGATTTTTTTCAGACTACATGGATTTCTATATAATTGATAAACATAGCACATGATCCACTATCTGATGCTAAAAACTTTGCCATAACAGTAAAATATGAAGCACATCATCGTAAGAAATAAACTCATTCCAGACTAGAGAATACACTTTAACACACTTATCAAAGTATCACATACAATTTGAAAATACACTTTTCTGGATGTTAGGGAGTACATCCATTTCACATACATCAAAATATTGCAACTGCAGATCCAACATCTTCAACATATATATGTTGTTCATTATATATATACATATATCTTACAAGTAGACAAAGATATGTTGCTGCATAGTTGTGGCTGACTTTGTCATATAATTGTCCCCATCAACAAGTTATCATGCCTCTTGATCAAACCATCCCTAGGGTGATAACTAACTGCAAAAAGTACACACCTTATAAGCCCATTATTTTCACTTGATCACTCTACCTAATGAACTTCATAAACTAAGGGATCTTACATCAATTCAACCTTCAAACTTTATCACATTTACAACTACCTAATTATAAAATCACATCATCACTAACAAACACTAAGTAATACATCACTCACAAGGATTCCTCAAATATATCTATAAAGACTAAGTGGTTTTGTCATGTTTAACTACAACAACATGCTTTTCACTAATTAAGGGAGATTTTGCTTACCGACAAACCTGTTGTGACATTTAAATGATGGTTGTTGTATGCCAATAGTCATCAAAACAATAACTAATAGAGCAGGATTAACAAACCATCCTCACTATTGAGAAACTCATTTAATAAAGGGAGAAGAAAATTATTGTCTAATTTCCACATGAAGCTAACTGCCATTTCCAAAGGAAATTTTGGACCGGATCATATGAATAAATTACAGGGAAAACTAATTAATTAGAGTATGATCATTTGTTTCTAATTTTATGTGTGTGTCATGTGTAGTGGGGTGACAAGTTATAAGAATGGGTTTTCAATTTTAGGTGGTCCACTCAGATTTGCTTGGTAGATTAAAAAAATATAAAGATTTGAAAAAATATTCAATCCAATTCAAATTAGAGTACTACTCCATTCTCATTTGAATTAATAAAGTCTTAATTAATTAGATATCACATCATCTAAATCAAGGGCCGAAGCCTATAACTAACACTAGTTTACTAGCTAGATCATATATTAATTAATGTACATCATTGTAATGCGAATTTCCACATGCAGTTCCACTAATAAAATGGCAAAGCATATAAAAGTATATAATAGTTATCAGTTACCACCGTATCAAATATAACTCCTAATAATTAATTATAGTCCCTTGAGGTAGGAAGATTTTTGGATCTCCGATAGGATCTGGAAGATTTTTTCCATGCAGAATTATATACACCAATCGAAAGTTGATCATTATCTGTTCTGGATTTACATTACTGCCAATATAAAATCCAAGGGAAAATATTACAAAAACCCAATCCACTATATGGGCATCACAAATATGCGGTTCATTGTGATTCATAAGTCCACTGGAACCATGACTGAAAAACTCATGCCCATAGACCAGAAAATATGAATTTGTTCGGTAAAAAAGAATGCCCACCACTTAGTCTGTATATCCATTGAGAAATAGATATGAGTTCAGGGTTTTGGTACATAGTTTTACATAAAACTTGTGAAGGCAGTTGGAGAGAAATACCTGTAAATGGCCTCTCGCGAGAACAATGACCAAATGAGAGTTTTGGTCACCAGAAAATACCCCCTGCTTCAAAGGATTGAAACCTAACCTTCCTTGCACGCAAGGTCCACAAAGATATATATCCTCAGTTATGTTTCCCACCGCTCCACAGAGAATAAAAATGTACCAACAGGGCTTCAATATCGTGATAGGAGCTGAGATTGACCTGTTAAGATATTCATGTACTATTAAGTGCTGCTCAACCGTGGATGAAGAAGCTACCTGGGTAGAGTAGTAGGTGAACAAGTACCGATGCCTGTCTCTATGAAGCAACATGGCGCCAATTGAGAAGAAAGTAAAATAGATGGATTTCACATTATCCCGCGCAAATTTTGTAAGAGTGATTTTCTTATTGTTTTGGACTTCCGTTGGAAAAATAATAATAATATATGTTAATTTTTTATAATTTAATAAGATGATATTAATCTCATCTTAAGTTGACCCTCTCTCTAATTAATAATCTTAGCCCCCCCTTTACAAAATTATCTTGATCTTATAAATTAATTATTTATAAGAAAATCTAATCCCATTCAAAAATAAAATAAATAAAATACATCTTACATAAAATAAAGTTTTTTCTAATTACATGATGATCCATTTTTACTATCAATAAAAATGTGCATTTCACTCGGATGGTTTTCTTCTCCTCTGGTCGTTGCCGCCTACATTTTCAATGTTTCTAACTTTCTACTGGTAAAAGAAACCTGATCTTGTCCTTACCATCTGCCAGAAAGCTAAATAGATTGATTACTATTTGGTTTGGTTTATATATAATTATGTTTATTAAATGGTTATTTATTTTGTGTTTAAAGATTAACTTTAAATTCATGTTTCATGAGTAATTAAATACATATATATCTAAGACCATTTTATTTATGTTTCAATTTTAGATATTCTATGTTTCTTTTGTTTGATATAAGTGTATGAGTGTCTTTATGTTATTTCAACGATATATCGCTCCTGATATATTCATATATTGTTTTAATACATAGGTTGTGTTAAACGTATCATGAAAGCATCATGAATTCCCAACATGTGATTAAAGTTGCATTTTAATAGCCAACCACGTCATTGTATATATCAATGTTACGATTCCACATCGACTAAGTATGTGATTGGTTGATAGTTTATAAACTTCTAGACATCCTTCCCTTGTAAGTCAGTTCTCAAGGATGAGTTCTACTTAGCGGGTTCATAATAATTAATAACTGTTTATATGTTCTAATTTCTCCCAACATAAAAATTAATGTTCTAAATTATTAATATTCTCCAAGCATATATGTTCTAAATTATTAATTATTTATGGACAATGATACACCGTCAACTATATTACAACTCAATTACTGCTACATATTAAAATATTAATATTTTTTATGTCCCCATTAGTATTTTTGTACTTGCACCAGTTCAAAATAGATAAAATATTCATTTTTTTTATACTTAGTTGTAAACAAAATTGTAGTATATACACTACAAGAAAAATAGTATTTTCCACAAATTCCAAATAAAACGCCGCGATACCCATTCAGTTTCCCTATTACATCGTCAGGAAAACTTTTGCAGCAATTTATAGTCCTCGCACATATTTTAATTAAATTTTGCGGTCATTTATTATCGCCGCAAAAGTATTAATTTCATCGCAATACAACTGATTTTTTGCGGCGATACAAAGTTGTCATAAAATATAATTACGCCGTCACAAAAAGTAATAACCCGATAAATGTACAAAAAATTGATAAAACTATTTACGGAGACATTGTATCGCCGCAAAATAGCAGGGTGGCTTATTTCCGATGGGAATAAGTCACCATAAAAGTTAATTAAATCGTCACAAAAAGTAATAACCAGATAAATGTACAGAAAATTGGTAAAACTATTTGCGGCGACTTTTTATCGCCGCAAAATAGCAAGGTGGCTTATTTCCGGAAGGAATAAGTCGCCACAAAAGTTAATTAAGTAGTCACAAAAAGTAATAACTCGATAAATGCACAGAAAATTGGTAAAACTATTTGCGGTGACCTGTTATTGCCGCAAAAACCATTTTCTCGCAAAAAAAAAAAAAAAACATTTTTTTCCCACAAATGTTTACTTGCCGATGTAATATCGTGGGAAAAGGCTCATTATTTTCTCACGATCAATTTTCGTATAATAAGCTCTTTATTTGCCACGATGGAGTGTCTTGGAAAAAAAATTCATAATAAAAAGTCATATCTCTTGTAGTGGGTGAGAGAAACTATCATTTATATATACATGTTACGCTATATCATGCCATGATTTATTTCGAGTACATATTTATCAATTGCACATTTTGCCACGTTATGCCATGGTTAAATGTTACACATCACGATTATGTCACGTTTATCTGTTATACATCATTATTATGTCATATCACTAGTCTCGTGTACACATCACGTCGTGTCAAGTGATGTCATTTATCGTTTCATTTAATGTCCATCATGTCACGGGTTTGGAGTTCGTGACGAAAAATAATATTTTCAAGTCAACTGATTCTTTTATGTTTATCACGATCTCAAGTGCTTGGATAATGTAACATCCTAGTGGAGTTCCCTTGTTCACTCCGCCCATCCGGGGGCGGGGTCCCCCGCCCCTCATAGAGAGGGCCTAGCGGGGGCGGGATGACTCCAGCGGGGCCCTGCCCCCGCTCCACATATAAAATTTTTTTTTATTTATATATATATAAATAAATATATTGTATATAGATATATACAATTTATTAAAGACTTAAAATTATATTCAAGTCATTGGATTGCTTTGGCCTCCTAGGCCAACCATTATATAGGAGGTCAAAACAATACAATAGTCATCCTTAAGCAATGTGGGACTTAGTTGGCCTAGGAGGTCAAAGCAACCCAAAATCTAACTCTAATGAGTTTAAGTTTTTTTTATATTTGTAAATTTTAATTTATTATTTAAATTATATTATAATTTGAGTCTAAAAAAATATTTTTAGACAAATTTTTTTTTTTAAACACAATATGGTGCATAGGCGGGAGGCGGGGCGGATTAAATTTTTTCCCTTGCCTCCGCCTCTCAGGAGCGGGGGGAAAATCCCCAACCCCCGAATGGTGCTGGGCGGGGTGCGGGGGAGGGCACCCCCGCCCCGCACCATGCGGGTATCAGCCCTAGTCCCAACTACCATTCTCCTTGAAATCATAGATCATGTGCCAAGATTAGGAAGATGTGATAGAGGATTGACTAGAGGAGGTCAATTAGACGGTAGTACAATGACGAGGAGCTCATCGCTTCGATGCTTTGTTTTATCAATAATATTTTAGCTTCCTTGGCCGAGTTGCGCGAACTACTCGAAGGACTAGCCTATTAGTTATATTAGTCTTTGCATGTACTTAAGGAGCGTTGTCTCCAATACTCATGATGTTATAGATCTCTCAGACATAAACTGTAACTTTTGAATGTCTATTATGTGAATTTTATGAAATATATTTATGTTTTTTTTTATAAGTAATCGATAATATTATCAATAGAGATAGGCAAAGCCTAAGTACACAAGATAGCATACAAGAGACAAATATGTTTATGTTTTTGACATATATTATTTTTGGTACATAGTGTTGCTCAAAAAAATAAATTATCCGTTTGAATATCGCATATTGTAATATGCATGCTATGTACTTCACATCTTTATCTATCATGAATGGGGTTAGGTAACTTTGTTTTGCATGTCCTGACACTTCAAAATCCGCTAAATCCCAAGCAGAATTCTGGGAGTTCACATACGCACCAAAACAAAACTTTAGAGTTCAAAAGAATCAATTCACAAAGAAAGTTCACACTAGCTTTTGGTTCTATTAACCTTGAGTGATTCATGCAAACTTTTGAATGAGGGAACTTGTGTTACAAACTCAAACCAAGATTTAATACACCATACAAGTCACCATACTTCATCAAAAACGAATTTATCAAGCAAATTCTTAACACTACATGGCACTTTGAGTTAAAACTCCAAAACAACATACAAAACATGCTAGTTGAAATGAGCATATTCCAACATTACCAAAGATCAACCCTTTCTCTTAAAGAAAAACAATTTAACACATAAGTTATCACGCTCCTACTTCGAGTATCAAAACTAGAAGAGGAAAATATTGGGAAAGAGGACTTACAAAGTGTAGCACTTGGCGACGGTTGACTGTCTTCTACTCATTCTCTTTCTCACTCGGCTTCTTTGCAAAGTTGGATGTGCAAGTTTGTGTACAAGTGAGATGGAGTGATGGTGGAGGCGTGAAACAAAAGGAAAAACAATTTAGGGCTGCTTGTTTCTGTAAGGTAGGGCATGGGCTGAATGTTCTTGCTTGGAGTTGGATGTGTGGCTTTGTGTAAAAGAACTGAGGTGACCGAATGGCATGAGGGAAAGGGCGGTTGGCTTGAGTGAGGAGGTAGTTTTGTTGGCAGAAAAAGCTGGTGCATGGCAGGGCATGGGGCTGTGCAGGTGGTACAAGAAGGGTGTCTCAATTGCTAACAAATGAGCTCAAACTTATGTGTGAAGGGAAGCTTGCATCCGATGGCCATGTTGTTCAGTTTTGGGGTTTGAAATTCAAACCAAAAGTGAAGGGCTAGGCAAGGGTACACAGCCGGAAAGGGTAGGGAATGGTGCTCCAAAAAGATGTAAGACTTTTGTAAGAAAAGCAGGGTCTTGCCTTATTTCACACTTATCCTTCTTACACGTGTACTAAGCTTGACATATTTAATTGAGGTCCAAATGGAGATGGTGATGGTGCCATGTGTCAAGTGAGGTTCCCTAGTATGTCTTGGCTGACTTGGACATCCTACATGATATAGTGACAACTGGTTGATGATTGGCATTCTCCGATTAGCCAATTTGGCACTCAAAAATTACGAAGACTTTTTCTGCACCATAAAATTCTAAAAATTCTCACAAATCCAACAGTGCAATTCATTTTGTCTAATTATAATCCTAAGTGCCTCACAAAAATCCAAATAGTACCACTTTGCATAACTCAACTACGCCAACAAACAATCCTAACTAATTTTTAATCCACGAATTTCTCTTAAGTTTTTATGGCATGTCCAATGCATATATTAAAGAAATTTCTTTCCGTCAAATTTCTTTCTGGGCTTACAGTGGTTATAGGAATTGTGTATCATTACATAGAAGATGTTGTAGTCAAGATCTCAGGTTTGTCCACATGCATTCATGTTAGTTTTCTGGGTTTTGATCCAAATAAGTACAGATAATTATGGCACGGGAATTGTTTCGGGTGCATGCATCCCCCCAGCATGCAATGTTGCTCTAAGCCCACAATTAATTAGTTGCATGATGACTAGGAAATACTATGTAGAACTGTTTGTGCATCCCGAAATTAATTAGGATTTTATTCTCGAACACCTATGCCAATAAAAAAATCATATAAAAGTTTATAACTGTAATAAGAGTAAGTGCTCAAGTCTAATTGTTGAGTGGGTTGTGTTTGGTTGTTGAAATCATTTCAACTCAATCATTGATGAACCTACTACTTTTTTAACTTTTCATAAAAAAATTAAATTCATATCAATCTACTTCATACATCTAAATACATATATCAATATATTTACATTCAAACACATCTTAACGGGATCCACAAAACATTAATATTCATAAATCAACTCAGATCATCTAAAATCACATTAGCATCCAAACCAATATAAAACAGAGAATTATCATGTTTGAACCCAACTCATTCTATTTGTCCGTGTACTCGACTTACACTCAAAATAACAGAAAACTTGCACTCAAAATAATAACAATAAATGTAAGATTTCTTTGAAACAGTTGAAATCTGATAATTAGATTTTTTTAAAAAAGTACAATACTACAGAAATATGCGATTATCATTCTCACATTCTACGAGCTGAACTTCATTCCAAAACGAATTTGGATATTTATACATGAAACATAACATGGTGAGGCTGGTCATCTGTTTCTAAACAGCACACACTTGTGGTGCTTTACACGTTAATCATGAAGCAACCCGAATCATGAATTATGCCTAGCTGAGCAGGTTAGAGCCTCAAGAAAATGTTGAATCAATTCTGAGGTGATAAATAGCGTCGATCTTCATTTCTTAACCTACAGTAACACCTTGTGAGCACCATCATAATATAATGAAATGATCAGATGCATGATCCAACCATCTATAGAAGTCATGATTTCTATAAGCATCACAAAATTTTCTGTACTTTATGGGTACAGCTAACTAAGGCCTCGTTTGTTTTCACAGAACTTCTCAACCCATTTAATCATTACAACTTTCTCAAATTTCCACACAAAATAAAATAAATAATTTAACTTTTTCAAATCTCAAAACAAAAATAATATTAAAAAAAATATTATAATAATATTTTATTTAATTTTTAACTTTTATTTCAACTCATCTTATCTCATCTTCAAAAACAAATGAGACCTAATATTTAAAAAAAGTAGAAGAGTATTTGAAACAAGAAAAAGATTCTACGCAAAAAACTTTGCAATTGATAGTAGTATCTAAGAAGAGAAATGCTTGGTTGGCATAGAGATCTTACAAAAGCAAACTTATGATTTGATGTACCACATCTTTACAAACTGACATGTTTTGATGCGATACATTAGATTGTAAAATATTTTTTATTGTAAAACAAATCTAATGTATCATTTCAAACCACATAATTGTGTAAGTTTGCCTTGTAAGATTTCTATGTAGAACTAGCACTTCTCATCCAAGAATCATAGTTATATAATATAGGATAATGTAGGATAGTAGTATATAGATAACGAGATGTATTTGACTATTAGAACTTTCTAGTGATATAATGATATAGTATCATAGTGAATCAGTGATATATTGCTGGCACAATGAGTTTTGTGGATAGAGGTGTGAAATCACCCCAAAGTTGCTACACCTAATCAAAACAGAATATACACTAATCGAACTCCCATTCATTGAAAGCACAAACAAATTAAGATTCCAAGAACAAGCCCTCTCATCCTTCAATACATCTCCTTAATGGCACTAACCCGATACCACTCATCACGGCAAAACTTTACCCCAGTACCACCTCCCATCGCAAACTTTCTTTAACCCAAATATTCTCCCAACCCATCTTAGTACTTTTCTAAAGGAAAACTACTAAGGACACAAAAGGATCCCACAAACTGATGTGGCATAGTGCCACATCATCTTCCTTTTTTTTTTTTCAATTTCTCCACCCAGCGGCCAGCCTCACGTCTACTCTCTTCCCAACAGAGCCCCCCTGCGGCCCGCATCTCCCTGCAATCCCAAACCCCCAACCCCCATCAGTGTTGTACCATCTCACTATTGCCACCAGATGCCATATTATTTTGCATTTCTCAGTAATTTAGAAAGGTATAAAGGTTGATGCATTCTGGATTCTTTGATCCGCTGTTTGGCTATCCAAAAAGTTGTGGGTAAGTAAGACAAATAAACTAAAACAGTTTAATTGGGTTTTGCCAAGCAAGGTCTTTTTTTCCTTCTTGGGTCTCCAATCAATAAAATATCAAAGGTTTGCAGAAAACTCGACAATTTTCCTACCGATTGTGGAGCCAACTTTCCGACAACAAAGCTAGGAATTTCAGGCAATCCATCTCTGGATCCGAAGCAAATTCACCCACCCTCCAAAAATCACTTTCTTTTTCATAAAAAACAAAAATAAAAAAACAAAAATCTGGGAAAGAAAAAGACTGACCTTTTAGGAACTGGTGATAAGCTCAGACACAAATAGATCAGATGGGTTTGGCGATTAGGAATTTAGGAGTGGTGGAATCAGGAGAGAGAGAGAGAGAGAGAGTAAGAAATGGGTATGTGTAAATAAAATAACTGGCAATGCAGACATGGGTAGGCAGCAACGTTGGTGTCGCACCGTCAACGGGAACTAACGGCTAAGCTGGTGTGAGCTCGGGTTTGGGGCGTTGGGAAAGGGAGGGGGGAGGGCGACTCGGGGCGGGGTGGAATGCAAGGGTAGAAATGAAAATAAAAAATAATAACTTAGATGACGTGGCACTATGCTACGTTAGTTTGTGGGATTCTTTGTGGCTCTAGCAGCCCTCTTTCTAACGACCAAAAACCATGAGGTCACCATACAATATTAGACTTCCATTCACCACTAGATATCAGAAGGAGTAATTTGATAATTACAATCATAAGAAACTCTATTAATGTTATGAAACCAGTCATATTTGAACTAAAAAAATCATTTTAACATAACGCATTTTGAAAACAAAGTCACTGATTCCAATCATTGTCATGTTACCTTTAAACGAGGGGACCGCCGAAGAGATGATGCTGATCCTGGAGATAAGACAGTAGCGTTCATCCCTCTGGCATGTACTTTCTTTGAAGGTCTATTGTCTTCTCCGTATTGAACTCGCTGGTCATTATTCCCAACAAGGGATTCGCTTATGTCAGTTGATACTGAAAAAACCGGAGCAGACATAGAGATCATGGAAGACTCTTGTGTTGATTGAGGTGAAACTCCTGGTGAATCACAAATGCACCATTAGTTATTAGATATGATAAGTTGCACCTCAAGGAAACAGAGATAACCTAACCATAAAGCTTCTCCAAGGTCTCAAAATCATATAATACAACAAATGTAAGGAAAGGTTACCCATGCATATCAGTAAACATGTCAGTAAGTTAGCTAAAATAATTGGTTTTTGGCTCTTTGATTACTGAAATGGGTATCATTATAGACAAGCCAGCCTTTGATGTCAAGAGCATTTCACTTCCAGGCTAGTGAGCCAGGCACAATACAAGAGATAAGATTTTACCTTGAGCCACAGCTTCTTGGAACTTTTCTCTCATGATTCTGACAAATTTGAATAAACCATTGGTTTTGTTCAACTCGTGGATCAACTCTTTAGTTTCATTCAACTGTGGATCACAATCTAACACTGAAATGACAGAAAATATACAGTATCTTGATATGCACAACATTCAAATATAACTTTACAACATGAACAACAGTGGGGCTGAATTACTTACACGTGTAAGTATCATATGCATAGCGAATAGAGAAAGAGTACTCCTCATTTGGATTTTTCAAATTAATGTTCTTGAAAGTGAATTTTACCCCTAGCGACAAAAAAAAAAAAAATGTAAGAAAATCACTGTTGTAGAACAGGGAAAAAAAACTGTTGTGCAATTTTAAATGAGTCCAATTACCATGTCCAGCTTCAACATGGAAACCAAGAACTCTATTATACCACAAAATTGCTTCTTGCGTTTCACCTTTACATTCAACTTCTTCGTTACCCCTTTCTTCAGATACTGCCAGAGCTGTTGATAGTACAAAATGGGGGAAATTTAACCGTAACATTCTTCCCTTCAAAACACAGTTTTAGGCTCATAAACGAAACTACATGTCAATGTTGATAGACAGTTTTGAAAAGACAAAATAATAAAAATAAGAATGAAAGAAATCAGGCAAATGCCAACATATATAAGCAAATTGTCAACATATATATGCAAATTGTCAACATATATATGCAAATTGTTTTGGTCTCAATATTAAATATAGCAGTTCAGCACTTGTACAAACCTCAAAAACATTACCAATTGGCAGCTTGAACTACAGTGATTAACCTCTTTCCATTTTTTCTCTTTATAAATTAAGGAAAGAAAGAACATACATAGGACTTTCAACTGCCACTACGTCGTCTAAAACTCTACATAACATGGACAATTTAATTGCAGCATCTCTACATGAGCAACTCAAAAGTTTATCGTAATTACATGCAACTGAGGCAGTTGTAGATGTATAAGTCCACACCACATTATGCTCATTCAAATACAACGTAATGGGATACAAGTCAGTGCCAGTTATAAGCAGCAAAACTTTAACAACCAAACTACTTTGCTCACTTCCAAACACATTATAAAACCAGTTGTTTCAGAATAAGTCCGACAGTCATCCAATTTTATCTAATCCGTACACAGACATTAGATTATTCACATAAAGTTACAAATATACATGAACAGGGTACAAACCAACCGGCACAATGAGAGGAAAATACCTAGATATTGTTGAGATATAATTGCAGCATATTGATCCCTCTTAGCCCTCTGCTCTTCCGCACTTCTTTTAAGTTCTTCTACTCTTGCCTTCTGAGCAGCAATAGCATCCATTTTTGCCATCCGCATGGCCTCTTTTCGGGTCTTCACTACAGAACAAGATCATAAAGATAAAAATGAAAATAAGATACACAAAGTATAAACCTTAAATCATTTCTTTTTTATATGCGAAGTATGAAACAAACACCAGCAATTTATACAAGTGACTAAAGAGAAAAGCTCAGAAATAAAGGATTACACAGAAATACAGATTGCACATTTTCAATGAGGTTGAATTTCAACCAACAGAAATATATACCTGCTAGTGCTTTTACCATCTCATCCTCCGCCTCTCTCAGCTTATCTTTAAGCTGCCCCAGTTTTCCTAAATGATGAATAAAACTTGATTTAAATCTCAAAGTTAAAACCATTAACCCATACGAAATTCCCAGTCCTTAAACGTTGCTTCAAGAGAACGAAACCCAACCGTACATGCAACTCCAAAACCCTAATTCAAGCCAGCTCACAGACTCGAGCCAAAAACCCTAGATTTTGCAGAAAGCCCCCGCATTTTATCGAGCAATAAAGAAACATTTCGGCCTCACCTTGACTTTGTACCGTTTCTCGCGCCCTGTCCCCGATCGATTCCAGGGACTTCCGAAACGATGCCGTCAGAGTACCCATCCTCTGCTGCTGAATCGGTATCTCTCTGTCTGAGATCAATCGCAGCGAGTCCATATTCGCCCGTACAGTGTCCTCCTCTCGGATCTCCATTTGCGCACAGACGCTAGCAGAAAACTCTGTTTTTGAATGAAAAATTGCCTTAGCCCGCCATTTTTGTTTGGTTTTTGTTTTTCACCTCAATATTCCAATCACTGAGGTTGTGATAGAGTGACGAGCCTGGCGATAGAGAATCAATGCCTTTCTTCTGATGACTCGACAGGTGGCACTTTGGGGGTGGAGGGGGGGCGGGGAAGCTGGTTCTCCCAATTAGTAGTGGGCCTTAGCCTTGGGCTTAAAAGTTGTTTACCCAAATGATATAGATATTTTGGGCCGGGCTATGATTTGCATGTTATTGAATATGAAAATTATCTATTTTTCGATTTGCAAGGCAATTATCGATTAAACATACGACAAAGACATATTATTTTAAAAGTCAAACTTAAAAAATTCATACGTGTCATTTCGTTAAAAAAATAAGAGAAAATCTATTTGTAACTGCCTAGGAGAACGTGGGACAATCGCGACCAACTTGGCAGAATTAAAAATGACATTGTTTACTTTTTCTCCCAAAATGAATTCATTTTTCCCTCATTTCAGACATCCATTTTTCCATCTTCCCCACATGAACGATTCTCCCATTTCTTTCGATTTCAGAGCTCTTTCATTCTCCGAAACCCACAAAGCGGACAACACCTCATACACAAAAATTAGAGAAGAAATTAGCAAATGGAAGAAAAATAGAAGAATAAAAATCTAGAAAAATTCATAGCGTTTTCGGCATCAAGTGGGTTCCTCATTGTAGCACAAGTGCTTTACTACCCATTCATTTTTTTTTCTTTTTTTCTCTCTATCTTCTGTCTTCTGAAATGGGTTGTGAGCAATTTGTATAATAGTTCCCTCGTGATTTCAAATATAATAGTTACTCTCTCTCTCTCTCTCTCTCTCTCTCTATATATATATATATATCTTTCATTTGCTCTCTCTCCTATGTTAGGGTCTGATATTGAGAGTAGGAGAGCCGAAAATGTTTGGGTCTGAGATTCCCTGAAGGATCAGTGCGAAAATAAAAATTGAAAGGCAACCATTGTGAGCAGAAGATTGAGAGGAGGGATGCGAATGAGGAGAGAAGACTTTCAACATTTGGAAGAAAAAGAAAAAATAATGCCAACTTTGGATGGTGGTAAAGCTGCTGTTATGGATAATAAAGGGTATCATCACCTGAACAATACTTTATCTTCCAACCTGATAACTCTTTCTTTCCCTTTCCTCTATTTTGTTTTTAATTTTTTTAATATATTTACTGACGTGGCAAGTGCGGTTCCCCTACAGTTGCAACTGCCAGTTGTGAAGAACTCAAAAAATAAATGTTTGTCAGGTAGACATATATCATTTTTTAAATGGGTTAAAAGAAACTTTCTTCTAATTCAGTTGGTAGGAAAACTATCCTTTAAGAACCCTAATTGACTGAATCATTTGAATTTCTCAAGTCAATTAGAAAAATCATTTTTATTTAAGAATGCAAATTTTTAAAAAAAAAAAATCAATTATAAAGCTATCAAATGATATGTTTAAATATCATTTTTTATTTTATTCTCAAACGTTTATACAAACTATGCCATCATTTCCAGAACACCAAGGGTACGTAGTTGAACCCAAAAAGATTCATGATCAAACTGCATGTCCTTAATAGGTGCATACCCATCAAATTCCTTGAGTATAACTAGATGCCTATCAAACATCCATGGACAACCTTTCTTCACCTTTAAAAAGTCAGCCTGAAATTGAAATTCGAAGACAATCATGTTGGTTTCCACTTCTGAAATACAAATACTCCATGTAATTTTCCATATTTTCATCATTGTATTGCGAAAAGCATCCATTCCTTAGCAATTTCAATACCAGTTTTTTCCTTATCAGTCAGTGATAAATTACTGCACAAAACTGAAATAGCCTCCGCCATATTAAGATTCACTACTAACCATCCACTGGAAAATCCAAGGAGAATACTTGCCCTTGACAAACTTTCCTCTCATCGTAGCAACCCGAGAGAGAGACACCTTAGTAACTATTTCCTTAATCGCCGGACACCTTAGTAATTGTTTTCTTAATCGCTGAAAAGTAAGTCTAGTATATAATCTGGGTACTGGGTGGGGTAAGTGCTTAAGGGTTCATGTCTTAATAGATCTAACTGTTGAAGTCCATGCCCTGAGCAGTCATTGTTGACTGCTCAGCGCTTAACCCTCAACCCCCAGCGCCCAACCACCTAATGAATGCAACAATAAATGCGTTCATACGTGAAGTAATGTGCCTATAAATTGAAACTTCAGACGAGAGCATCAAATACACCCAAAAGAAGAAAAGAAAAGAGAGAGAGCCGAGAGAGCTCTGAGAGAAAAGAAGAGAGTTGAGTTGAGTAGAGTGTGATCCTCCTCCTCTGTAATATTTTCTTGTGTGCCACTATTTATTAGTGAAGCTCTTTTCTGTGGATGTAGGCAGTTGCCGAACCACGTTAAATTCTTGGTGTCACTGAGTGCATGAGTGTACTCTTTTATTACCGCTTTTATCCCTTCCGCTGTGTTGATTTCCCCAACAAGTGGTATCAGAGTGTTTGTTGGAAGAAGTTTTTTACAGAAAACTCAGTTTTAGTGTGTAGCTCAGTTTTCAAATTTGAGAATACCACTGTGTTCGTCTCATCCAGACAAGAAAAGCGGTGGAAACCAGAGGCCAAACGGAGGCCGCACGCGCTCCCACGCGCCGTCTGAAGATCGGAGAGTGAGACCCACTCTCGACACGCGTCCCACGCGCCAGTAGAGTACCTAGCGCGTGAGTCCCACGCTCGGACACGCCCCACACGCGCTCCAGAGAGAGCCATTGCGCATGAAGTTCACGCGCCTGACGCGCCCCTGACTCCATAAAGCGCGTGAGGTACACGCGCCTACGCGTTCCACGCGCAGCAGAGGAGTTTCAGCGCGTGAGTTACACGCGCCTACGCGTTTTGTTCGCGCCACGCACTGCACGCGCGACAGAGTTCCTGTTTTGGTTCTTTTGCTCATTCCTTGTGCTATCTGAGTCCGATTTTGACGAAACAAGACTCGTTTCTAACAAAATCAGACGTTCCGGACACAACGGTGCTGTCCGTTTTGTGATATTCCACCTCGAAGATCCTGTACTTGCATTTTGTATTTAGAACAATCTAAATCCATGGAGGATTCAGCATCAGGCGCCATGATAAAGCTGACTGCCTCAAACTACAGTCTTTGGAGACCTCGAATGGAGGATCTCTTGAACTGTAAAGATCTGTTTGACCCTTTGGAAGATGAAGGGAAGAAGCCAGATGAAGTTACGGATCAAGTGTGGAGAAAGATGCACAAGAAGACTATTGGTCAGATCAGGCAATGGATTGACCATAGTGTTTTTCACCACGTGGCCCAGGAGACGGATGCATATAACCTCTGGAAAAAGTTAGAGGATATGTATCAGGCTAAAACTGCTCGAAACAAGGCCCTCTTGATGAGACGGCTTGTTAACTTGAAGTTGAAAAGCGATACCTCTGTTGCCGAGCATACTAGCGAGTTTCAAAACCTAGTTAACCAGCTCGGGTCCGTCAACCTGAATCTTGGCGATGAAGAACAAGCCCTGCTACTTCTCAGTTCATTACCAGACAGTTGGGAGACGCTGGTGGTCTCCCTAAGTAACTCTACTCCAGATGGCAAACTTACCATGACGATGGTTAAGGATGCTCTATTTAATGAGGAGGCCAGACGAAAAGAGACAAGCATGAATCAAACTCATGCCCTTGTCACCGAGAGTAGAGAAAGGCCTCAAGGTAATGATAGAGGGAGAAGTGGAGGCAGAAACAGAGGGAAGCCTCAACCACGTGGAAGGTCCAGCAGTAGCAGAAACCAGCAGACGGGTAACATGAAATGTTACCACTGTGGCAAAGAAGGCCACATGAGGAAACACTGCCGCAAGTTTTTAAGGGAGCAAGGTCAAAGCAGTAAGCTGAAAAAAGAAGATGGTGAAACCCTTGTCACTCTTTCGGGAGATGTGGCAATACTCTCCACCAGTGACGAGACGTGTCTGCACGTTGCAAACCATGATGTTGAGTGGGTGGTAGACACAACAGCATCATACCACGCCACTTCCCACAGTGAATTTTTCACTACGTACAAAGCAGGAGACTTTGGTACGGTAAGGATGGGGAACGCTAGTTCCTCGAAGATCGTGGGTGTTGGCGAAGTGCAGATAAAAACCAACGTTGGTTGCACCATGGTGTTGAAAGATGTTCGACACATTCCTGACCTTCGGCTCAACCTGATTTCCGGGACAGCCCTTGATCGACAGGGCTATGACAGCTACTTCAGCAAAGGCACTTGGAAGCTGTCACAAGGTGCCATGGTTGTCGCCCGAGGACATATTTGCGGTACGTTGTACAAGACCCATGTGAAGATCGGTTCTGATAGCCTCAATGCAGTGGAAGACGAGGCATCACCGAATCTGTGGCACAAGAGACTCGGACACATGGGTGAGAAAGGGTTAGATACGCTTGCAAAGAAGGCACTTATCAAATTTGCCAAAGGAACAGCGTTAAACCCTTGTGAGTACTGTTTGTTTGGCAAACAATGCAGAGTCTCGTTTAAATCCTCTACGAAGAGAAGATCAGAGTTGTTGAGTCTGGTACACTCTGATGTATGTGGTCCCATGGAAGAAGAGTCATTGGGAGGTAACAGATATTTCGTGACATTCATTGATGATGCTTCACGAAAAGTCTGGGTATATGTTTTGAAGTCAAAGGATCAGGTCTTCGAGCACTTCAAGAATTTCCACACCCTAGTGGAAAGAGAGACGGGAAAGAAGTTGAAGTGCCTGCGAACGGACAATGGAGGAGAATATGTCTCCAAAAGGTTCGCTGCATACTGCGCTGATCGCGGTATTCGACATGAGAAGACGGTCCCATATACCCCTCAGCACAATGGTGTAGCCGAAAGAATGAACCGGACCATCATTGAAAGAACAAGATGCATGCTCAGTATGGCCAAGTTACCAAAGCCATTCTGGGGTGAAGCTGTTCTAGCTGCCTGTTACCTGATCAACAGATCACCTTCTGCACCACTGGAATTTGAAATTCCTGAGAAGGTTTGGTCTGGAAAAGATGTCTCTTACTCTCACCTGAGAGTGTTTGGGTGCAAAGCCTTTGCACACGTATCCAAGGAGCTGAGACAGAAGCTCGATGTCAAGTCAACTCCATGTATCTTTGTTGGATATGGAGATGAAGAATTCGGATACAAGTTATGGGATCCAGTGACAAAGAAAATTGTCAGAAGTAGGGACATTGTGTTCTATGAAAACCAGAACATAGGAACTGAAGCTTCATCAAGAGAGCTTAGTTCCGATACTCCAAATCCTGCACCATTACAGTCCGCCACAGATAATGAGGAAATGCAGGATCGAGATCCAGAAGCAGAAGAAGAAGCTCAGGGTGTCGAGCAGGGGGAGCAAGAATCCTCTCCACCAGCAGCTGGTGTACCACCACAAGGGTTAGATGGTGACGAACCTCCTTTGGTTGATGAACCATGAAGATCGGCAAGAGGCCGCCTACTGATTCCGTCGAGGAGATATCCGGAATCAGACTATATTCTGCTTACTGATGAGGGGGAGCCAGAGAGTTTCCAGGAAGTTCAAACTCATGCTGATAGAAGCCTATGGGTGCAGGCAATGCAAGAAGAGATGAGTTCTTTGCAGAAAAATCAGACCTATGAGTTGGTGAAACTTCCTGAAGGAAAGAAAGCCCTAAAGAACAAATGGGTATTCAAGCTGAAGAAAGATGGCCAAGGAAAGCTGATGAAGCACAAGGCCAGATTGGTTGTCAAAGGATTCCAACAGAAGAAGGGAATCGACTTTGACGAAATATTTTCTCCGGTGGTGAAAATGATGTCGATCCGAGTCATACTCGGATTGGTAGCCAGCTTGAATTTGGAACTCGAACAGATGGATGTGAAGACAGCCTTTCTCCATGGAGATTTGGAGGAGGAGATCTATATGGAGCAACCAGAAGGGTTTGCAGCTCTAGGGAAAGATCACTTAGTCTGCAGGCTGAAGAAGAGTCTCTATGGCCTCAAGCAAGCGCCGAGGCAATGGTACAAGAAGTTCGACTCATTCATGATGAGTTATGGTTACAAGAGACTTGTTGCAGATCAATGTGTCTATGTTCGAAGGTTCCAGAATGACAAGTTTGTCATACTCCTTCTTTACGTTGATGATATGTTAATCGTTGGTGAGGATAGGTCCATGATTAACAAACTAAAGAAGGAACTATCCAAGTCCTTTGACATGAAGGACTTAGGCCCAGCACAGCAAATTTTGGGCATGAAGATTGTTCGTGATAGGAAAGCCAAAAGGATGTGGCTATCACAACAAAAATATGTTGAACAGGTCATTAGACGTTTCAACATGGGAGATGCTAAGCCAGTCAAAACTCCACTTGCAAACCACTTCAAATTGAGCAAGAGCTCGTGTCCTTCTTCAAAGAAAGAGATTGAAGAAATGGAAGCAATCCCCTACTCTTCAGCAGTAGGAAGCCTGATGTATGCAATGGTTTGTACCAGACCAGATATTGCTCATGCTGTAGGCATGGTGAGCAGATTCCTTTCAAATCCAGGAAAGGATCATTGGGAAGCAGTCAAGTGGATTCTCAGGTACCTGAAAGGTACATCGAATATGTGCTTGTGTTTTGGGAGAGCTAAACCAGTTTTGGAAGGCTATACAGATTCAGATATGGCAGGAGATCTGGATAGCAGGAAATCTACTTCGGGATTTCTCTTTACCTTTGCAGGAGGAGCTGTCTCTTGGCAGTCCAAGTTGCAGAAGTGTGTTGCTTTATCTACAACAGAGGCAGAGTACATTGCCGCAGCGGAAGCTGGGAAAGAGATGTTGTGGATGAAGCGTTTTCTCCAAGAACTAGGAGTTAGTCAAGAAGACTACAAGGTACATTGTGATAGTCAAAGTGCTCTAGACTTGAGCAAGAATTCAATGTACCCCTCCCGCACCAAGCATATTGATATCCGCTATCATTGGATACGCGAAGCGATGGAACAACAGCTGTTGAAGCTTGTGAAGATCCATACGAAAGAGAATCCAGCAGACATGCTGACGAAGGTGGTTACAAGTGAGAAGATTGAGCTATGCAGAGACATAGCTGGGATGGAGAACATATAGGTAAATGGGCATGGAGGGGGAGAATTGTTGAAGTCCATGCCCTGAGCAGTCATTGTTGACTGCTCAGCGCTTAACCCTCAACCCCCAGCGCCCAACCACCTAATGAATGCAACAATAAATGCGTTCATACGTGAAGTAATGTGCCTATAAATTGAAACTTCAGACGAGAGCATCAAATACACCCAAAAGAAGAAAAGAAAAGAGAGAGAGCCGAGAGAGCTCTGAGAGAAAAGAAGAGAGTTGAGTTGAGTAGAGTGTGATCCTCCTCCTCTGTAATATTTTCTTGTGTGCCACTATTTATTAGTGAAGCTCTTTTCTGTGGATGTAGGCAGTTGCCGAACCACGTTAAATTCTTGGTGTCACTGAGTGCATGAGTGTACTCTTTTATTACCGCTTTTATCCCTTCCGCTGTGTTGATTTCCCCAACACTAACCAAACCTTTGGTTAGAGGGTTGAATGTTAAAATTGGTGCAATGCCTACATGGGTTACATGTAAATATGAGAGGTTGCCAAAGTTTTACTTCTCTTGTGGGGTCATTCTACATGGGGATTCTAGTTGAGTAAAACTTAATGATAACCCCAATTCTCTAGAATAACGTAAGCAATATGAAGTATAGCTTAGAGCTTCACAATTGTCAGGACAGAAATTTGTTGGATATACCCCTGATTATGTGTCTGCATTATCGGAGGAGATGGTAGAAGAAAGTGAGTAGAGGATCGGTGGCACCATTACTGAGGGTGCATGAAATTCAGTCACAGTTTGTCTGCCTTCAAAGGAGAAGGGAAAAGATGGTATGTGATATTCAAAATTTGAACTCTGGTCATCAGATAACAACTGCCATAATGGTAACTGATGTGGACAAACGGTTGACAAAACTTCCAAGTGCGTGTGTGACTCTCATTCTAACTTCAAGGTTAACAGTGAGAAAATGGATGGACTTATGGAAAAACTGAAGTTTCTAGGCCTCGTTTGTTTTCACAACACATCTTATATCATTTTATCTAATTATTACAACTTTATCAAATTCTCACACAAAATAAAATAAAAAATTCAATTTTTTCAAATCCTAAAATAATAATTATATTAAAAAATATATTCTAACAATATTTTTTTTAATTTTGAACTTTTATCTCAACTCATCTTATATGCAAAAACAAACGAGACTAAGCAAGCAAAAGATGTATCTACTGATAATGTTCTGGAACTCAATGTGATCTCTGATAAATAGACCAGGTCTTGAAAGAGAAGGGCTAGACTATGAAATAATAATCCACAATCTAAGACATCTCAATATAAATGCTCAAACAGGAAGGTTAGGGAAGTAAATACCCATTTCTTTAAGAAACTGGATGTTAAAGTACAAGTTGACAGAAAGAATCTCAAATCTCTCCCTGATCTAACAGTCTCCGTTAAGCATTATGAATATCATAAGTTGGAACTGTCGAGGGTTCAGGAACCCTTGCACAATTCATGCATTTCGCCAATTGGTGAAAAATTCGAATTCGGACATTCTATTTCTTATGGAAACAAAATCTCAGAGAAATATGATGGTTAGTTTGTTGTTACGTTTTTGTTTGACTAATATTTTTACACTTGATAGTGTGGGGAGTAAGGGTGATTTAGCATTGTATTGGAAGGCTGAGAATGGGCTGGACATACAAAATTATTTTCTACATTATATAAATGCTATAGTTACTAATGTTGGAATTGATATGGTGTGGAAGTTTACTGGTTTTTATGGTTGTCCTGATGTCTCAAAGTGTGATGAGGGCATGCAACTATTAAAGGTTCTCAAGGATTTACCTGCTCTTCCATGGTTATGTGTTGGTGATTTTAATGAGATCCTTTGTCAATCTGAAAGTTTGGAGCAACGTGGAGATCTCCATGTCAAATGGAAAAATTTCAAGAAATTTTGGAGGATTGTGAATTGCATAGTCTTGATTTTACTGGTCCGGGATATACATTGTGTAACAATAGGAAAGATTCTTCTTTTACTAAGGAGAGATTGGACATAATGGTTGCTAACAAGAAGTGGATTGACAGCCATGTTCATATGGACATTCTAGTCTTGTCAAATTGTTGTTCAGATCATTGCTCACTTTTGATGAAAATGGGTGAAAAAAATAAGGTGGAAAGAAAGGTGAAGCCCTTTAGATTTAAATCAAGTTAGACTTTATATGAGGATTATTGTCAAATTGTGGAGAATATCTGGTTTGATATTCAAACAAATAAAAACAAGATTAATGTAATACAACAGAAATTAAGAAGTTGTCGAGCACACTTTAGAAGATAGAAGATTGATAATAGTAACAAAGTAAAGAAGGCAATCAAAGAAAAATCTGTAATTCTCTCTCAATATCAAGAACAGGGTGATTCTACAAGTGTGGAGGTTGTTAAACAACTTCGAGAAGATATTGATTATTTGTTAGAAAAGGAAGAGATAGCATGGAAACAAAGGGCTAAGTAGTAGTGGCTAAAGCATGGAGATCAAAATTCTAAAATTTTCCATTATGTACAAACCAAAGAAGAAAGGTGAACCATATAAACATTGTGGAAGATGAAAGTGGTAGAGGTTTTTAGAATCAGCATGAACTTGGTAAGGCTTTTACTAATTATTTTAAATCTGTTTATGCTACTTCACATCCCACAGGAATTACAAACATGCTTAATGGATTCACTACTCAAGTTCTTAGAGAATTCATTGATTCATTGGATATGCCATATACTGGAGAAGAAGTTCGAAATGCACTATTTCAGATGGATCCATTGAAGCCTCCAGGGCTTGATGGTTTTTCAACATGTTTCTATCAAAAGTATTGGACAATAGTAGGAGAACAGATTATCAAAGCAGTTTTGGAACTTCTTAACCCTCGTTTGGATTCAGAAATGAGATAAAATGAGTTGAGATGATTTGTGAATAGTAGTGAGATTGTTGAGTTGAGATGAGATGATATGATATGAGATGAGATGATTTTTAAAAATTTATGTTTTAGATTAGGAAGTGAGATGAGATGGTTTTAACTTTATGGAGATTTGATAGATGTGGGTCCCATCAATTATTGCATAGTATTTGTAATGATTTTGTTTTATTTATAAATATATTTATAAATAATAATAGTAATTTATAAATTACCTACTCAAATATAATTTTTTATAAGATGTTTTATAATAATATTATAAGATGAGAATATTTTTATTAAAATATATTAATTTAATAAAATTGATTTTTTTTTATTTTTGCCAAGAAAATAATTAAATAATTATTTATATATTTATAAAATACTTTTTATCAAAATATTGTGCTTAAAATTATTTTTCATTTTCAAGTACTTATTGTCATTCTGCCTAGCTTTTCCACTTATTTTACGCAAACACCGTATGTATGCACATTCTTAATTGAAAATTACTCATATTTGTTTTGGAAAAACTCTATCCTATAATGTTCACAACAACTCGGCATAGAAGAAAGAAAATGTTGAATCTATGTATCTATTTTATGGTATGTCTCATATAAAATCACTTTAATATATAATTTTATTATTATAAAAATTACGTATGGACCAATTATTTATTAAAATAAATTTCGAGCTAGACCTTCTAAAATATTGATGCTAATATGTTTTGAACTGTGCTACAAATTTTTCCGTATATGTAAATAAGTAATCTATCTCGAGACACATTAAAAAATATATTTATAAATATATATTTTTTTATTGATAAATATATTTACCAATTAATAAATTACCAACCCAAAAGAAAATATATTTATTTATAATTTTCATAGCAAATTATAAATCAGCTCACAATTTCCTCTAGACGTCGAAGGCATGGTTCACGCGGGAGGAGGAGATTTGAGGAACTGCACCTTTGCGGAGGTGCGTAGAAGGAAGGGCACGCATGAGGGGAAGGGGTCTTGTTGATTTCTAGACGTTGGAGATTCGTCTCTCTTGTTGAATATTGTGGTATGCAAAAGCAAAAAAGTCTGAGAAGTATACAGGAAGATGACAACCTTTTTTATCTTTAGTTTTTTTGTCGTTAGTGAAAATATTGTGAAACATCTCAATGATTTCAAAACAGCCATTTGGATTGAGAAGTGTTTTACTGTACAAGTAGAGATGAGATTGTTTCATCTCGTCTCCAAATCCAAACCACGCTCACAGTGGGGAATGAGATACTATTAATGAAACTTTTATCTGTTTGATCTCAAAGAAGAAGTCTCCTATAAAAGTGACTGATTATAGGCCTATTAGCTTGTATAATGTCTCATACAGATATGCTCCAAAGTACTTGCTAATAGGTTCAAACCAATATTGCCTCATATTATCAGTCAGTGTCAAAGTGCATTTGTTGTTGGTAGGCTCATAACTGATAATATTTTGGTTGCTTATTAGATTCTGCATATTATGTCCACGAAGATGAAAGGAAGGGAATGATATATGGCTTTAAAGCTTGATATGAGTAAATCATATGATCGAATGAAGTGGCCATTTATAAAATTCGTATTGGAAAAAATGGGATTTCCTTTGAAGTGGATCATTGGTGTTATGCATTGTTTGAAATTTGTTTCCTACTCAATTCTTGTGAATGAGATTCCTTGTGAGAAATTCTTTCCCTCAAAAGGGTTGAGGCAAGGGGAACCTCTCTCCCCTTACCTTTTTATCCTATGTGCCGAAATATTAAGTCATTCACTGTTGAAAGTAGAAAAGCAAGGTAGGATATGTGGGGTTCTAGTTGGAAGGGGACGTGTTCGTATACAACTTCTTCTATTTGCTGATGATAGCTTGTTATTCTATAAATCTAATATAAATGTACGGTTGAGTATACCGAAAATATTGGAAGCGTATGAGGCTGCCTCTGGTCAAATGTTAAAAAAAGAAAAAACAACAATATCTTTTAGTAAGAACACCAAGTTAATGACTCAACAGTACCTTATAAGTACCATTGGGGGTAAAGGTTAAGAATTGTTATGAAAAGTATCTTGGTCTTCCTATGTCGATTGGGAGAAGCAAGGTTAAGACTTTTAAATATATTCTTGATAAGGTGTGGCGAGAAATTGGCAATTGGAAGATGAAATTTCTTTCACAAGCTGGAAAAGAAGTGCTCATCAAGGTTGTTGTGCAGGCCATTTCTACCTATTTTATGAGTGTATTTGCATTGCCACGAGGTTTGTTTTGTAAAATAACAAAATTGATTCAAAGATTTTGGTGGGGAATTCAACAAGAAGATAAAAAAACTCAATGGGTGAACTGGTCAAAGATGTTCAAGTCCAAAGGTGCATGTGGTTTGAGATTTCGAGATTTTGAATGTTTTAACAAGGCCCTGCTTGTTAAGCAGGGATGGAGACTTATTCAGCATCCAAATTCGTTGATGGCAAGGGTGATGTAAACTAAGTATTATCATAATGGAGTTTAATAATTCATTGTTGGGTAATAATCCCTCGTATGCTTGGAGGAGTATTCATAGGACTAGGAAGTTGTTAAATGAAGGTCTAATTTGGAGAATTGGTAATGGAAGGAAGGTCTCTATTTGGACATATAAGTGGATCCCAAAACCTAGCACATTTGCAATTCAAACCCCCACTTGTTGAGTTATCAAGAACAACAAAGGTAGTCTCGTTTGTTTTCAGAAAACATCTCATCTCATCATTACAACTTTTCTAAATCTCCACACAAAATAAAATAAACAATTCAACTTTTTCAAATCTCAAAATAAAAATAATATTAAAAAATATATTCTAACAATATTTTATTCAATTTTTTAATTTTAATCTCAACTCATCTCATCTCTGAAAACAAACGAGCCCTCTTCATTGATTCTGAGAGTTGGACATGAAATACTGACATGGTGAATGACAACTTTGATCTTATTGATGCAGCTGCTATATTACAAATACCTTTAAGCATGTTGAATAGTGATGATACACTGATATTGAACTATACCAAATCTGGTACTTTTTTTGTAAGAAGTGCTTACCATTTGTAGAAAATGTTGATGGATAGGGAAAGAGGTGAATCTTCTAAGGACAGTGTAACTGCTTTTGATTGGTGTTGGAAAAATCAACACAGCGGAAGGGATAAAAGCGGTAATAAAATAGTACACTCACGCACTCAGTGACACCAAGAATTTAACGTGGTTCGGCAACTGCCTACATCCACAGAAAAGAACTTCACTAATAAATAGTGGAACACAAGAAAATATTACAGAGGAGGAGGATCACACTCCACTCAACTCAACTCTCTTCTTTTCTTTCAGAGCTCTCTCGGCTCTTTCTCTTTTCTTTTCTCCTTGGGTGTGTATATCTCTCGCCAGAAGCCTCCTCAATTTATAGATGCATTGCTTCACGTATGAATGCATTTATTGTTGCATTCAATGGATAGATGAGAGCTGGGCGTTGGAGGTTGAGCAGCAAGCAGCCATTGTGGACTGCTTGCTTGGGCAGGGATTTCAACAATTCTCCCCCTCCATGCCCATTTACCTATATGCTATCCATCCCAGCTATGTCTCTGCATAGCTCAAGCTTCTCACTTGTAACCACCTTCGTCAGCATATCCACTGGATTCTCTTTCGTATGGATTTTCACAAGCTTCAATAGCTATTGTTCCATCGCTTCGCGTATCCAATGATAGCGGATGTCAATATGCTTGGTACGGGAGTGGTACATTGAATTCTTGCTCAAGTCTAGAGCACTTTGACTATCACAATGTACCTTGTAGTCTTCTTGACTAACCCCTAGTTCTTGGAGAAAACGCTTCATCCACAACATCTCTTTCCCAGCTTTTGCTGCAGCAATGTACTCTGCCTCTGTTGTAGATAAAGCAATACACTTCTGCAGCTTGGACTGCCAAGAGACAGCTCCTCCTGCAAAGGTGAAAAGAAATCCTGAAGTAGATTTCCTGTTATCCAGATCTCCTGCCATATCTGAATCTGTATAGCCTTCCAAAACTGGTTTAGCTCCCCCAAAACACAAGCACATATTCGATGTACCTTTCAGGTACCTGAGAATCCACTTGACTGCTTCCCAATGATCATTTCCTGGATTTGAAAGGAATCTGCTCATCATGCCTACAGCATGAGCAATATCTGGTCTGGTACAAACCATTGCATACATCAGGCTTCCTACTGCTGAAGAGTAGGGGACTGCTTCCATTTCTTCAATCTCTTTCTTTGAAGAAGGACACGAGCTCTTGCTCAACTTGAAGTGGTTTGCAAGTGGAGTTTTGACTGGCTTAGCATCTCCCATGTTGAAACGTCTAATAACCTGTTCAACATATTTTTGTTGTGATAGCCACACCCTTTTGACTTTTCTATCACGAACAATCTTCATGCCCAAAATTTGTTGTGCTGGGCCTAAGTCCTTCATGTCAAAGGACTTTGATAGTTCCTTCTTTAGTTTGTTAATCATGGACCTATCCTCACCAACGATTAACATATCATCAACGTAAAGAAGGAGTATGACAAACTTGTCATCCTGGAACCTTAGAACACAGACACACTGATCTACAACAAGTCTCTTGTAACCATGACTCATCATGAATGAGTCGAACTTCTTGTACCATTGCCTCGGAGCTTGCTTGAGGCCATAGAGACTCTTCTTTAGCTTGCAGACTAAGTGATTTTTTCCTGGAGCTGCAAACCCTTCTGGTTGCTCCATATAGATTTCCTCCTCCAAATCTCCATGGAAAAAGGCTGTCTTCACATCCATCTGTTCGAGTTCCAAATTCAAGCTGGCTACCAATCCGAGTATGACTCGGATCGACATCATTTTCACCACCGGAGAAAATATCTCGTCAAAATCGATTCCCTTCTTCTGCTGGAATCCTTTGACAACCAATCTGGCCTTGTGCTTCATCAACTTTCCTTGGCCATTTTTCTTCAGCTTGAACAACCATTTGTTCTTTAGGGCTTTCTTTCCTTCAGGAAGTTTCACCAACTCATAGGTCTGATTTTTCTACAAAGAACTCATCTCTTCTTGCATTGCCTGCACCCATAGGCTTCTATCAGTATGAGTTTGAACTTCCTGGAATCTCTCTGGCTCCCCCTCATCAGTAAGCAGAATATAGTCTGATTCCGGATATCTCCTCGACGGAATCAGTAGGCGGCCTCTTGCCGATCTTCTTGGTTCATCAACCAAAGCAGGTTCGTCACCATCTAACCCTTGTGGTGGTACACCAGCTGCTGGTGGAGAGGATTCTTGCTCCCCCTGCTCGACACCCTGAGCTTCTTCTTCTGCTTTTGAATCTCGATCCTGCATATTCTCATTATCTGTGGCGGACTGTAATGGTGCAGGATTTGGAGTATCGGAACTAAGCTCTCTTGATGAAGCTTCAGTTCCTATGTTCTGGTTTTCATGAAACACAACGTCCCTACTTCTGACAATTTTCTTTGTCACTGGATCCCATAATTTGTATCCGAATTCTTCATCTCCATATCCAACAAAGATACATGGAGTTGACTTGACATTGAGCTTCTGTCTCAGCTCATTGGATACGTGTGCAAAGGCTTTTCACCCAAACACTCTCAGGTGAGAGTAAGAGACATATTTTCCAGACCAAACATTTTCAGGAATTTCAAATTCCAGTGGTGCAGAAGGTGATCTGTTGATCAGGTAACAGGCAGCTAGAACAGCTTCACCCCAGAATGGCTTTGGTAACTTGGCCATACTGAGCATGCATCTTGTTCTTTCAATGATGGTCCGGTTTATTCTTTCGGCTACACCATTGTGCTGAGGGGTATATGGGACCGTCTTCTCATGTCGAATACCGCGATCAGCGCAGTATGCATCGAACCTTTTGGAGACATATTCTCCTCCATTGTCCGTTCGCAGGCACTTCAACTTCTTTCCTGTCTCTCTTTCCACTAGGGTGTGGAAATTCTTGAAGTGCTCGAAGACCTGATCCTTTGACTTCAAAACATATACCCAGACTTTTCGTGAAGCATCATCAATGAATGTCACGAAATATCTGTTACCTCCCAATGACTCTTCTTCCATGGGACCACATACATCAGAGTGTACCAGACTCAACAACTCTGATCTTCTCTTCGTAGAGGATTTAAACGAGACTCTGCATTGTTTGCCAAACAAACAGTACTCACAAGGGTTTAACGCTGTTCCTTTGGCAACTTTGATGAGTGCCTTCTTCGCAAGCGTATCCAACCCTTTCTCACCCATGTGTCCGAGTCTCTTGTGCCACAGATTCGGTGATGCCTCGTCTTCCACTGCATTGAGGCTATCAGAACCGATCTTCACATGGGTCTTGTACAACGTACCGCAAATATGTCCTCGGGCGACAACCATGACACCTTGTGACAGCTTTCAAGTGTCTTTGCTGAAGTAGCTGTCATAGCCCTGTCGATCAAGGGTTGTCCCGGAAATCAGGTTGAGCCGAAGGTCAGGAATGTGTCGAACATCTTTCAACACCATGGTGCAACCAACGTTGGTTTTTATCTGCACTTGCCAATTCCCACAATCTTCGAGGAACTGGCATTCCCCATCCTTACGTACCAAAGTCTCCTGCTTTGTACGTAGTGAAAAATTCATTGTGGGAAGTGGCGTGGTATGATGCTGCTGTGTCTACCACCCACTCAACATCATGGCTTGCAACGTGCAGACACGTCTCGTCACTGGTGGAGAGTATTGCCACATCTCCAGAAAGAGTGACAAGGGTTTCACCATCTTCTTTCTTCAGCTTACTACTTTGACCTTGCTCCCTTAAAAACTTGCGGCAGTGTTTCCTCATGTGGCCTTCTTTGCCACAATGGTAACATTTCATGTTACCCATCTGCTGGTTCCTGCTACTGCTGGACCTTCCACGTGGTTGAGGCTTCCCTCTGTTTCTGCCTCCACTTCTCCCTCTATCATTACCTTGAGGCCTTTCTCTACTCTCGGTGACAAGGGCATGAGTTTGATTCATGCTTGTCTCTTTTCGTCTGGCCTCCTCATTAAATAGGGCATCCTTAACCATCGTCATGGTAAGTTTGCCATCTGGAGTAGAGTTACTTAGGGAGACCACCAGCGTCTCCCAACTGTCTGGTAATGAACTGAGAAGTAGCAGGGCTTGTTCTTCATCACCAAGATTTAGGTTGACGGACCCGAGCTGGTTAACTAGATTTTGAAACTCGCTAGTATGCTCGGCAATAGAGGTATCGCTTTTCAACTTCAAGTTAACAAGCCGTCTCATCAAGAGGGCCTTGTTTCGAGCAGTTTTAGCCTGATACATATCTTCTAACTTTTTGCAGAGGTTATATGCATCCGTCTCCTGGGCCACGTGGTGAAAAACACTATGGTCAATCCATTGCCTGATCTGACCAATAGTCTTCTTGTGCATCTTTCTCCACACTTGATCCGTAACTTCATCTGGCTTTTTCCCTTCATCTTCCAAAGGGTCAAACAGATCTTTACAGTTCAAGAGATCCTCCATTCGAGGTCTCCAAAGACTGTAGTTTGAGGCAGTCAGCTTTATCATGGCGTCTGATGTTGAATCCTCCATGGATTTAGACTGTTCTAAATACAAAATGCAAGTATAGGATCTTTGAGGTGAAATATCACAAAACGGACAGCACCATTGTGTCCGGAACGTCTGATTTTGTTGGAAACGAGTATTGTTTCGTCAAAATCGGACTCAGATAGCACAATGAATGAGCAAAAGAACCAAAACAGGAACTCTGTCGCGCGTGCAGTGCGTGGCGCGAACAAAACGCGTAGGCGCGTGTACCTCACGCGCAGGAACTCCTCTGGTGCGTGGAAAGCGTAGGCGCGTGTACCTCACGCGCTTTATGGAGTCAGGGACAAGTCAGGGGCGTGAACTTCACGCGCAAGGTCTTCCCTGGAGCGCGTGTGGCGCGTGTATGAGCGTGGGACTCACGCGCTCGATACTCTTCTGGGCGCGTGGGACGCGTGTCGAGAGTGGGTCTCACTCTCCGATCTTCAGACGGTGCGTGGGGGAGCGTGCGGTCTCCGTTCAGCCTCTGGTTTTCACCGCTTTTCTTGTCTGGATGAGACGAACACAGTGGTATGCTCAAATTTTAAAACTGAGCTACGCACTAAAACCGAGTTTTTTGTAAAAAAATTCATTCCAACAAACGCTCTGATACCACTTGTTGGAAAAATCAACACAGCGGAAGGGATAAAAGCGGTAATAAAATAGTACACTCACGCACTCAATGACACCAAGAATTTACCGTGGTTTGACAACTGCCTACATCCACAGAAAAGAACTTCACTAATAAATAGTGGAACACAAGAAAATATTACAGAGGAGGAGGATCACACTCCACTCAACTCAACTCTCTTCTTTTCTTTCAGAACTCTCTCGGCTCTTTCTCTTTTCTTTTCTCCTTGGGTGTGTATATCTCTCGCCAGAAGCCTCCTCAATTTATAGATGCATTGCTTCACGTATGAATGCATTTATTGTTGCATTCAATGGACAGTTGAGAGCTGGGCGTTGGAGGTTGAGCAGCAAGCAGCCATTGTGGACTGCTTGCTTGGGCAGAGATTTCAACAATTGGAAGAGATTATGGCAACTAAATACTCCCAATGCAGTTAAGGTTTTCCTATGGAAAGCATGTCATAATGGCTAGAAAACTTATTGAAGAAGAAGGTCCTTGAATCTGATCTTTGTCCTATATTTGATATTGTTAAGGAAGATCTTTTGCATGCATTATGGTCTTGTGCAGCTACAAGGGATGTGTGAAGTGTTTCCAATAGAAAAATACAAAAAATGGATAGTTGTTTCCTGCATTTTATGGATCTTATTGAGTTTCTGTTGAGTATATTAGATGATAATGAATTTGCTAAGGTGGGTGTTATAATGAGAAAGATCTGGTTTCATAGAAATGCTGTCGTTTATGAAGGGTCTTTTTTGCATCCAAATATTTTAGTGGCACAAGCAAGGGATCAACTGCAGAATTATCAACAAGCCATATGTGATTTGGTCTCTTCTAGCTGTAGGAATCAAAATGTGCAACGCCACTGAAGTCCACCTGAATATAGTTAGGTTAAAGCTAATTGGGATGTGGCAATAGATCATTCACAGAAGCGGATTGGTATTGGCATTGTGGTAAGAGATGCTCAAGGGGATGTATTAGCAGTCATGAGGGCATCTCTTGTTTTTTGCACAGACTCTACTGCTGCAGAATCTCGAGGAGCTCTAACA
Source organism: Juglans regia (assembly GCF_001411555.2). Classification (NCBI taxonomy): domain Eukaryota; kingdom Viridiplantae; phylum Streptophyta; class Magnoliopsida; order Fagales; family Juglandaceae; genus Juglans; species Juglans regia. Next base: position 12,618,696 of record NC_049909.1, on the reverse strand, counting down.
GCATCTACATTTTGTAGAGATTTGGGACTGTTGAATGTTATCTTTGAGGGTGATGCACAGGTAGTGGTGAATGCAGTTAATGGATGTGAAGTGAATTGTAGTATGTATGGTCACTTGGTTGAAGACATCAAGCTGTTTCTTGGTGGCTCTGCAACCTGGAAGTTTCAATATGTGAGAATGACAGCTAATCAAGTTGCTCATGCATTAGCCAAGGATGTGTTATTACACTCTGGAGTCCTTATAGATTTAGAATCAATTCGTGAATGTATTTGTTCTATTGGAAACTCTAAAGTTGTTTCTTCCCAGATGAATGAAAGTTTGATTTCTTAAATAAAAAACAAAACTATGAAGTCCAAGAGATTTTTTTTTTAAAAAAACATAAACTTTATGGCTTTGTTTGTTTTTACGAAGAAAAATAATAAATGTACTTAAGAAAAACTTACAAAAATCTTATTTCTCCACATATTACTTATTGCTATGCTTGAAATCATGAAATTTGAATTTAAAAAAAAAAATTAATAAAATGAGTCTTGTAAGTAAAATTGTAAGTAAAAGTATAAGTACATGTAACACTACTCTTTCACAAATCATCTCATCTTATGTCATCTAATCGTTATAACTTTTCTCAGCTCAAAAAATAATTCATTTTTGTAAATTCTAAGACAAAAATAATATTAAAAAATAATATTCTAACAATATTTTACTCAACTTTCAACTTTCATATAATCTCATCTCATCTCTTTTGTGTAACCAAACGAGGCCATAAGTAATCTGGTTGTCTCATTTAATGAAAGAGAAATGCTTTAGTTACACAAAATTATATAAAAATAAACTCACAAAATAATCTCATTTGTGTAGTTTATTTTTTTATTATTTTTTTTGTAAATATTTTTTTAATATTCTTAATCATTAAGAAAGAATTAAAAAATATATAGTTTTATTAATAATAACTTCCTTAATCACTAAATAAAATTAAAATATTCGAATGATAACTTTGACTAAATAGCCTTTTAGGCTCGGTTTGAATACACAAAACATCTCATTTCATTTCATCTCATCATTACAATTTTCTCAAACTCCCACACAAAATATAATAAACAATTTATGTTTTCAAATTTCATAATAAAAATAATATTAAAAATATATTCTAATAATATTTATTTAACTTTCAACAAAACATCTCATCCCATCCGAGCTCGTAACTAGACATTACTTTCTAAACAAGAATCGGACCACTTTACTACTCAGAGTAGCTTGCTCAATCTGATCGTTATGAAAAATTAAAAATTTTTTTTTTTTAAATTTTTTTATTCACATTTTTTTATCATTTTAAAATATTATAAGAAAATATAAAAAAATTAATATATAAATAATTATTTTCTTAATTATTAAATAAAAAATAAAAATAAAATAAAACATATAAGAGGTGAAAATGATGGAAAATGAAATGTCAAACTAACATTTTTATCTACGGGTGATGCACTGGGCTGTAGTATTATTTTATATTTATTTTGTTTAAATAATTTTTATATAAATTTTTTTAATATTTTTAAATATTTTTAAAAAATAAAATAAATTTAAAATATTATTAAGAAAATATTTTTTTAATCAGAAAGTAAAAAAAATATATATTAAAAAATACTTTCTTAAACATAAAGTAAAATAATATTTTTATAATTTTTTATTTTACTTCATGATTAGGAAGGTATTTTTTAATAATATTATGATTTTTTTTAAATATTTAAAATAGACATGCTACAGCTCTCACTGAGGATTCTCGTTAGGCTTAATATGTACTTTTTTATGTGTATTTTTTTAATTTATTTTTTATATAGATTTTTTTTACACTTTTAAATATTTTTAAAAAATAAAATAAATTAAAAATATCATTAAAAAACAATTCATTAATCAGAAAGTAAAAAAAAAAATCATTAAAAAATATTTCTTTAATTATAAAGTAGAATAAATATTATTTTTTATTCTATTTTGTGATTAAGAAAATATTTTTTAATAATATTATAATTTTTATTTTATTTTTTAAAATATTAAAAATTAATAAAAATATTTATATAAAAAAAAAACTAAAAAAAATAAATAAAAAAAATGCTACCGTCCAGCAGAGCCCCCAGCGGGGCGTGAAGCATTTTCCTTTTATCTACACAATGTTGCAGCCTTAACACATGCGTCATGCAACGCAAGCCAAAGAAAACGCCAGTTATTGTCTGGAGTTCCAAACTTAAAAAGTCTCCTCCCCCGTCCACAGTTCACACCACACCAACGAAACCAGCTTTTCTTTTCTATTTATGCTCACGCCTTTTGCTTTCCCAGGTTGTTGTCTTTAAAATCTACTGTCTCTCTCAGTGCCCCTATCTTTACTTTAATGCCGACTGACAACTAAGCTCCGCTTATACGATTTCAAATTATCTCTAACCAATATAAGTAATTATGTTCAAATTTCGGTTTTATTTTTATTTTTTATAAATAAGATGAGGTGAAATGAGATAAAAATTAAAAATTAAATAAAATATTATTAAAATATATTTTTTTAATATTATTTTCATTTTAAAATTTAGAAATATTAAATTATTTATTTTATTTTGTATGATAATTTAAGAAAATTATAATAATTAGATGAGATAAAATAAGTTGAGTTGAAAAAACAAACGAGACCTAACAGCATCGGCAATAGCTTAACTATTATCAAGTCTAAATTTTGACTAGAATTTGAAGTTTTGGCTATAGTCAAAATTTTTAGAGAGGTTAATTCATATTAGACTAATCATCTTAAAGTTAAAATAATAACATAATATTATATGTTTTAATAATATTTAAAAAAATTAATACTTTGTAAATATACTTGTATTTAATATTTATTTTATATTAATGTTAAAATTTAATATTAAAAGAGAGAGGTAGCTGGATGAAAAAATTATAAAATATTGATTTAATTTTTCTATAATAACTCTTCAAATAAGATTAGGGGTTCTAAATTACAGTAGTTCAAAGTTTTATAAATATCCTTTTAGCTAGTTTGAGTTTTAATTAAAAAAAACTAAAATTTGGACTTGACTTAACATCTTTGCCTACACTCTTTCTAGGTTTAAATTTTCCCTCTCTTGAATCCTTTGAGGGCCTTATATCCAAGTACTATGAGCAGGGCCACTGCTCTTCCATCTCTGACCATGATGACAAATTCAATAGGATAATCATGGAGTTCTGCTATTTATGTGTAAACACGCCAGCAGATCATTTTCTCACCTCCTATTAGGTGTGTCAAAAAAAAGTCTGAAACTATTTTTTTTTTTTTGTCATATAATGCTATTGTTGTGCAAAATCTATATTCTTGCGTTTTTAAAAAACTGTTATCAGCTGGAGATGATCCAAGGATTAGCTGAGATAGGTTAAAATGGTTATGTCATTGACTTCTCAGGATTGGGACATATGGCTCAAAGGGAAATGGCCTATGTTTTGTTGTGACAAAGGTTAAGGACAAATAATATTGTAAATTATGTTTCCTAAAGTAAGTAGTCAATGATTCTTTTATAAAAATTTATGAACTTAACTCATCTTATAAAATCGGTTCTCTAAGAAATGACTGTTTATTCTTTATAAACATGCTTAAGATCTTATCTACATGCAATGTGAGATTATTTCTCAACACCCCCCTCACGCATAGGCCAATATTTTTCCTAATATTTGTCACGAGATAAGTAGTATGAGCCCCTATTCGTCCTGTGGCAGACTCTAATATTATGAAAAAGTTCACGAGCCTAACTCATCTCATAAAATCAATTTTCTAATAGAGGATTGCTCATTTCTTATAAACATGCCTAATACCTTATCTACAAACAATGTAGAGTTATTCTTCAACATCTTCATCTCCAAGTCAATGTTGGAAAGAACAAGCTTTGTTTGGTATTGGGTTGATTGTATTTCAACATCTGAGTTTCTTTTTTAATGCTGTAAGTTGGTAACTCAAGATACATTATTATTGTACTAACTCAATATTTTTTGAAAGATGGGGTGCAATTGGGATATATACATATTTATTTATGTTCCAAGTCAGTCAAATATGTTCAGAGTTCCCCAATGTGCACATGCAAACCCATATATGAAGGGCATGTTACCAATAAGATAACAGATTTGCTAAGTCGTATGGGTTTTTTAAATGGAAAGAATCAGTGTAGCTTAAGTGGGTATGTGGTCCTATGCAGATATATGTATGACATACTAAGCTTAAGGGTGTTGAGCATGATTCTCTGCCTTCAAGATCTATTCTCTTTTCTATTCTCTCTTTTCTAATTAAGAGTTGGAAGAAAATAGTAAAAAAAAAAAAAAAAGTATAATAGAGTGGGATGAATAATTAGTGACCCCTCAGTAAAAATGAAATCTAAATTATATACCATACTCTCATCTCAGATCCACCAGATTGTATTGATGTGGCATTATCCATCAACGATTAGGTCAGCTCTTGTATTTTAAAATAAAAAATTCAAACGTTATAGATAATGCCACATCATCACAGTAAAATAATAATAGAATGAGAGTGTAGTATATAACATTTTCCTATAGTATTAAGCTATAGCTCTATCCTGTGCCGACGTTTTCTTCAAGGACATCTTACATTCTTTCCAGGACCCCCATAAAAAAAGTGAGTTCCCCATGCATTATTCCACACTTGCTTTATATCATAACAACTTGGATGATCAGCCAAGAGATGAAGGTTTGTTAGAGGAAGCAAGTTATTATCCCAGTCAACAGCTTGCAAGTTTCTGAAATAGGATGCTTTTCCAAATCCTTCTTCTGCAAAATGGCCGCTACCCATTTGAGTAGATGTGTGAAAACCTGAAGATCTAGAATTTACAATCTCTCCCCCAAATTGTATCATGCTAGCATGGCTTCTTAAGTGACTGAAAAGGAATGCAGGCCAATATCCAACAAGCAGACCGGATCCAAATTCCAGCCACCAATGTCCATGCTTTGGATCCTAGACAAAAACAAAAGACATTATTTTTTTTTAGTACGTAGTTTTGTGCATACATTGCTTAGGTCTTCTTCTTGTTTCTTATGATGTCTTTGACTGTAAAATGGTAAACATGATGAGTTCTCCCTCTATGGTCTCATTTTCTTATTATCCACTGCTAATTACATGGGAAGGAAAAGGGGTCACAACCATACATGTGTGAGTAAAGATTATAGAAAATGTCAAATGAAAAACTTTGCTTCTGTCTCTTCAAGCCATAAAAAGTTTATAACATGTATAATTTTCAAAAGAGGAAAAACTCCCATTGAGTCGCATCATTCAATCTCGTGTCAAATGACTAAAATTTCAACATAATTTATAAGGTCATGTCAATATTATATAATTTTAAACTTTATAGGTTGTAGAACACTTCATTTTCTTTTCTTTTCTTTTCTCGTCAACACTTTATATTATTTTCTCCATAACTAATTTATTAAAATTAGTAATCAAAGATGTTACATTCAAACAACTTCGCAACCATGTTACAAACATAATTAAGACCCGGTTTAGATATATAAAACTATCTTATTTCATCATTACAATTTTTTCAAAATTTCATATAAAATATAATAAACATTTCAACTTTTTCAAATCCTAAAATAAAAATTATATTCTAACAATATTTTATTCAATTTTCAATAAAAACATCTTATTTTATCTTATCGGAATTGCGTAACTAAACGAGAAACAAAATATATTTGAAAATTAAATTTTATTTCCCACTCATCACGCGGGTGCACGATTAGTTTATTTAATAGCAAGTGTTTCACTAAAGAAGAAAGAGTAAAAGTTGATGCACCAGGCCGAAGCCTTTCTTAAAGCAAAAGAAGAGAATCTTAGGTTTTAAATAACATGAATGAATAGGGGAAAAATCAGACAAGTTTTTGTCAAAGAAAGGTACTTACTTTGGTTCTCAGTCAATCAGTTAAGAAGTGATTTGCGTAATGTGTCGGCAATGCAATTTCAGATTCTTTTTAAGGGTTTTATAAAAAAATAAAAAAAATAAAAAAGAACAATAAAAAAAAAAGAAAAAGAAAAGAAAAACAAACAAATAACTTTGATCATAATGACATTATTAATTGTTTGAATGTCAACGTATAAGGCTTACCTTCCAAACCATTACGCCAATATCAAATTGTCTACCATTGTAGGAGGACCTTGGAGAGATTGCTGCTCCAATAGCAACCTTGTTGTTGGTTTGGACGAAGCCTGAGCACAGTAAATTGTAACATCCAGTTGTTTGGTATGCATCGGTCTGTGCATATTTGAATACAATGTCAATTGGCAATAGTCATGTTATGCTTTCTAGCTAGTGTCTAAGAGGTGAAAAGAGCTGGAGTTCTTACTGTCCAATAAGTGAAGAACCTTGGATTATTGTCTCCATACAGCTCAGGGCTAACCTGAAGAACATACGATCACACTATCTTATTATGATGCTCTATAAAAGTATTGGTACATTTTAAAGGCCCGTTTGGATACAGAGGTAAGATTTATCTCATCTCATCTGATCTAATTTCAACTAATAATTTCATTATTATTCACAAACTATCTCAACTCACTATTCAAACGGGCCACGGAGTAGAGGACACATCCTTCGTGCTATTGGCAGGCTACAGTTTGATTTGTGAGAAAAGTTGAAAAATCAAATTCTACCATGCCAATAGTGTGAAGGACTTGTTCTTCACATCGACTTGCAAATATAATATCTCTCTCTTTCTTTGTTTCGACTAGTTCCATGCCGTATTGACTAGTGAGCAAGGTTCAAAAAGAGACTGGTTTATCATGCTGTGTATATGTATACCTGTAAAACTAATTGGGAAGTTTCTACAAAATTGCATTAGAAAGTTTAACATGCTGTTTATAAAGAACATAGGATAGACATAGAGCATTAGGCAATGATAGACTTGCCTGCCAACCAGCTTCAATGGTATTTAGATCATTGCCAAAGGAACCAGAAATGACCCATATTTGTGTCAAGCTGAATTCATATTGATCAGTAACGCGGGGCGCCCACACGTTTATGCTGGCCTTTGCTCCATAATACTGATCTCCATTTACAAATAGAACTGCATGCTGCAATCAGAAAAAGTATTCAGTAAAAAAAAAAAAGCAACATAGAGAAAACAGAACAGAATATGGAATGTTACGATCCAATAAATCTATCTGCAGATGGGTTTTAACTGAATGTGATATGCTAGCACAGACCAATCAGGAAAACAAGCTAACAACTTGAGCAAATCGTTGCATACCCACCATCCAAATTACATTTCTGTTGCGGGAAATTAGCCCTTTTTGGGAGCCAGTGGTTCTAGGGATGAAAGAATGGAAATGATGGAAGAGATTTACATTTCAAATTATGGAAACGAAAAATGAAATGTAGAAGTATTCTACTCTAGCAGTGATGGAAACTACTTCCCAGGACAGGGTTCCGGTCCTTCCGGAATCCTGTTTCCATTTCCATTCGCTAGTTTTTTTCTGTTTTTGTGTTTTCTTTTTTTATAAACTTGGGTGTTCGCGATTTTTCTTTTAAGATTCTAACCTCATGACCACTGCCTGAAGAGTCTCTTCTAACATGTCTTGTTGGTTTTCTTCCATATCTTCCAACAGAACTTGCTCTTAAAATATCTTCTTCTGTTGTTCTTCTGATTGGAACAGTACCCTCTGGGCAGGATTCACCAGATTCAGTCCATAGCTGCAAGCTCTCTGCCACTGTATCTGCAGTGTCATGGCCTTTTGGCCTTTCCGGTGGATCCTGCAGAACTGAAGCCTTTTATTACCTCAATTATCTATAATAATCCCCTCCCCGCCTCCCAAAAAAAAAAAAAACTTATACTATGATCAAAATGTTTTTCCTTAATTTTCTATAAGGTTCAACAATCTTGATAGAAAGGGGAAGAAAAGTGATATTACCAATGGTTTCTGTCCTCTCAGCTGAGGATGGTCAAAAGCTGGTTGGAGATGAGACAGCACACAGTCTATAACATCACCATCAGGGCTCTGCAGCCAAAATGAACAAGAACCCAGATCAATAAGCATCCAACAAAATAAATATATGCATAGAGAACATCAAGAAAAGCAAAGGTATATGCCTGAATTGTCTTCACAGCAGGTTTGTTGATCTTCCTGAGATAACCTCTGACACTCTTCAGCTTGTGCAACTCAGAACCTGGGTGAAAAGTTTGGTTAGCCAGCAGAGAGTGGCTGGAATCTGACACAATAGAGAGGGACAGGGCAGGGCTAAGCAAGCAAGTTAAAAGAAGGAAAGCAACGAGAAGCATGGGAATGATTGAGGCAGTATTGTGGGAAGAAGAGGAAGCTAGATTTGAGGAATGATCTTGCTCTGTTGTTTGTTTTGGTACAACAATTTGTGCTTGTATGCATTCGTGTTGTCTTATTGTGGGATGAATTGTAGAACATGGTTCATTCCTCTGTTTTGTCCATGGAACTGAATCTCTCTTCATGTCCATACAAAACAGAAGAAATAATTCAAAGAAAACCCAAAGATTGTGCTCACTTCCTCACCATTGACAACATATAAATTATAAACAAGCCCATCTCTCTAAAAGAGACTTGTGTCTTGGTTTTGTGTTCTGACAGCCGAGAAATTTCAAGCACGAGCATATTAAAATAGACCTGGATTGGTGGGGTTGTACTTTTCGAAGTCTAACCCCATAACAGCATGTGGTCAAAAGAGTTCTTTAATTTTCTCAAAGCAGAGAGAGAGAGAGAGAGAGAGATGCCTTAAGATGGAAAAAAAGAATACGAAGACTGAGAGGTGAACTTTGGGTTGGATTTAATTAGGCCAAATGAGTGCAGAATCTCACAGTTCATCCTTTTTTCTTTCCTTCTAATCTATTTTACTTTAGTTTCTTGTAACAAATATTTCCCATTTGGAATTAATTCATTCTGGGCTTCCAGATATATCTTACTATCATTATTATTAATAAATTTATAAATTTTTTTTTACAATCTTAATCGAGGGACTGCGTGTACAGTCTCATTAATAAATGAGAGTAAAAAGAAATTTTAAAAATAATATTATTATAATTTTAAAATTTTCTTAAATAAAAACTATATGTAAACGGCTTCATTTGGTTGATGAACTCCTCTCAATTCATCTCAACTCATCATTACAACTTTTTCAAATTCCAACACAAAATATAATAAACAATTTAACTTTTTCAAATCCCAAAATAATAATAATATTAAAAAATAATATTCTAACAATATTTTATCATCTCAACTCAACATCCAAACACAATCTAACTCTTAAATATGTTCCTTTTATCTCACATATAGGATCTTTTTGGGGATCACATGATAATTCTTTCTCTTTGAGGGAGGGGTTGGGGTTTTCTTAGAGTTGGTGTGTTTCTTTTATTTCATGTTAATACTGTAAAATTTCTGTTTCTAAAAAAAAAAAAAAAAAGTTCTGAAAATTGCAGTCAAGAAGAATGATATCATGCTGGCATACATGAAGCTGTGACCACTATGAAGTGGAAGAGAATAATTGAACATTTGGTGGGCCATTCTATTCATCATATCATAAGCCCTTGTGATGAATAAATTCCTTGCTTTCCAAACGGCTGTGGAATTTCTTTTGACAATTTCTATGAATTTGTTGGCAATCAAAAGCTTCTGGTAATGATTTCCCGTAAGACCGCATTCATATCAGATAAAAATTTTGCTCAATGTACCCATGTGCTCTTTTAAAATATTGCATTTGCAATTTGGAAGTGCTTTTTAATATTATATAGTGTATAAATATTGTGTAGTTATTTTAAAAAAGAATAGAATCTATTATTAAAAAATTAATTAATTTTTTTTATGTGGGTCTCGTATATATTTATTTTTTTCAGAGTGATTATTTAGTACTTGCGCATTCACGACTGCAACTATCATTTCTTTTTTCCTAATCTTTCATTATAGTAGTTCTATTCTAAATACAATTTTAAAATATGCAAGTTTTGTATATTCATTTTAAAAAATAGGGGAACTCAATGCTAAAAAGTAAAATTTTTCAAGTGGGTCTTGACTCTTAAATTTACAGTACAACCTATAACAGTATAGATTATTTTTTAAATTTAATTTGCAGAAAACTTAAATTTTAAATTATTTGTGCAATTCAAGTTATGTCTTGTTAGAACATTCTCATTGGATTAGCTAAAAGTTAAATCTAATGAAAATTTAGCTATTAAGTCATAAAATAGCTCACATTGAAATAGCTATAAGTAATATCTAAAATTATTTCCAAATTTGAAAGGAACTATTCATTCATCAAATCTATTTTATATTCTTTTTTTCTCTCTCCTTTTACTATCAATTATTTCTCTCTTCATTTTAAATGACAATTGAAAAAATATAATTAGAATATAATTATTAATTAATATATAATATTATGAATAGTAAAATATGATAAAATAAAATAAATTCATAATTAAAAAAATTAAATTTTTTTAAAATTATTAATTACTCATTACTATATAATGAATAAATAGATAATCCAATGTGAAGATTTGATGTGAATAGTCAAAGTTAAATTCATTTTATATTATTTTATTATCATATAATAAAAAAATAACTATTCTAATATAGAAATTTATATGAATGTAATAACTAAATGTTAAATTCATCTTATATTTATTAAAAATATATTTTAATTTTAACTAACCTAATGAGAGTCCTATTAGCAGCATGGATGCAATGTCACTTTGGCTGAGAGGTCGAGTGTCCTCGATGATTTGAAAATCTAACTGACACAACTGATTCACCTGATTTTCTTCTCAGTCTCGTTACAGTTTTACCTGAAAAAAGAGTGAGATAATCATGGTAGGACTGATATAATCACACAGGAAAAATTGCTGTAGGCCCCTGGTGCCACCAGTGGGGGCCCACATTGGTACAAGATGTGCATTTTGAGTTGTACTTCAAATCTTGTTTATATGGCAACAAATTGCGAAGTTAGGAAGAAAATAAATCAAAGATAGAAGAAAATGGGGTTACTATTTGATTGCCTTTTGACCATCTGAAAGCAGAGATTTAAGGAGAGCCTCATGTTTGGAAAGTAGCAGTGTTTTCGTGCATTGCTTTTTTGAAAAGTGAGGCATTGAGAAAGCAAAGTGCAAACCCCCTAAGTTTCTCAAGAGGTGACTGAACAAAGTCATTTATTTGTAACAGGCAAATGGGGACCCTTCTGACATCTTCAGTAATGAAATTCAACATCAGTGGTCAGTACCTCCTTTAGAAGGTGCAAGTTTGAAGCTACCTAAATTATTCATCTCTAATAGATAGACAACTTACCAAAAGGGAGGAGGGTGTAAGGTGAGTCTGTAGTATCCTTGCTCTCTGTTGTTAGGGGTGAAAATCGACTTCATCGGTGCGATTTTAGGATAAAATCGACGCCGACCGATAGTTTATTTTTGAGGGAGGAAACCGGCCGAAACCGATCGATGGGGAGAAGAAACACCGGCCGTCTCGACACCAGTAGTTCTCTGGCAGTTCACGGTCAGTTCATCGGCGAGTTTCGTCTGAGAGAGTAGAGAGAGAGAGAGGGGATGAAAAATGTGATCACGTCACTGGGGAAGAAGATATCCGAGAAAGAAGACGACCTAATTTCAAAACGAAACCAAACGGCGTCGTTTTACTTAATTTTTTTCTAATACACTATGAATAAAACGACGCCGTTTGGTATAATACCAAACGACGTCGTTTCAATTATTGTAAAACATAATTACAGACTTAAAACAATGCCGTTCCACTTAAACTTAAGTGGAAAGACGTCGTTTTGAATACAGAATATATATAAAAAATAACATTTCTTTAATCGGCTGGTTCAGCGGTTTGAACCAGGTTCGAACCGATGCCGAATCGGCCGATATCGGTTTACACTATTCTCTGCCGCACGCCAACCGGTTCTTCACCGGTTTCAGCAGGTTTCGAGCTCCGACGGCCGGTCTGAATCGGTCTAGGTCGGTTTCTCGATTTCTTGTATAGCCCTATCCGCTACCGCTATAAAAATAGATTCGGCCACTGGACGGGACGATAACGAATGTCATTTACAAGTAATATCAGAACAAAAATCATGAATTTAACTCGTGAGTCATGATTGAAAAAGGCATACGAGTTGCGATGTTGAAAGTCATAAAAGACTTGAGGACGTCTTTCCTAATATCAATTAATTTTAAGTGAATTGACTACAGATACTGAGAAATTGGAGTAAAAGGAAGGGAGGGTGAAACTTCAAACCCACATCATATTTGTAACTTTTTTCTTATTAAAAATATTGTATTATCTTAAACCTAGTAATTCTCATTGGCTATGGCTTGGCATTAGTTTATGGTATAGCACAATGGTACGGGCCCTTAGACCTGGTTATCTTTCTGGGGTTCTGGGCAATGTGCTTGCCACCTACAAATGCTTATTCTTTGCCTACCATTCTTTAGCTCTCTCTTCTTTACACAAAGTCCCACTCACATTCTCTCAAACACCTCTGCTGCAAGTAAAAGGAAAGTGTAGGGGAATATTGCTTTGGTCCACATTCTGCCACTCTCTCCATAAACAACTGGCAATGAAAAGTAATAATTAAGTTCTTTCATTTGAATCATGCCCCCTTTGTAAAGTTTTGTTCTGCAAGAATATAAAGATTCCAACCTCACAACTGTCAGAAACTTATCTCAATATCTCCATATCTCCATACAGTTAAATCTTAACCCAGATGTAACCATAGATAATCTTCTTAAAGTTTGTGTTAAAAGAAGGAATGTGCTTTGATAAATTAAATAGCCATACTGTTTGGGAAAGGCTGCCAAACCCATGCCATGCTTTTGAAAGGGTGAAATACCTGCAGAATATAGAAATAGTGGAGTTGTATATAGCCAGATAGGAATTGCAGACTAAACGGCTAATTTTATTGAAATAGCTCTTGAAGCAATTCTCAAGCATGCCCACAGGAGATTCCATAGCTGATAACTGTAGCTCATCATCCTAAACAATAATGGAACATAAGCTATAGCCATATTCCAAAAGCTAAAAGAAGTAAAGAAAACTTGTTTGTTTTGCCATTTTGGTACTGAAAAACAAGCTATATGATCTTTTGTGTTGGAATGTGTTCACAATATCATTCATTCTCTGCTACCGCTTTAGAGATAAATCTATGGGGTGCAATGTTGAATATCATGAAATAATTGAGCGTGTCTTCTCTAATACCAATTGATTTTCAGTAGATTCACAGCTCAAGGTCTGACAAAATTGTATCAGTGAAGAAGACATGGTACAAGCACGCGACACTCGAACCAAGATGATGCCTTATTTGCCAAACACGAGTACATTGTCAATGAAGATTGTTTGCCCAGAAAAAATAATGCAAACTGAGGTAGCCCACTACCCGTTAGTGCTCCAATCTTGGAAGGGTTGAAAATGGTGATGGGTCATCTATCTGCAATGGAGGTGGATTCCATGTGAAGCTATCTTTCTGGTGTATAAAAAATGTTAATCTTTTTCACAATCTTTATGAAAGAAAAGCTGAAAACACTAACTTTATGAAAAGCATCACTTGGAATAGTGCAAGAGTCAAGTCTCTTAAGCTATAGCTAGAATCAACTTGAATCTATATACTCTCCCCCACATGGGTACCGACATTGCCACAAATGGTGATAAAGAGGTGTTGTTTAATTCCTTTACCAGGTTGTTTGACATTGGGGATGGTGGAGCTAGTGGACCAAAACTCAAAAGGCATCTATCCATTGCAACCAATAATGTTACTAAAAAAAACAATTAGGATTAGTTTGGATGATGAGATGAGATGAGATGATTTTAAATGAGTTGAATAAAATATTGTTAGAATATTATTTTTAATATTATTATTGTTTTAAGATTTGAAAAGATTGACTTGCTTATTATATTTTGTATGAGAATTTGAAAAAGTTGGTAACAATGAGATGTGATGGTTTTTGTATCCAAATGAGAGCCTTTGTTGTGGGCATATATGAACTACTTATAAAATTTGCCCCTTTTTTGTATGTCAGATGAATAATTAGTAGGCATTATCAGTGGCGGATCCAAAAATTTTCTTGAGGGGGGCAACTTTTTTAACGCATGACATGTTTATGTAAAATAAAAAGAGATAGATATTAATCTTAATTTCATGAAAAATTAAAAAAAAATAACTATATATAAAAATTAGATCTCAATAACTTGCTATATATATACATGCAAAGATAAAATTCTAAAAATACAACTTAGCATCCGTTTCAGATTTCTAATGACAATGTTTCATGGATATATATTCATCCATTATTACTTTTGCAATGAAGTAATGAGAATTTATTTTCTTCATAAAAACTATCAAGTGATTTTTTAGAAGTCGATCTTTCATTCTAGTATGTAATTTAGTGTATCAAGTTTAATATAAAATCTAGATATTTTAGTGTCACATTAAGCATAAAATACTACGATTGAGATCTTAAATAAATATTTTCTTGCTCAATGAAGTCTAGGGGATAAAACTTATTAATTATTTTTCCTATAGAGTATAGATCATCAAACTTAAATAATTTTCTTAAATTTATTTCACTTTGAGTTCCATATTAAGAAGCATAATATTAGTAAAAGACTTTGGGAAACAAATTAATAAGTTTATTATTTCTCATAAACCTAATTTTAATTTAATTTTAGGGAGACCACATCAAAGAAAATAGATAATATATACAAATTATACAAATTTTTGGGGTTATAGGAAAAAAACTGGAAATATATTTATATGTATATAGAAATTTTAGAAAATCTTAGAGAGTATATGAGAATTACAAATTTTTTGGGAAGGTCATTTCCTATATATATATATATATAATTATGAAACAAATTTAGGAAGAATTTTGGATATTTAAAAATTTTGGGGGGCCACTCGAGTTGTTCCATCACTAGTAATATCAGAGTATGACGTGGTATTCTCATCCTATTACAGTATGTCATGCCATTAAAAACTCGACATGTTGGAATAATATAACACTTTAAAAGTATCATGTTATTTATAATATAGGAATACTTGATAATCTTCCCTTACGTCATACCAAGGCTAAAACTTAATAGTTCTTCTTTGTATCAGAAATGGCGAAGAAAAAAAAAAAGAGTAGGGCAATTATGCCGCCCCACTCTTACAGCTGATTGTATTTTTTTTAATATATTTAAATAATTTAAAAAATAAAAAATATATTAATATATTTAAAATTAATTTCTTAATTATTAAATAAAAAAAATTATGCAAACAGTCAACTAGACTATAAGAGTGGGGGGCCTATGGTTGCCAAAAGGCCCAAACATTGCGGGCTGAGCAATAAAGCAGAACCTAGACCACACAAGATGGAGACTGGAGTTTCATCTTTTATTTGGAAAATGCTACTCATCCCGCACTCACGTCCCGTTCGGCCATCCCGCTTGACGTGGCAATTAAAATATAAAAAACAAATGAATAAAATAAGGGGCAGAGAACGCACCCCCCGCACCCGAACAAACGTCCAGCTTCCTTCGCGAATACCCTTCGCGAGCAGAGAACCCGTTCGGACCCAGACCCCGCGTGCAGAGAACCCGTTCCGACCTCATCTCCCTTTCCTCCATCTCCGACCTCTCATCACCGACCTCCATTTCATTTTTTTTTCCTCACCCAGACCCCGCGCAGCGCTCTCTGCGTCGTCTCGTCTCCCACTCGTCTATCCCATTCGGCGCAGCCATCTCCCCCAGCCCCACGAGTTTGAGCACCACCACTCTCGGCCATCTCTCCGTCGTCGGACCCAAGGTCTGTTGTATTTGTTTCCCTTTCTCAGTTTCCCTGCAATTGATGTCCGAAGGCTTATTATTATTATTTTTTTTTGGTTTGTCTGGGATTCGTATTTTCTGCTGAGCTATGTTGTTATTATCTCAATGTATTGTACTAAGGAAGGGAAATAAAATAGAAAGATGAAGAAATTTGTGAAACAAGAAATTGCACTTTACATATTTGTGCAAATGCTTGTGAAAACCGAAAATCAAAATGGGTTGGGTAAATTAATTGCGGGGGGTGCACTATATTTGTTATATATATATATATATATATATATATATATATGCATGTTTGGAGATGTGGAAGTAGTGTTGATGATTTACATTTGAAATCAATGGCTTTTTCTTTGGCACGAGTCCCCCGTACTTATTCTCTGTAGTTGTCGCCTGCTGTGATAATACACCCAAAAATAAAATTGTTTGATTAGAAGCTAGGCAGGCGTCTAGAGATTAATTTTAGCTAAGCTTGAGTACTTAGTACAAGTAATTAAACCATTACTAATTCGTATAATTAATAAGAATCAATAGTACGTAATTGCACCATGAATTAATCTTTCTTTCATCAAGCTGGTTTCAACATTTTGATGGAATCATGGAAGTAATTTAATTAAAACAGTTCTAATAGATAGTGTAGCAATTAAGCAATACAACTATACAAGAGATACTAATATATATTTTGCCAGAGAACAAAATCTGGACTTAGTAGTAGTGGCATTTCCTTTAGAATCAAGTTGATATTTCTGAAGGCAAGGATCGGTACCATCAATAATGTCGATCAGATCAAGGCTACGAAAAATCAAAAGAAATTGAGAATTCCAAAGAAGATAATTTGAGCTGTCAATCTTAACGCTTTTCATCTTCAGTCATGTGATTTTCCTTCAACTCCATGTATATTTGCTCTCACGGTCATGCATTCTGAAATATGATATTTGTTAATTTATTAGTTGATGTTAATTTATAAGCTAGATGTGTTGTCTACTATTTTTTCAATTAATGAAGAAAAGCATATCTGAACCCGAGCTAGATACCTCTTCCTGCACGAGACTAGATATTCTACAATGTCGGAAGCACGTAGTAGCACTAGCAATATCTCACGCTCAAAGAACACTTGTCAAAATGAATACCCAATATCCTTTTGTGGTATTAAAGCATGCAGACGAACTGCGCATACGGAGGATAATGACGGGCGTCGATTTTTCACGTGTCAAAACTTTCAGGTATCTCAAATCTAAATTTTGTTTGCTATAAAGTGAATGGTAATCCTTGTTTCCTAATGTATTGGCTGATTTTGCAGGCTGGGCATTCTTGCGGATATTTTTGTTGGTATGACCCAGAAATACCACCATATGGCGAGAAGAAAATCAACCGTTTGAAAACCGAAATTGAAAAGATACAACTAGCAATGGATGTCCAAACAACTCGACGTCGACTAAAAATAGAGATTGAGAGGCGCAAGAGAAATGTTGAGAGAGTCATTGTAATTTTAGTAATTTCAATGTCATGGGTACTTTGTTTAGGCTTATTTTTTGGAAGAAATTCTAAGACAATATGTAATGTTTGAATATGTAATCTTTGAAGTTAATTTCAATGTCATGGGTACTTTGTGTAGGCTTATTTTGAGGGAAATGCTAAGACAATATGTAATCTTTGAAGTTAATTTCAATGTTATGGGTACCTTGTTTAGGCTTGTTTTGAAGCAATTTCAATGTCATGAGTATGATTATGATATTGCATCAAGAAACTATTATAAAAATGACGATTACAAAAACAGATTCAATACAATCCCAATATTACAAGTAATGATCTAAACACGTCAATACAAAAATAGGTTCAATAATATCCCAATACTACAATATAAAATCCCAAGTACAAATTTGTCTCATGGCAACTACCAATAAAAAATAACTGAAGTCTTGATGAAAAGCTTCCGTAATGTTGTCCTATAAAGGCATAAAAAATATTGTCAGTAGCAACACAATTCAGTAAAAAAATTATCAAAATATTTTATTTTTACATTACCTGTGAGTGATGAGCAGTTGAAGGAGTTGAAAAAAATTTCGGCGCATGTGTCCAAACTTGACTTTGTTCATCCTAGTGTTAAAAGTATAAATTAAAAATAAATTAAAAAAATAACTACAAAAATATTCAAGACCAAGTGAATTGTAAATTTAGTATACAAAATTAATAAAAATGAACCTCAGCTTGGTTGTTGTGCAATCGCCTTTTCGTACTCGATTTCTTAATACTCTTCTTAGCGGGGTGCACTTTTCTCTTAGACGGTGGTCTTCCCTTACTCCGAACTACCAAAGGACTAAGAACTCTAGGGGTTGAAGCCTCCGTCGAAGGAGCTGTATCAACTGTGTTGCTAGTGTCATGATCAGCGATACCAGGGTACTGTGTCTTCAACTGTTCTATCTGACTAATCAATTTAACACAACTGCTCTCAGCCTTTGAAGCATTGGAACACAGTTCATAGAAACAATTTTGGATCCTATCGTACCTTCGTGCATCGTCGATGCTAGTAGTGTCATAACTACTTTTCACGAAGGTGTATTTTCGCTTAATATCTTTCCTCCACCGATCCAATATGTATTTTGATGGTATTGTATGTTGGCCCATTTGAGTTAAGACACGGAGAGCGTGTCTACACAAAATACCCTTAAACTCAAATAACTTACAACTGCATTTCACATCAAGGGGATCTTGATCAACTTCCACATTAAATGTTACACGTTTTAATAAGTCATTACCAACTTGAATCTCATCCACAACAACGAACATATATCTACCATCCTCACACCCCATCTCCTTAGTAGTCAAATATAGAAATCCTCGCAATTCCTCTTGTACCTCTTTGAATTTAGCAAGAGTATATGCACTTTGAAATTGCTTCTCAAGAGGATAGCGACTGATGCAAGGAATGTCCTTGTTAAAGGAATTGAAGTTAGCAATTGCTTCATTCTCTACCTTCCTCCTAAGGGCCGAATCATACTGGTCAACAAATTGCTTCAGAGTAGTTCTAGAGTGAACATAGTCGTCAAAAAATGCATTCATTCCTTCACTTCGCTGTGTGGTTGACATTCCTGCCCAGAATGTGTCTCTACCATAGGCCGGCACCCAATAATGTCGATCACTATACAGTGATACTAACCATGCATTCTCATTCAAATCATATGTATCGAGCATACGGCACCAATGTTCATCAAACTCATGCTGACTGAAAGAGTAATATACGCATCTATGTATGGTACTCTTTATTTTCCCGTATCGACAATGTGAGCCAAATTTCTCAGGAAGTTTTTTCATTATATGCCACAAGCAGAATCGATGCCTAGAAATTGGAAACACCCTCGATATTGCAATTTTCATGGCCTTGTCTTGGTCTGTGATGATTGCGTTTAGCGGTTGGTTATTCATACACTGCAACCATGACTGAAACAACCACTCAAATGTATCTGCGTCCTCATTGGATATCAATCCGCAACCGAGTAGGATTGACTGTCCATGGTGGTTCACACCCACAAACGGTGCAAAAGGCATTTTATAAGCATTAGTGAGATATGTTGTATCAAATGTAATAACATCCCCAAATGATTCATACACAGCTCTACTCCGAGCGTCTGCCTAAAACACATTCTTCAACCGCATTTCATTGTCAACGTCAATTTTATAATAAAACTCCGGATTTCTTTTTTGCATATCTTCGAAATAGTTACATAGAGCTACACCACCTCCAACCCCGAGGTGAAGTCGTCGTGCTTTGTCAATGTAGTTTCGACACTCCTCCCCGAATGCGCAATTCTCATAACCCCCCGCCTCAACAACCAAAGACTTAAAATTTTTGGACAACCTTATACCTGCCTCGTCATTTATTTCAAGCCTCTTGGCAACACGAGCATCAACCTTTTTAAAGCATCTAAAATGTTTTGCCTTCCCCGAACTACAGGCGTGGACGTGATCCAATATCACCTTAGATATAGTATATCCACCTTCAACATTTAATACCGCATTAATTCTAGCCTTACATCCCATCTTTACAGTTTGTCTTGGTTTCATAACATTGGCAACCGTACTCTTCGATGTGCCTCCTCGCGCGCATGCCAAGCAAAACTATCTTACTGTCCCATCGTCATCCTGTCTAATATTCCTTTTAGATACCCCAAACCCTTTCTTCTTACCATACTTCATATAATAAGCATGCACTTCTTTTACAGATGAAAATTGCATTCCAACCGTAGGTTCTTCAATTGTTTCATCACCTCCAATCTCCTTATCAATTTCTACCTCATCACACTCATTATTTGAAAATTCTATATCGGCATCCATTGCAACGTTCAAATTCTCTACAAATATAAAACATGTGAAATAAAGATATTAAAATAAAGCATTTGGCATAAGTCTTGAAATTCATCACATCAGCTATTCTATGTACGGATCAGCTATTCTTCACAACTTATTAAACTTGAATAAAATGAAAATATTACATTCAGCCAAGTATCTATTGTATAATAAAATAGCATATGGAGATCAAGACTTTTTCTTTTTCATTTTTAATCAAGCTGTGTTCATCATTGACGACAATCTGTGTAAATGCATTGATGCTGAACAGAACCACTACGGAGAATTAGTGAGATATATTGATTTTCGATTTTCACAAGCATTTGCACAAACATGTAAAGTGCAATTTCTTGTTTCACAAATTTCTTCATCTTTCTATTTTATTTCCCTTCCTTAATACAATACATTGAGATAATAACAACATAGCTTAGAAGAAAATACTAATCCCAGACAAACCACAAAAAAAAAAAAATTAATAAACCTTCGGACATGTTGCAGTGGGAAACAGCAATGCTGGGAAAACGGAACTGCTGGGAAACAAATACAACAGATGACGACGGAGAGATGGCCGAGAGTGGTGGTGCTCGAACTCGTGGGGCTGGGGGAGATGGCTGCGCCGAACGGGATAGACTGGTGGGAGACGACGCAGAGAGCGCTGCGGGGTCTGGGTGAGGAAAAAAATGAAATGGAGGTCAGTGATGATAGGTCGGAGATGGAGGAAAGGGAGATGAGGTCGGAACGGGTTCTCTGCTCGCGGGGTCTGGGTCGGAACGGGTTCTCTGCTCGTGGGGTCTTGGTCCGAACGGGTTCTCTGCTCGCGAAGGGTATTCGCGAAGGAAGCGGGACGTTCGTTTCGGGTGCGGGGGGTGCGTTCTCTGCCCGTGCGTTCTCTGCCCCTTATTTTATTCATTTGCTTTTTACATTTTAATTGCCACGTCGAGCGGGATGGACGAACGAGACGTGAGTGTGGGATGAGTAGCAGCTCCCCTTTTATTTTCCAAAACGGTAACTCATTTGTGATGACTAACTGTTGTTTAAGTAGGAAAGAGTGTCGTGTCAAGTCATGTATATTCGATTATGAGCTATATCTTATAGCGGTCCGTTTGTTCCTTCCAAAATAACAGCAATTAAAGACCTACACTTAGCTCCTTCATTTCATATACCATATACCTGTACATACCTGATAATATGAAAATGAACAACACGTGAAATCCCTTCCTCCCTCTATAGTCTACCGAAACCTCCTCCTATCCGAAGCCTCACACATCCAACACTATGCCTCCAGCCTACGCTCGACGAGGCTCATCTCACCACATCCATCTCTAACAAAACCCAATCCTCCAACCTCCAGCCTCTGCTGCCATGTAGCCCACCCCCCACCCCGAACAACCCCCCCAACCCAGATCCCTCACCCCTCTCCTCTGTGCAAATTCCCAATAACTGACGGCTGCTTGTAGTAGTATCCTTTAGTAGAAAAGGGAACACATGCATCTCCAAGTCAACAGAAACAGCAGAGCATTAGCAAGTAACTAACAGAAAACAACAATCAATCATTCAGCTTTATTTTCTTGTAGATAGCCTTAACACGTTTCTGGTCCCCCCACCTCCGTCATGGCTGAAAACTAGAAAAATTGGCCTGGTTTCACATGTCTATCTTTTATCACAAAAGAATATAACAAACCTACCACAATCCATATGAGAATACTTCATATGGACCACAACTGAAACATTTCTAATGAATTTAACATGCAGACGGGGGCATCAGTACGAGGGGGAGAAAAAAGCATTTGAATCTTTTATCCATGCCATTTGAATCTTTTACACTAAGAAACAAAACATTTTTACAAAGAGGAGTGGTGGTTGCGTTGGACTGGGTGCCTAGACGACGAACTGGGTGGCTGAACATTGGACTGGTTGGGTCAGCGACGAACTGGTGGCTAGACATTGGACTGGTGGTGGCAACAAGAAATGGAACTGGTAGTGGTCGTTTGATGGTGGCGGCAACGAATGGTCGAACTGTTAGTGGTTGCTGGTGGCGGCAATACACTTTCGCTGGAGGCAGTGAGGCACGAGTGAAGGGCTCCTATTCTCAGATAGGTGTAATCAGATGAAAAATAATCTACTTTGTATTTTATGAAATCCGATACATGTCTCATTCTAATTGAGGGTTGTTAAACCCATAAGAACAGCTGGTTGTTTCGAAGAGGAACTGTTCGATTATATGGTCAATCTAAATACGACCTGTTAAGTTAAATATGTCAGACCTTCAAAATCTAACACAACTCATTATATAACAAATCATGTTTGTGTCTTGTCAAGTCATGAATATTTGATTATATGAGTCAATCTAAACATGACTCATTAAGTTAAATGAATTAGGCATTGAAATCCTAACATGACTCATTTAAATAACGGGTAGTGTCACTCATTTTGACTCGTTTAATAATTAATTTGAAATTGATCAACACAACATTACTCATTTCAATTCATTTCATGTTAACTAGCCTCAATATATAAAAAGACAATAAAATTATCTACTAATAAAAAATATCAATATTTTTCAGATTTAAACCTATAATAAATTACAAACTCAACAATAACAAATATGAGGATATGTTCAGAATTATAATCTCAACAATAAAAATATAAGCATATAGAGAAATATCAATATTACAACTTAACAATAATAAAATTATAATTTTGAAATAAAATTTAAACGAGTTATTGTGGGATGATTTTGTGTTAATCATGTGATTGTGAGTTGACTCGTTATTAATTTGTTTATTAATCATGTTTTAACGGATTAATCTATTTCGATCTAAACTCATTTATATAAAATCAAAATTCGCTAATTTCGTATCAGATTCATATTGAATTCACATGTCGTATTATATATTGCCATCAGGAAAAAAAATGGTGTCATGTCATCTGCCTGAATACCATCGAGTCAACAATTTTATCCCCACTAGCGTGATACTTTAACCCCAAGAGAGTTGTTTTCTTTAAAATGAACAAAAAACAAACAATGTGCAAGAAAATAGAACTCTGAATTTGGTTGGCTGATTTTACAAGCAGATACTCGAAAATTATAGCTGCTAAAACTAGTCTGGTAGTCTTGAACGGTATCTTCCGCCGGTCCTTCTATCGGTACCGATAGTTTGGACCGATTACTGCAAATTGATTTCTTTTTTTTTTACATATATTTTTTTTAAATACACAATTTTATTAATAATTATTTTCTTAACTTTAAATAAAATAAAACAAAATAAAAAAACATGAATCGATCCATTTGGGAGGCCAATTTATCGGTCCCCCAAAGCATTTTCCTTCTTCCACTGTAAATGAAGAATTTCTAATAAATTTACTGGGTATCAAGCTCTTTAAAATAAGAGTTTTATTACTGATCATCTTTATATATTACAAACTATATTTGATTTATTTTTTAATTTTATTCTACTACATATTTAATAAGTGAGAGAAAAAATATGGTGTGTAAATATGATAAATAGAATTTTTCTTAAAATAAAATTTCATAGATTTGAAAATTCTTATAAAAATAAGTGCTATCTGGGTGAAACAGTTGCATTTTGCATCTTTCTTCAAATAAACATTAAATTTGAAGATTTCTTTAGTAGGTGAATGACTTTATGATTCCAATTTTTTTTAAAATATTATATTCTCAAACCACTGTAGATAATATAATTAATAAATTATTTATATGATATAATTTGATTTGAAAGAAAAATTTTAAATTTTACAAATCAAATTTCATTATTTTTAATGATATAAATGTATGCTCTACATATTGAATTGAGAATAAAATAACTTTATATATATATATATATGTATATTCTTTGTTTCAAGAAAAATTTTACGTTTGGATATTGAACTGAGTTGAGTTGAATTGAGTTAAGATGATAAAATATTGTTAGAATATTATTATTTATTTTTATTATTATTTTGAGATTTAAAAAAGTTAAATTATTTATTATATTTTATATTAAAATTTAAAAAATTTATATTAATAAATTGAAATGAGTTTAGCTTCCAAACGAACGGTAAACTACTCAAAATTTTTCTAGAATGTAAATGACATAAGCATTTTTTATGAGTTTTTATGGTTAATTGATTAACAAAGAAAATATGTGTAATATTGACGTTGGAGATAGTTAAGCCAATTTTTATTTATTTATTTATTGTTGACAAGACAATCATATCGATGATGTTACGTTGATTGTGTTATGCGAGTGCTATACATGGAGTTTTACTTAATAGGACTTGGGATAAATTCCCTTCTACCCAATCATTTTATTCCAACAAAATATAAAGTCTCCAATTGCCAATTTTGGTCTTTACGAGAATAGAATCAGCAAGATGGAATCCAACTTGAGATAAGAATCCAAATGTATCCTATTATTTTTTGCCATTTTCCCAAGCTGTCTAAGGGCTTGCTTGGCTCTTCTCAAGTGTTATAAAATATTTTATTTTCAAACATCACTCAAATATAAAATATTTTTTAATTTCAAATTTTTAATTTTTTCATCTAATCATTATTTATGGAATGAGCTTAACCCTCTCCCAAGGGCCAATTGGATATTATCGTGGGCTTGGGCCATGACATGGTCTAGTAAGCTAGTGAATATAAGGCCTAACTCTATATAAGTCTCATCTAAATAGAGCTAGATCACTAACTGCCGAGATTTTGAGATGAAAGAGTGATCGATTCGTTTGGAGATAAGATAAGCCTCAATATCTATAAGATTTGAATTTCAAATAACAGGCAGGGCGGTTATTGAATATTATCCGAAAAAGTCACAAAGCTGTATTTATAGCATTCGGGTACATGATTATGATATGATCTAAATTTTTGACCGGAGAAATCATATTATTATTGGCTGACTTAGGCATCGGAGGTGTCCCGTCGAACCCTCAGGCCTCTTTACTCTTTGGTTGTAGGTGATCACGTGTAAAAAGGCTTGAAACACGTCTTCAACAATCTAATTATTATAACTTTTTTAAACTTTCAAACAAAACGTAAAAAATAAAACTACTTTTTCAAATTTCAAAACAAAAATAATATTAAAAAATTATAAATTTATAAAATTTTATTAAAAAGTTCATCTCTCATTTTCCAAAACCAAATAAAATATTTTTAACTCAAATCATTTCACTCCTATTCACATATATATTGAGATATTCTAAGGCCCCATTTGGATACGCAATTGGTTTCATTTTATCTTATATCATCTCATTTCAACATTTAAACACTACTAAAACACAAACATTTTTCAGTTTATCTTTCATATTTTTTCATTTTGGGCAGGTTTGGTAATCAAAACAAAATATAAAATTTTCATCTCATCTCATCTTATCTTATCATTACACATTTTTTCAAATCTACATACAAAATATAATAAACAATTCAATTTTTTCAAATCCCAATACACCTTTTTCAAATCCTAAAACAATAATAATATTAAAACATAATATTTTAAACTTTAAAATAAAACATAAAATTCTCATCTCACTCTCTAAACCTACCCTTAATCATTATAATTTTTTTAAAGTTTCATATAAAACATAAAGGGACCTACTAAGGCTATCAAAAGTGGCTCTCGAGGATTCTTACCATAAGTGCAAAATGTACTTTTTTATTTTGTTTTGTTTTTTAAGCATTTTTAAATCTATTTAAACATAAAAAAATACAAACTCATTTAAACATACTTCCTTAACAATTAAATAAAAAATAAAAATAAAATGGGAATCGGTAGCTTGGGATGCATCCTCAATGGATGCAGTATTTTTCAAATATAAAAATAATTTGATTTTTTTAAATCTTAAAATTAAAATAATATTAAAAAATTATTTACTAATAATATTTTAACTTTATAATATTTTTATTCAATTTTTTATCTCTCATTTTTTAAAATTCGATAAAAATTTTAACTCAAATTATTTGACTACTCTTTTATCCACAAACCATCTCATTATTATTAATAGATTTCTCACTTAGATATCCAAACCGACCGAGAAATAAATCTCACTCACCAATTTTGGTACGAGACAATTTCTTCTCCCCTTACTAAAAAAATAAAAAATAAAAAAAGAGAGGAAAAAACAAACAAGGGAAAAAAAAAATAAAAACGGCGTCGCTTTAGGGGCTTCGGAGTTAGGATAAGCACCGTGGGGCATCACACATCGTCATCAGTTATCACCAACCGAACTCTGTGACACGAAAAGCAGTAAATTTCCAGTTATCAAGAAGAGCAATCAAAAAGGGCAAAGAAAAATCAATGGCGTTTCGTCTGTGTCAAAACCTTCGTCACCCGCTTGTCCCTCCGCTTAAATTTTCCATGAAAGCCACTCGAACTAGCAAGCTGTGTGTTCAGAACTGTATGCTGGACCCGAAAGAGTCACGCAAGGTTTCTGCTCCTGAATCCTCTTTTTGAATGCTTTCTATGGCCATCTTTTACTGGGCATATTATCTATGCAATGCTTGTTCAGTTATTTTAATTATGAATGCATTTAGCCAAGGATTACCATTTTGCTGTATATCTCTTTATATAACGTTCCCAATTGACTCATTTGCTGGCAGAGAAAGACGTAGGAATAAAAATTATGTTCGAATTCTAAATCCTGAATTATGAATTTTTTTTTAGTTTCCAGAAACCAAAATGTAATAAACTTACAAAGATTAAACTTTTTTTCTCTCTTTCGGTTTTGTTTTGTTTTGTTTTGTTTTAAAGCTTTTGCAGCAACAAAATGGATAAAAGGGTTTTAGTTGCTGAAAAAATGTCCCAAAAGTGAAGTACGAGCTTAAATCTGAAGGGTAGTAATAACAATCATTCAGGCTTTCAACTAAACTTATTTGAACTTAAAATTGAGGATAGTAATAATAAGAACTTAAAATTGAGGATAGTAATAATAAGAACACAACCATTTGGCTTGGTTCATATGAGGTTCAAAATATCAGCCGTAGCTCAGAAATATACACACGCATATATAATATGTAAGCAATACCAAAAGCATAGATTTTTTAGTGGGCGTTCATGCTGACTGAGACAACAACTGAAGGGTAGGACCAAATGGAGCCCAAAACTGGTTAACTGGGATTATTGTTATGGCTTTTTGCTGATATTGCATTGTGTTCGACTGTTTCTGCACTTTGTAAATGAAGTTGAATTTTTATCATAGGCTATGGCATCTAAATATGCAGCTAGTTTTGGAGGTTAAAGAGAAGCTTCAAAAAGAATACCACAGTCTTCCCGTCGGCAACAATGGAAGAGATGATGAAGATATGATCCTATGGTTTCTGAAGGACCGGAAGTTTTCTGTTGAAGATGCTGTTGCAAAATTGACTAAAGCCATTGTATCCTTAACATTCTTGCCAAATTATTAATTTTAAAATGTATAAATATATGTTTGTGGGCATAGACATTTGCAAATGGAGACTGAAATAATTGCATAGGCATTCAAGGAGACAGTTTCTTTAAAAACAAAAAATGGGTTTTAATTTCTTTGGTTTTTCAAGCTCTGTCTATGATTTTTTCACCTCTTAAAAGCCATTGAAAAACATCCTCAGTTGTTGCTTAAGGAAAAATGAATGGTTCCTTATAAAGATGTGAATTTTTCATTGGAGGATTTGTTTGATTCAAAGAATGAAAAACCATATTAAAGTTATGCCCTTTTCACCTTTCCTTTCTACCCGTTTAAGAAATGGCGTCAAGAATTCAAGGTGTCGGA
Organism: Juglans regia; assembly: GCF_001411555.2. Taxonomy (NCBI): domain Eukaryota; kingdom Viridiplantae; phylum Streptophyta; class Magnoliopsida; order Fagales; family Juglandaceae; genus Juglans; species Juglans regia. The sequence continues at coordinate 12,590,780 of NC_049909.1, read as the reverse complement.
ATTGTCTGAAGAGTCGGTGAAAAATGTGGCTCAAACTGGAAAGGCCTATGTGCATGATTTTCTCGATGTCAATGACAGACCTGTGCTCATAGTGGAGGCTTCCAAGCATTTTCCCGCAGTAAGTTTAAAACTTAAGTATCACTCCTTTATTGCAAATATTGGGTTTTACAAGAAAAACTGCTGAATTTGCTTTTATATTAAGAAATTGAATTCAGTCATTTGCCACAATCCAAGTTCTTGTGAATTTTATTGAGGTCTAATGAGGTAGACTTTCTATGAACTCAAAAAGAGGCCCAATATTTTGCAATTCTATTGGAGTGTCTGTATATATGATTCCATAAGCATTCTATATTTGATTTGCTACAAGAACAGAAGTCATTAACAATACAATTGACCTCTGGGATGGATACTTTAATAATATGTATCTTCCATAGAGGTGTCTCCCCCGTTCATAATTTAGATAATGCCACTTAAACCTCTTTCCCGTAAATTATCTTCAATTTATTGCAAATTATGGTGACTAAAACTTAGGATGACCATAAATGTGACTGTGTGATGAATAATTCGCTAGTTTTCTCTTCATATATGGTATTCTGAAGTCTAAAGAAATATTGCTTGAATTATAAACTCCTATAATAAAATGTTTTCGACCATGCATTTGGTTTTAAGGCATAAATTTGAGTTTCTAACCGAAAGCATAAAACAATTTGCTTATAGATGCAGGATCCTGCAGAGGATGAGAAACTGTGTGTGTTTATGATTGAGAAGGCATTGCATAAGCTGCCGACTGGAAAAGAAGACATACTTGGAATATTTGATCTACGGGGCTTTGGTACAGATAATGCAGATCTTAAGTTTTTAACGTTTATGGTAACTTTTACACACCAGCTGCTGATTATGTTCTAGAGGGTTGATTTGAGCTTAAATACATGAGTTGTTTCTCTTGCCTCTGTAGCTGGCATTATGTCGTCAAATGAACTAAACTCCAGGGTCAAACATATGAAAATAGAAAAGTATCAATTTCAGCCGATGAGTTATTTTATATTGATTCTAAATGCCATTTATGAAGAAGAGCAGAGATGGTGTCTCTATTTAGTTCTTCCAAAGTTCTTAGTTTGGTGGTTTCTCTCATGTTCTGTAATAGTCGTAGTACTCATGCCCACCAGCACTGCTCGATGCTGTTACTGTTGGTGGCAAATAGATGTTTGATCAGTTTCAATGTCCAAATCAAAAGGAAACCATTACATCCATTTTTTGTATTGCTTTCAAACCTGAAATCCCCTCACCCTCTATTAAATTTTGTCAATACACTACAGAAATAGAATATTTATATATCTGAAATATGTGTTTCTGTAGTGGCATAATTACTTGAAAGTAGTATTATGAACATTCTCGGTTGATTTAATCCTCTTCTTTTGTTGACAGTTTGATGTATGTTACTATTATTATCCAAAGCGATTGGGACAAGTCCTCTTTGTGGAAGCACCATTTGTGTTTAAGCCAATTTGGCAGCTTGCCAGGCCATTGATGAAATCATATGCTTCTCTGGTATGGAATAATCATGCTACTAGTGCATTTGTTTTTTCCAAGGGCAGTTAGGCATATTTTCTTCATCTAAGTTAATACCGAAAGGGAACTCTTATGCTTCATTATACAGTCGGATACTACCTTCACCAACTTTGATTTAATTCTTGAAAGACTACCATCAGATTGCCATTTTGGCTGTGGGTTTAGAACCTCGTCAATTTTTTTCCGCCTCGGTACTTATGCCTGTTTATGTATTGTGATGATATTTCAATTTTCTTTTTGAAGGTGAGGTTTTGCTCTGTGGAGACTGTCAGGAAGGAATATTTTACAGAAAGGACAGTGCCGTCTAGCTTTAGAGGCTGAAATCGCTTATCAAAATAGAAATGTTTACATGCACCTCTCGTGGCTTGTTGGGTATAAGAATCTGCATTCAATTACACAATTCGTTCTTTTCTTTGTAGCATTTGCTGTGCAATATTTCTCCATGGATGAAGTGGAAGATGACATGTAAGAAGGCCTAACAGCATTGAATTAATAAAAATCCTTTTAACCAGCATTGATCTTGCCAAAGCAGTTAGCAGAGGGCGATTCGATTAAGATCGAGCGATTTTTGTGTCAGCATTGGCAGGAAAGAAAAGTCCAGCAAGTTCTGCAGGGGGTGAATTTGAAAAGGATCACAGAATTTTTTATTTGAAAAAGGGTCCAAAATTTTTTTCATGTGGTGATTCTTATTTTCCAAACCTGCATACTTTCCACTTGGTAGCAAAGAATGGCCTCACTTCTATCATATTCAGTCGATGCATAAAGTTATTGCAATTTCTCAATTGGGGTAGCTAGTTAGAACCCTTTTTTTTTAATCAAGCTTCACACACACACGTTAATCATGTACAAGATACAAGAGTCTAAAGGGTAGAAGGCTCCAACAATCATCTCAAACTAGCTAATACAACACGAAAAAGAAAAAGAAAAAAGAGGGGGGGGGGAATCCTACCCATTTTCCATTAGGGTAAGTTACTTGAAGCTAGGGGTGTAAATTTAAACCGGGAAACCGGAAAACCGGTCCGAACCGGACCGGTTGGTCCGGTTTTGAACCGGTCCGGTTCGGAACCGGTTCCTATTTTATGAAAACCGGCCGGTTCCGGTCCGGTTCCGGTTCCGTAGTTTTTGGGACCGAACCGGACCGGTTGGAAAAAAAATATATAAAAATTAATTTATATATTATACAAAATATTTATATATATAATATATAATTATATGTTAAATATTTATATATAATATATATAATTATATATCATATATGAAAAAATTTTATATTATAATTTATAAATAATAACATAAAATGTTAATCTTAAATATGAACATTTGTAATTTATTTGATCATATGTTATTAATATAATTATATATAAGATAATGTTGTTATAATTTATAAAATAAAAGTTTAATCTTAAAGATAAAAATTTAATTGATCATATGCTTTAAGCATAATATATATATTAAATTTTTAATAATATTTTATAATAAGAATTAACACTTTATTATATGTTTTTTACATTTAAAAAAAACCGGAAAACCGGACCGGACCGGACCGGAAACCGGTAAAACCGGAAGTACCGGTTTAGGAGGGTAATCGGGGCGTAATCGGTTTTGAAAAATACAAAACCGGTATATACCGGTTCGGTCCTAGATTTTGTCCAAAACCGGACCGGACCGGACCGGTTACACCCCTACTTGAAGCGGCTTTTTTGCAATTTGAAAAATAGACTGCGACTAAAAGACGCAGTAGTTGTTGTGCTGGACTTTGATGGTCCAGTTTTGTTAAAAGAAACACCCACTTTTTTTTTTCATGATCTTTGGTTAGGATAAGCAGTAACATAAGAAAATAGTATCCGGTAGATGGTCTGATACCCCGGTGGAGAGCTGTCAGTGGCTTTGAAAGCTCGTGGAGATCACACACCACTGTTGGTGAGATAATGTGTGTTGGATCTTATAGATCTAAGGCCATTGATCTCATCTTCGTCGAGCATGGCTGCAGAATGCGTATTGTGACACAATGGCTTGGAGGGAGGTTCTTGATAAAACAACTGTGTATTTAACTATTAAATTGAGTAAATCCTCATTTGTTTTCGCAGATGAGTTGAGATGAAAGTTAAAAGTTGAATAAAATATTGTTAGAATATATATTTTTTAATATTATTTTTATTTTGAGATTTAAAAAAATTAAATTGTTTATTTTATTTTGTGTGAAAATTTAAAAAAATTATAATAATTAAAAGATATGAGATGTAATGAGTTGAAATAAATTATAAAAACAAACTAATCATTAATATCCAATATAGAATATTATGAGTGAAGTTAAATTTCTCAATCCATTATTTTTCGAACATTGTGCCATTTATCAAAGAGTTCGACTCAACGACAAATTAATTGGCCAGTAGAAATAAAATCTGCTCTTTCCGGACACCATTTTAATAACTGCAAATACCCATTTTCTTGTTTCGTTCCAAGATTTTGAAAAAATTTAAAAACTTTTTTGATTTTGCTGCAAACTCAAATTCTGATTTATGATCTAAATAAGGAATTTAAATTTAAAGATCGAAATCCAAATCATAATATATCACCGAAATTAATGTTAGAGGAAATATCATAAGACTGGCATATTTACACACTAATTTGTAAATAGCGGATTTTTTTTATATTATTATCTATTAAGTAAAAACAGTCAAGAACTAGAAAATGTAAGCTAAAAACTTGTCCAAGTAAGAAATTAATGTCGGAGAAAAATATTATAATACAGGCGTGTTTACACATTAATTTGTAAGGTTCGGATTCTTTATTAATAATAAAAAATTGTGAATAATGTTGGAATGAAATAGTTTAAAACTCTGAAAGAGGTTCGGATAAATTCATGCTATCTGCATAGTCTGAATTTTGGATTAGTATGCAGTAATATTTTACTGCACCATCCTATTTCTTTAATTCATAAATTAAATAAGAAAAATTAGGGGAAAAGTAAATAAAATAAAAAACTGAACTTTAATCCAAGGAGTAGGTCGTGTATGAATATCACTCCAAATTAGGGCTATGCATGAATATCACTCCAAAGTAGGGTTATGCAAAACCTCAGGTGGCTTCAACTGTGTCTGATGTCTGCTCTGCCTCGGACTTCGATGGAGTCGGAGTAGTAAAAATTTAGAGTTAGAGTTGAAGTGACTCCGAAATTTAATGTCGGCCACTCTGACCAATATATATATATATATATATATATATATGTATTAAATTAGATGTAAAATGAAACTAAGTTAATTAAACGACGTCGTTCCATTTCAAGTGGAACGACGTTGTATTGTGCATATCGGGGGTCCAAAATGCAGGACTCTTGTTTTTCCCCTCACTCTTTTACGATGCTTTTCTCTCCTCTCTGTTTCTCTTTGCCTGTCAGTCGTAACGCACCTTCTTGCTGTTGAAGTGACGCCGTTGTGAGCCTACTCCCACTATAGGCTACTTCCCGTCAGTCGTCGCGACAACATAAGTATATTTTGGCCTCCTAATTTCATTTGTTTTGTTGTTTAATGTGTGGATTTTTCGATTTACAGTTCCAAAATTTTGGAGACTTTTTTTATTATTGTTGCCGTGACTTCACTATAAATTTAATTTAATTTAATTATCCAATTATTTTATTGTTTGAGGGCTATCTAATTTTGTTGCTCTATTATGAAATTTCAATTTTTAGAATTTTTCTCTGAATTGGGGGTTATGAATTGGGGGATTTCATTACTATTGAGTTCATTTTGTTGTTTGAGAGCTGCCTGATTTTGTATTAGTATTTTGAAATTTCGATTTTTAGCCTTTGAATTGAGGGATTTTGATTTTCAGCCTTTGAATTAAGGGATTTCGGTTTTCAGCCTAGGTGGAGATTTTTTGAAATGGTATTTTGATTTCCTGTTGAAAACGCCATTTCAGAGACTTGACTTGACTATTGTTCGACCTTGGCTAGAGCGAACTTCAAACGTATTGTTTACTCAATGTGCGTTTGACACTGAATTTATGCAGATTAGGTTTTCTGATGCCTCACTATATAAACAAAATGTTGTATTTGTGAAGGTTGCAGCCGGACTTTGAGAGAGACACGGGAGATGATTTTCTAAAGAAGAAAATAGAGAGAAACAAGTTTTGTCTTTCCACAATGAATATGCATGATTAATATTTTTTTTTAAATCTATGAGAGTTCTAGTATTTTTTTTTTCTTTTTAAAACCACACACATATGGTTTAAGACATTTTTTTTTTTTTCTTTTCAAAACAATTTTTTTGTTAATAAAAGAAGAATCCCAATAGATTGTTTTGAAAAAAGTGATTTGGTTGGATTCTATAAAATGATCTTAATGTGTTTCCAATGTCTAGATTTTGTAAAATGATGTGTTTCCAAAGTCTATAATTTTTATAGACTTATCTGTGAACTCCAAAATAATTACAGATGATTGAGATAGATGCCCCATTTGATGGAGTCTGGACTGTCCGATATATCATTAACTTTCATGTGAGGTACTTTACTCGTAGTATATTTAATTTGGTTAAGTAGTGTAATGTCCAACTTTTTTTTAATTTCTAAAACAATGCAGGACAATTGGAATTGGAGACAAATGATGCTAATAATTATTTAATGTAAATTGTAGCTTTTTGTTTTATTTTGATATATTATTACAATGTAAATTAGTTGAGGACTTTGTGAAGTTGGTTAAGGTTGTCTGTGATTGTGGTGGACTAGTGGTTGTTTGGTGGTGGTTGAAGCGTGACAAGTTGTGAATTTGTGATTGTGGAGATTGTTTGGTTGTGATTGTGGTGGTGGTTTGGTGGTTCCTTGCAATTTTAATTTGTATTTTGTTCGTGATTGTGCATTTTTTTTCTTTTTCTTTTGTAATATATGTAATTTATTCATTGTATCTATATTTTTTTAAGAAAAATATTATTCTTATCATTTATTTTTACCGCTAGTTTTACCACTGAGTTTTTTATTTTATTTTTTATTATTATTTTTTACTTAATGATTAAGTAAGTATTTTTAAATAATATTGTAAATTTTTTTATTTTTTTAAAAATATTTAAATGTGTTAAACAAATACATATAAAAAAATATATAAAAAAAAATTCAAAACTACTGGCGGGAGTCCAGCGGTTGGAATAGCACCGCCATTTTTTTAATTACTTTTACAGTATTTTTAAAAATGGAAAATCCACCGGGCTGTTGTGAAATTTTGGGCCACTGGGCTGTATTTTTGGGAAGCGACTGGGCTGTATTTTTCGGCCCGAATCCGTACGGAGTTATGAGCTGCGATCGCCAGCTCCCAAATCCAATAGAGTCGGACCTCCGGAGGTCGGCGGTGTGCTCTCCGACTCCGGAGTCGGTGCCCACCCTACTTTACATCGAACTCTTCATTTCAGTTCTCTCTCTCTCTCTCCCCCCCCCTTTCGTTGTTCTGCTTCTTCGAACTGAAACTCCAGTCGCTTTCAACTCTCTCAGATCTCTTTCTGAGCCATCGTGGCGATCTTCACAAACTAGCGAGGTTCCGATCGCGTATGCATTCCGCTCTCCTCAAAGGACTGTAATAATTTCTCGGATTTCCTCTCTCTCTAGGGTTTCTTCGAATCCCCTGGAGCCTTCTTCGTCTCAGGCAAGTCGAATTACCGCCCAGTGTTTTGTTCTAGTTTCTCATTCTTGATGCTCTTTTTATGGCCCGCCTGTTGTTCTGACTCCTGGGAAATCTAAGGAGTGGAAAAGTATAAAACGTGAGCAAAAAGCTAAGGACTGAACACGATGGTCTTTGCGAGTTTTTTTTTTGGGGTCTGTCTTCCCCTTTGCTTTCTCTGAAACTGAACAGAGCATTTCGGGTTTGGAAAACACTATTTCCACAGAAAAAACTTACCGAAATTTTTTACCGAAACTTTTTATTATTTTTTTTATTGTATTTTTTTTACTTAATCATTAAGTAAGTGTTTTTAAATGAATATATGATTTTTTTTTTATTTTTAAAAAATATTTAAATGGTTTAAAAAAATAGTGAAAGAAAAGATAAAAAAGATTTTGTGTGTTCGGTAAAGAATTTCTGTAGAAATTCTCTGTGGATGTAGCAACGTCCTTTCGGGTTTTGTTATATGCAACGTGGGATTTTTTTTTCATGCCGTATTCAGGATTTTTTTTTTTTTTTTAAATTTTGTCGTTTAATTTTTGAATACTTTTACGTATTAAATATTGCATAATCAATTTTTAAAAAAATGAGATTTATTATTAAAAAATTATTCTTATTTTTTTTCAACTAAATCTCCATATTTTATTTATTTATTTTTTAAACGATTAGGCAATGGTCACATAACTATCGATTGTAAATATATTTTCTCTTAATCTTTATTGTCGTTTGTTATGTTTGACATGATTTATGTCTGCATGGGAATTGAAGGTTTTGTATGTATGGTTGGTAGGTTTGTTTCTTTGGAAGGATTGATTTTCTGAGCTGGATATGAATCATTGTTTTAAAGATGTTTTGTTATGTGAGTGGCAGTGTATGAGTCAATTTCTCTCACATTGTCACAATTCTTTTGTAATTGGAAGGATGGAAATGGTGATCAATGCTGTAAATGCTTTCGAGTAAATGTCTTTTGAATATCTTATTGAGCTCGGGAGCATTGCCTTTTCTCCCTGCTTTATTTTGATGCTTTCAAGTTTTATGCATACTATGGAATGTGACTTTCGAACTAGTAATTGTGATGGAGAAATGTTACTTATCGTTTCCATACTACACACCAATATCTAATAAATCATTGCCCTTCTAATTAAACATATATATTGATATATAAATATGTCTGTTTAAATAGAATATAAAAAATAATAAAGTACATATTAATGTGTGATGTAGAGAATAATAAATAGAATTTCTCAATTGCGAAAAAAGGTGGCGAGAGTTTGTAATAAAATACTCACGCACATGTGTGCACGTGTGGGGAGGGATAGAGAGAAAGAGGGATGACATGGTTTCCAATAAAGAATTATATAGTGAAGAAAAAGAAATGATATTTGTAATTTTAGGGTGTGCAAGTCTCGTACATTTCTTTTTTTAAGAAAAAGATAAATCTAAGATTTATATAATTTTTTTTTTATTGATGAATTTTAATTTTTTTTAAAGAGAATGCGTTAAACTTGCACACCCTAAGAAGGGATACAGTCCTCAATATAGAGTCAATATCCTAGTAATTGCTTCGTCTTTTCCAAAAGTCATATTCATTACTGCACCATCTTATGATGATCAATCTGTTTTTCTCCTTTCCCAGGCTGAATCAAATTGCTTGAATGATTTTGCGACGGCAGGTGGACTATGACAATTGACGAAGAGAATGTTGAGCGGAGAGAGAAGGTATAATATATGTCTTTGCTTCCTTATTACACACATTAACCCGTGTGTGGCTATATCATGCGTCGGTTCTCTGTCTTCTTGCCACTCGGGCGAATTAAAGAAGTTTGAAGATCGCGAATGGTCAATGGATGAACTTAGAATTTTTATTTTCAACCCATCGATTGATTGCTATAGATGTTAAATGGTTTGAATATCCATGACTTTCTTGTATCAGCTATTAACATGCCTAAGTGTTGCTCTTAGGGGTGTAATCGGTCCGGTTTTAAATAAAATTTAGGACCGAACTGGTATATATTGATTTTGTATTTTTGAAAATCGATTACACATCGGTTACCCACTTACCCTCATAAACTGGTACCTCCACTTTTACCCGTTCCGATCCGGTTCAGTCCAGTTTTTCGGTTTTAATAAAATGTAAATTTTTCATAAAAAAATCTATTTATAAAAATAGAAAACTGCTATAAAAAAATATGTTTTATTAAAAATTTGTTATTATTTACAAAAACCTGCTTTATAAAAAAAAATTATTATGTAAAAAAGATCTGCTACAAAAAACTGTTATAAAATGTTATTAATATATATTTTATGTTTAAAGCATATGATCAAATAAATTTTCATGTTTAAGATTAAAATTTTATGTTATAAATTTATTAAATTATAATAACATTATCTTATATATAATTATAATCTATATTATTATATATTATATATATAAATTTTATATAATATTAAAAAAATTAATTTAAAATATATAAAATAGTGAACCGGTCTAGTCCGGTCCTAAAAAGTATAAAACCGGAACTGGACCGGTACTGGCCAGTTTTGAAATTAAAGAAACCGGTTCCGATTCGGGCTAGTCCGGTTCGATTTTTCGGTTAAAATTTACACCCCTAGTTGCTCTTGTATATGTCTTGTGTACATGGGCTAAGCGTATCATTCTTATCAATAAAATTCCTTTACTAATGAAAATGAGAGCCCCCTCTCATTTAGATGAGTAAAACATGTTGGTGGATTACAGCTTCTCAGTGGCTTGTACATCCACCTAGTAGCTTTGGTACCATAAGATCCTCAATGGCCTTGACTCAAGTGGTAAAGGCCTTGGACTTGAGGTATATGCTCCTCCCAAGTCTAAGGTTTAAATCTCATTGGGTGCAAACAATCTCTAAACACCATCGGATTAAGGGATTTTTTCCTTAAATTATCTGAGGTGCAATTGCAAAAAGATCATCGTTGAGGGCCTGTGCGCCTCCAAGATTAGTCGGGACGTTGTGCTTGGACCCAGTGCCAATAAAAAAAGGATCCTCAATGGCCAAACATTAAAAAATTTCATACATTCATTCATCATACCTTCTTTCATTTCACATAACTTCCATAACATGAGTCTTTTCCTAGCTTTTCAAATCATAAGCTTTCACATAATATATATGGATATATAGCACATGCATTTTGCGTCATAATAAAAGCATTTGCTACCTGTAACTTTCTTAACCTATCATATAATGGGTAAATAAAAATGGGGCATATAAGAAAAGGCTAACGATATAGCATATAACTTGGAAATTTATTTAAAGAAACATAACATTTAACTTAAACATCAAGGGTATTATCATACTGCTTACCTCGCCTCTTTGCATTGTAAACCTTCAACACTTCCTCGGCAACCTAGGGTTTAGAGCCGTGGACTAAGGGAAGAGCTAAGTGGAAGCCATATGGATCAAGTTCTTTCACCTTCTTGGGGTTATTTTATGTTTCCCTGAGTTCATATAAAAAATGTTTCCCTGAGTCGTTGAAACATTAAGGAAGAACCAAAAATTTTACAAAAGAAGAGCACTGATGCCCTCTTTTTATTTTAATTTGAAAAAAGAATTATTACAAAAAGAAGAAATTTCGAGTCTTGATGGAAAACTCAGCTTTGCTTGCTTTAGAGGTTGCCTTTAGGGATCTCTTCCGGGGCTTGATGTCAGCTGCTTGGTAGTTGGTATGGTCAGAGAATAGAAAACATGGTTCAAGTCAAATTAACACTTAGGATTTCGATTTTTGAATAACTTCTTGATATAGATCTGGAAACCACCTTGCCTTTCAAGTGGTGGGAGCGAGGACAAGACGAGGCTCCGTTTGGATTGAGAGATGAGATGAGATGGTTTTATATGAGTTGAATAAAATATTGTTAGAATATTATTTTTTAATATTATTATTGTTTTGGGATTGCAAAAAGTTGAATTGTTTATTATATTTTATATGAAAATTTGAAAAAATTGTAAAGATGAGATGAATTGAGATAAGTTGAGATCACTTCTCAATCCAAACGAGGCCGTCCTCTTCTTAGAGTTAGCATTTCAAGGAAATCTGAACAGGATATAAGTGAGGGCTTGCATATATGTTTTCAAGAGATTTGAAGAGAAAATAGGATGGAAAGACCATGAAATCTCATTCCTTGGAGGTGTGGCAAATCTGGAAGTGATTTCCAGTCAGTTTTCCTCATTTTACCGATCAAAAAATCTTGCTCGTCTTGGCTTGGTGGGTGCTAGATGGCAGCCTTGGCAGCACCTTAAGTAAGTCTTTGGTTCATATTTGGGTGAAAGCTTAGAGAAAATAGGTTGCTTTAGGAAAGGCAGCTCTTGCATAGAGTTTGTAAGGTTTGGATTTTCTTGAAGGAACCCATGTAGGAGCTGTTGCCAAATCTATCTGCACTCTTGACAATTCTAAAGGGGAAGAATAACTTTAATCCAGAGCACACTATATAATCTTAATTGGTGATACTAAGCATGTATAATGTCTAGTTAGAAACAAAGCATTGAATAATTTAATTGACTTTTTGGGCCATGATGGTTTCGAAATAGATACATTTGTTCTTATACAAAGCATAAGTAAATAGAAACCTTTTCATTTCTTAGAGCCCCCGAAAGCCTTTTCCTCCCTAGAGACCTTTTTCCTCTCTACCAAAAGACTCGAGCATCTTTTCGTCTGAACCCAGAGGGGGGTGGAGCTTCTGCTCCTCCCTCCTTCCACCCTCCTGGCTTGCCCAGAATCTCTTCAGTTTATTTTCTAATGGTATTTTTCTAGTTTTCCATCCATAACAAGAAGAAGTGCCGATCTACTGCCTTCCAGGACTCAACGGCTACCACGTGCCCCACCACAGGTCTCCCTAGTCACCGATCTTTCATATGGCAGAAGAAGAATGCCAAACGAAGCGGCGCGTGAGCCACATGCGTGGCTTAAACCGCGTGTGAGATTCACTCTCCTCCACACCAAAGGGTGCCTGCTGCTACCACGCACGGCATTTCCAAGGCCAGCGACCTTGGATCTTTGGACTCGACCATCCTCCACTCTCCTAGCGTGGTGCGTGGTTCCCATGCACCACCACTGTCCCAAGCGATCATCCGCCAGCAATTCATCTCCAGTTTGTTATCTTTCTATGTTTTTGCTTCCCCTAACAAGGATCGTGGGAAAGAGGTAGTGGAAGTCTCTGACAACCAATACAGACCAGCACAATGCAGCACACATCACTTCACTGCAACTTCTAGTCGCAGTCTTACAGTCCATTTTCGGTCTGTATCAAAATCGTTTCAAGCGGCTTCCCCTTGTGGGAAATGGGTAGAGGTTAAGTTATTGACCCCAGATCCCAAATTTTTTTCTTTTTTTCTTGTGTTGTATTTGCTAATTTGGGATGAATGTTGGGGCCTCCCACCCTGTTCACTATTGTATCATGTAACCGTTAAATACATATATATATATATATATATATAATATGCTTGCTTAGAAAAAAAAAAGAAGATATATTTGTTCTTTGAAAGGCTATGAATTGATTGACTATTCCACCACAAGACCTTGATTTTGATGACAATGCAATGTAAGTCTATATATCTATGCTCATATGTAACCAATTAATGTTTTCATGAAAATTCTCTAGCATCATGTCTTTGTTATGGTTCTTTTATTTTTACCTGGTGTTTACATTATCCTATTTTTTGTATTCTTGATGTCCGTATTCTTACATGGTCTTATTTTCTCCTTCAATATAATTGATTAGCTGAACTATCAGTTTGGTCTGATTTACATATTTAACAACGAACTATGCAAATTGTATGTGTCGGAGAATACTTTTGAGAAATTTTCCTTAAATTCTTTGATGGTGTAATGGACATACATCCTCAAGTTGTTATGTAATAATTCCATCACTCTTGCAATTCTACCAGAAGAGGTGCCATGACAGTTTTAGGGAAAGTTGCTGTTCCAAAACCCGTAAACTTACCAAGTCAAAGGTATTTGGTTCCTGCTGAATTCTTTATGATTATTTTTGTAAAGGTGCATGGCTTTCCCCATGAAATTGATTGTTTTCTCTTTGTTGTTTTAAGGTTAGAAAATCACAGTTTGGACCCAAGTGTGGAAATGATTCTCAAGTAAGTTATATATCCATCAATTTAGGTTATCCTCTCTCTCTCTCTCTCTCTCTCTCTCTATGGAAGTGTCCGTCTGACTACCTGGTTGTTTGTTTTATGATTTTTATGTGTATCCACACAATATTACGATGTTGTTATTTCTATGTCTAGATTGTAAATGCATGTGTCGTGCTTCACAACATTTTACACTTGACAGGGGAGGGAGGAGAGATGCAGGGAGTTGTTAGCAACCATGATTATAACAGATGAGATGCATTTTCTCACCGTTGAAAGAAAAGCGTTTCGCAATTTTGTAGCTAATCTTGAGCCTCAATTTCCTTTTCCCTCAAGGTATACGATGATGAAAGATTGTTTGAAAATGCATGCAACTGAGAAGGCCCGCATGAAAGATATGTTTATTAGCACTAGGCAAAGAGTTTATTTTACGACTGATACGTGGACGTCAATTCAGAACATGAGTTATGTGTGTATCACAGCCCATTTCATTGATAGTGAGTGGACATTGCATAAGCGAATATTGGGGTTCAAGCGGATTCAAGATAACAGAGGTTCATCTATTGGTAAGGAATTGGATGATTGTATGACCGATTGGGGAATTAAAAAATTCCTTACCATCTCAGTTGACATTGCCAGTGCCATTGAGTGCTTGAAGCGAAATTGTATAGCCTTAGAAGATACAATTCGTGACCATGAGTTTATACATGTTAGATGTTGTGCTCACGTTATCAATCTCATAGTCAATGAGGGTCTGAAGGAAGTTGATGATTCAATTATCAGGGTACGCAATATTGTCAAGTACATGATGTCTTCCTCCCAAAGGCTTGACAAGTTCAAGTCGTGTGTCAAGCAACTAAAACTCTCATGTGGTAGTATGTTAACCTTGGACGTTCCCACTAAATGGAACACGACCTACAAGATGTTGGATGTAGCGTCGAAGTATCAGAAAGCCTTCGAGAGGATGGAGGTCGAAGATGGAGGTCTGTATCATACTTTGTCCGAGGACGCAACGGGGAGGAAGGGGCTCAGACCACCAGACACTCATGATTGGGATAATGTGAGGTATTTTGTTCGATTCTTGAAATTTTGTTATGATACCACTGTTCGCATATCTGGTAGTTTATATTGTACTGCGAACATGTACTTTCAGGAGCTTTCGGAGCTTTGTTACCACTTGCAAAAAAAGTGTGAAAGTAGTGTTGGGTTGTTGAATAGTATTGCTATGAGGATGAAATCGAAATTTGATAAATATTGGGGGGATGTTGAGAAAATAAATAGATTATTATTTGTGGCTGCGATTCTTGATCCTCGATATAAGTTGGTTGTTTTAGAGTTTTGGTTTAGAGACATCATACACAGTGATAAGGCTAATAAGTTGATTAGAATATTGAAGAATGATATTGAAGCCTTATATCACCATTACAACAACAATGGTCAATCTTCAAGCGTAGGTGGAAGCTCCTCAAGACCAACAGACTCGACTTTTTCTTTAGATGATGCACATGCTCCAAGTTTATGGAATATTATGCAGTGTAAATCTGAGTTTGAACGATATTTTATGGAGGATGTCGAGGTACCTAGTAATGCATTTCATATTTTAACTTGGTGGAAGGTGAATTCTACTAAGTTTCCAGTCCTTTCCAGAGTAGCCCGGGATGTGTTAGCCATTCCTATCACTACGGTTGCTTCTGAGTCAGCGTTTAACATCGGAGGTCGTGTGTTGGATGCTTATTGGAGTTCATTGGATCCGAGAACTCTAGAGGCCCTTATCTGCACACAGAATTGGCTAAGGTCAAAGCCTATTGGACTACATAGTGTTGATGATGCCGAGAGATATAAGCTTGAGTCAGGTAACTTTAAGCTTTTAGCAAAATTCTTAAATGACTAGTTAGATATTTTTATTGCTTTAATTTTTTGACTTATAATTTTTATTGTTTTGTAAACCTATCTATGAACCCGACATACTTGTGAAGGATTGAAAAAGTGACATTATGGGAGGGAGTCTGGTAGATGAAGCCTTATATCGTATCATTAACTTTCTATTAGTGTTATCCTTTTAGTTAAGTAATGTAATGTCTAATTTTGTTTAATTTTCAAAACAATGCAGGATAATTGTTTTAGAGTTTGGTGTCTGGTGGGAACTACGCTTTTGGAAGCTTTTGGAGTTGGAGTTCGTTGATTGATTAATTTAACTATGAAATTTTGTAACATTTGAATGGTTGTGGTATCATTGGTTTGTAACTTAACATTTTGGTTGTTAATTTGATGGGATTAGGGGAAGTCCTGGATGGAGTTGTAACTTCTAATTTTGTCATATCCATCTGCAACTATGAATAGTCATTAGTGAGTGACAATGTGTTCGTGTGATGTTTGCAGTTTGCAGGGGTGTATTAAGATCTTGTGCTGCAAGATTGTCTTTGTTTTGTTTATGATTCTATTATCCATATTTGATTATTTGCTTTTTATTATAGATGGAAACATGTTAATATAACTTATAATTTTATTGATGATGCTGTTTTTTAATTTACATTATGGGCCTAGGTGTTATGTTTCCTTGTTTGTTTGTTTGTTGGTTGGTTCTAATAATTATCATCTATTATTAATTTATTATTGTTTGTTGGTTCTATTAATCATTTCAAATAATGATCTAATTTTTTTTCTCTTTTGTGGAATTTCAAGTTTATTGGTTTAAATTGACATGATATGTAGTAAATTAATAAGTTTTATTTTTAAGGTTTTCGAGGCCCAGCCAGAAAAAGTAGCCTATTGTTCCGACCTTTAAGTTTTCCCCAAAATCCATTGGAACTAGCAAGCTCTTTGTCAAAATCTTCATCACGTGCTTGTCCCTCTGCTTAAATTTTCCATGAAAGCCACTCGAACTAGCAAGCTGTTTGTTCAGAATTGTATGCTGGACCCGAAAGAGTCATGCAAGGTTTCTGCTTCTGAATCCTCTTTTTGAATGCTTTCTATGGCATATTATCTATTATGCAGTGCGTGTTCAATTATTTTATTTATGAATACATTTAGCCAAGGATTTCCATTTTGCTGCATATCTCTTTATATAATGTTCCCAATTGACCCATTTGCTGCTAGAGAAAGACGTAGGAATAAAAATAATGTTCGAGTTCTAAATCCTGAATTATGAACCCATTTTTTTTAGTTGCCAGAAACGAAAATGTCCCAAAAGTGAAGTACGAGCTTAGATTTGAAGGGTAGTAATAGCAATCATTCAGCTAAATTTACTTGAGCTTAAAATGGAGGACAATAATAATAAGGGTAATAATATCCTTCAACTTCATTTACTACTATTTTACTACCTAGTTATTTTTTTTACCTTTTACTCTTTGAATCTAAATTAAAAAATTTAGAATATGACTTTCTTGCATAATTTAAAAGAAAATAAATTCAATCAACTAACGTAATTGGAATGGATAAAATATGCAGGTCCAAAGTGGTTCTCAAACCCTAGCCCAATGAGGGATCTCATCAGGAAGGAAGTGAGAAAAAAAAAACGAAGAGACAAAAGACTGAGAAGGGTGTCAGGAGGAAAAGAGAGAAGGAGACATAAATGAGAGGTAATGTGACATAAAGAAGGGGTGAGGTGACCTAAACCAAGGAGGGACAGAGGATAAAAAAAAAAGGTTCTAGACTACTTCAAGGGGGCTTCTTCGACTTCTTCGGCTTCAACTTCTTCAACCTCTTGGCAAGGAGACGACTGAGGAGATCTCGATTGTACAGTGAGGAAGAGCGACCATGAGCGATTGTAAATAAGCATATTATAGTTCACTCTCCCCACCCCAAAACCCCCGTGGACGTAGGCTTTACGCCAAACCACGCAAATTTGAGTGTCATTGTCTCTTTATTTTTCCTATATTTATTTGCTACTTATTGTCATGGATGTACGCATGGACACTATATAACCCCACTGGGCCATCGCTAAGGGCTCCACACGATAACGATCGAGGCCCAGATCGCCATAGCAGCCCAGGAATGACTCTTTCTCCCCTTCCGGCTTGTTGTGCCGATTTTAGATGTTAACAGTGGCGTTGTCTGTAGGATCAAGTTACTTTTTACACTGGAAGTGGGAGAATGATGATTTTCCAGCATGCTGAATAATCTTAGAAGGAGCATATGAAATTCTCCCAGATAAGTATTCTCAGCCCTCCAACTTTTATTTTTATGAGCAATTTTCAAAAAATATCGAGCAGACTTTTTCTTGCTCGGGAGAAAAGCAAGTAACTCGGCCACTTGAGTTGCAAAATGCTCAATGCATTCTAGTTGCATTGTGCGAAGAGAGAGGGCAGTAAATGGATGGACACTGTGCACTCAACCAAGGGCGGGATACATTCTCAATGCTCGAGTGAGTGCAGACAAAGCGTTCACTGTGCACTTGGGGGAATATGTTGGATGTGCATGGCATGAACAGTTCCATACACGTCCTACTGTGCATGGCAACACAGGTGCATGTTACCATGCACTTGAAGATTCATGGTGTCCTGTCGCGAGCCCAGTTGACCTGCCAGTGATCACAACGTGGACCGCTAGTGGTTTCTGACGGCAGCCAATTCGGGCCCTGTCCACGGGGGCTGTGAATAGTGCACCCCCATGTGCACCTCGCCTTGCACCCGAGACAACAGCTCTGCCAATCAACGACGTGACTAGGGAAGGTGCTGGCGGTCACCTTGTGGCCCGCCGGCATCCTTTGTCCCCTTCAGTATGGTCCCTGACCACCGAGACGTATAAACGACAACCTGCAGTTTTTGCACGACAGGAGCATGTAGCGAGCTCACAGAAAGCTCATGGTAAACTGTCGTGAACCCTTTGATCCCGTTGGTAGTCACCACTTTGATCAGGGGTGGTCCCCAACTATTATGGTGGACCAGCGGTGGCCCACAGCCTCACACCCAGCTCACGTAGACTCGTGGAAAGCTCATGGCAAACTGCCATGAGCCCTTTGTTCACACTAGAGGTCACCAGTTGGACCGCTGGCTAAAAGGTGGTCTTCGGCCACCGCTGCAACACCATCCCGACACCACGGTTGGCACTTGTTGTCGTGGGCACTTGCTAGTGAAGCAATGGTTGGTCTCACTGGCGCTTGCTGCTGCCGACATGCTAACCGTCAGCATTAAATAACACTGACGAGACCTTTTCCACTAGTCCTGCAGTGTTCTCCTCGGCCAAGCATGACACACTGCAGAAGTACTCCCACGTAACCTGGGATTTGACTCGACTTTACCACCATCCCGTCTTGCCCAGTGCACGGCTAGAGGAGTCTCAACTCACCCCTGCACCATCCCAACTCGCCCATAAAAAGTTACAGAGTCGCCTAATAGGCCACAGACTCGCCCAACCAGTCATGGAGTCGCCCGGCCATGCATAGCCAACGACGTCTAGTCCAGGCCATGCACAGGCAACAAACGTCCTATCCCAACCATGCACAACCAATGGACGTCCCGTCCCAACCATGCACACCTCGGATAGCCACACGTCCCAGCGTTGGACCAAAGGCACCCAACAGGCAGCAACCATCACAATCGCATGCAAGCAACAGGCGACGCATCTTGATCATGTGCAAGCGGGCAACCAACATCATGGAGCCCATGAAGACCCTTGGCGTTGCTATCAACGCTACCTGCCTATGAAGTCACACGGTTAAAAGCAATGGAAAGGCATACAACTTAGCCACAAAAAAAGAAAAGAAGAATAAGGAAGGGAAGAAAACAACAACCAGTAGTTGCCGTCAATTTCGGTCAAATAGAGATTGCCTACAATGACTAAAACGCTTCGATTTGTCTCTCTCGAAGTTTATGTGAATTCTATTTCCACTAACAAAATTTATTCCTGCAGCATGAGACACCAGATATACAACCCCGCACTGGCACCACCCAAATGACTTAACATGTCTTCATCGGGATGGTCTTCTAGGCATTAACATGCATGTAGACATCCTGGGCCTCCGTCGTCGCCGAAACACAGCTGCCCATAAACTCCTGCTGAGGCTCCTTAAACCTTGGTCGCACTCCTACGAGACGAATCAGGTTCACAAATCTCATATTTGTGATTGGAAATTATCCACGCTAACCAGCTTGGCTTCTGTTGCGAGGACAATGAGGCAAGTCTAGCCTGAATGTGCTGCTCGACCTCCTCTAAAAACTTAGGGGAAGTTCAACCTGAATGTGTTGCTCAGCCCCCCTCGCCACAACAAGGGCCAACGAGGTGAGTCCAGCTTGAATATGCTGCTCGACCCCCTCAAGATAGCGAGGGCCAATGAGGCGAGTCCAGCCTGAATGCGTTGCTTGACCTCCTCCAAATTATTTGGGCAAGTCTAGCCTGATTGTGCTGCTCAGCCACCCTCGCGACAGCAGGCACCAACGAGACGAGTCCAGCCTAAATGCGTTGCTCGACCTCCTCCAAAGACTTAGGGTAAGTCCAGCCTAAATGTGCTACTCGGTCCCCCTAGTGACAGCGAGGGCCAATGAGGCAAGTCCAGCTTGAATGTGCTGCTCAACCTCCATCCAGTCAGCAAGGTAGCATCTCCACCAGTAAACACTGGGTGTTCACACTCATGCCATAACCATTGCCAGTGGGTTACCTTCGGAGCTAACGTGCCTCCGAGCTCCACAATCGACTCGCGCGGGCTACCTTCAGGAATGAGTTGACAGGCTCGGCAATCGCCTAAGGTGGACCCAGGGGATCAATGGGCTCCCTGACCTATTTATGTGGATTACAATAAACAGATTCTAAAGTTAACAACAATTCACATCGGAAAAGAAAAATTCACCAACACCATCGAAAACAAAAATGCCGGATGAATATACGCTTTTTGAAAAAGATGCGAGTCCAGCCTGAATGCGCTACTCGACCTCCTCCAAAGACTTAGGGCTAGTCCAGCCTGAATGTGCTGGTCGACCCCCCTCACGACAGTAAGGGCCAACGACGAGAGTCCAGTTTGAATGTGTTGCTTGACCTCCTTTAAAGATTACAAGGCTTAGGGCGAGTCTAGTCTAAACGTACTGCTCCCCTCGAGACAGAGAAGGCCAACAAGGCGAGTCTAGCCTGACGTACTGCTCGCCCTCCCTCGGAGTTAAAGAGGCAAGTCCAATCTGATGTATTACTCGACCTCCATCACGCTAAAGAAATGGTCCAATCTTTCGGCTACTTGGATTATCACCATTGCCATAACGACTCAACAGGCAAGAAAGGTCAGGGACCGCTCAGCCTTCCAGGTGCCCAAATAGGTGAGCAAGTCACTTGACTGTCTGACCACCCTCACGCACCTTATGCAATAGAGTACATCTCCCGCCAAAGCCGAGCTTTGAGCACATCTTCGGCAAAGGCCGACCTCCCAGGTGCCCGAATAGGTGGGCAAGTCATTTGAGTGCCTGAATACCCTTGTGAACCTTATGCAATATACTACATCTCCTGCCATAGCCGACCTCCCAAGTGCCTGAATAGGCGGATAAGTCACTTGACTGCCCGACCACCCTCGCGCACCATACCCGATAGAGAACATCTCCCACCGAAGCCAAGCTTCGCGCTCACACCTTACACAATCGAGCACATCTCCTGCCATAGCAAACCTCCTAGGTGCCCAAATAAGCAAGTAAGTCACTTGACTGTCCGACCACCCTCACACAACTTACGCGGTGTAGTACATCTCCTGCCAAGGCCGAGCTTTGCACTTAGAACTTATCCAGTTGAGCACATCTTCACCATAATCGACCTCCTAGGTGCCCGAATAGGCAGGCAAGTCACTTGACTACCAGACCACCCTCGCACACCTTACATGGTAGAGTACATTTCCCGCCGAAATTGAGCTTCGAGCTTGCACCTTATGTGATTGAGCACATCTCTTGCCATAGCCGACCTCCCAGATGCTTGAATAGGCGGGCAAGTCACTTGGCTGCCTGACCACCCTCGCGCACCTTACGCGGTAGATTACATCTCCTGAGAAGGCCGAGTTTCGTGCTCGCACCTTATGCGGTTGAGCACATCTATTACCATAGTCGACCTCCCAGGTGTCCGAATAGGTGGGCAAGTCACTCGACTGCCCGACCACACTTGCGCACATTATCCAGTAGAGTACATCTCCTGCCAAGGCCAAGCTTCACGCTAGCACCTTATGCGGTCGAGCACATCTCCCGCCATAGCCGACCTCCCAAGTGCCTGAATAGGTGAGCAAGTCACCTAACTGCCCGGCCACCCTCACGCACCTTACGCGGTAGAGTACATCTCCAGCTGAAGCCGAGTTTCACACTCGCACCTTACGCGGTCGAGCACATCTCCCACAAAGGCCAAGCTTCATGCTCGTACCTAACGCGGTCAGGCACACCTCCCGCCATAGCCAACCTCTTAGGTGCCCGAATAGGTGGGCAAATCACTTAACTACTCGACGACCCTCGTGCACCTTACGCAGTAGAATCTCCTGCCGAAGCCAAGCTCCACGCTTGCACCTTAGGCGGTAGAGCATATATCCCACTGAAGTTGAGCTCTGCGCTTGTGCCTTACACGATCGAGCGCATCTCCCACAGAAGTCGAGCTCCACCCTCGCACCTGATGTGGTTGAACACATCTCCCGCCAAGGTTGAGCTCTGCGCTCACACCTCGCACGGTCAAGCCCATCTCCTGTCAAAGTCGAGCTTCGCGCTCGCACCTTACGCTTTCGAGCCTATCTCCTGCCTAATCATGCGCTTGAAAATCTTTATTGCCTAAAGTAAGCGGAAAGCAAGGGATACACTCCCGAAATTTATTTTGTTACGGATTTATGCATTTTGGTTACATATTTTATCTTAAAGATTCTCAAGGTCTTTTTTGGAACAAATTTTCATTAAGAATCGCGGGCAACTAGAATGGGTAAAATATATCAGGCCCAAAGTGGTTCTCAAGGCCCAGCTCAAGGGAGGTCTTATCAGGAAGGAACTGAGAAAGGAAAGAAGAAGAGACAAAAGTCTGATAAAGGTGTCAAGAGGAAAAGATGAGATGAGACATAAATGAGAGGTAATGTAACATAAAGAAGGGGTGAGGTGACCTAAAGCAAGGTGGGACATAAGATAAAAGAAAGGGGACGGATGACTTCAAGGGGGCTTCTTCGACTTCGACTTCGATTTTTTTGGCTTCAGGTTCTTCAACCTTTTAGCAAGAAGACGAATGAGGAGATCTCAATTGTACAGTGAGGAAGAGAGATCCCGAGAGACTGTAAATAAGTATATTGTACTGCACTCTCTCCTCCCCAAAACTCCTGTGAACGTAGATTTTATGCCGAACTACGTAAATTTGGATGTCATTGTCTCTTTATCTTCCCTACATTTATTTATTGCTCACCGCCATGGATGTAACGGACACCATACAACCCTACCGGACCACAGCTGGGGGCTCCACAGGACACCGATCGAGGCCCAGATTGTCATAGCGGGCAATAAATGACTATTTCTCTCATTCCGGCCTGTTGTACCTATTTTAGGCGTTAATAGTAATCATGAAATTTAATTAAAAATAAATTAATTTTTATAAAAATTGACATTCTTTTGCTCTTTGAGTGAGTTTTTATAAAATTAAATTTATTTTTAATTAAATTACAAAATTACGTTGGTTGATTGAATTTATTTTCTTCTAAATTATGAAAGAAGATCATGTTCTAAGATTTTTAATCCATATTCAAATAACAAAAAGAAAAAAAATAACTAAATAGTAAAACAACAGTACAAGAGGCGTAAGGGTATAATTACTCTTAAACAAAATGTCAGCTCCTTAAAAACACTCCTGCATCCGCCCAAACTTCTATCCTCTCTTCTCCACATCTTTCCCCCACTAACTCTCTCCCACTCTCACACAGATTTGGGTGAAATCCAATGTTTACACCACAGTTTTCAACACGGCCACAAACAACCGCCTTAGCATCGTTTGATTATACAAATCATTTCATTTCATCTTATCTAATCATTACAACTTTTTCAAACTACCACATAAAATATAATAAATAATTCAAAACTTTCAAATACAAAAAAAAAAAATTATATTAAAAAATTATATTTTAACAATATTTTATTCAATTTTTAATTTTCATCTCATTTCATTTCATCTCATATTTATAACCAAACAAGGCTAACTTATGAAATAGGCATCCATATGGCTCAAGAGTTGGCAGCCCAGCTGACACCTAGCAAATGCTCATACAAAAATGTTGGAGGAGGAAGCAGAAGTGCAAGGACAACCACTACTGTTAAAGTAGCAGCTTCATAGCAAGCAACTTCATCATCACACATACTTAATTTGATACCAACACCATTAACAACGGCCCACTGTGGCGTTGATGGGATGCCCTGAGGATGCTTTCCAGATCCACGAGAAGAAGTTGAAAGAAAGAGAGTCAAATGGGCTTTGGTTGACCTTGACTGTCTCAAGGACTGAGATTTTTATGAAATATTACATATAAATAGAACAACCTTTTATATATATATATATATATATATATCTTCATTTGAGATCCATTTGACGAAAATAATCTTTTAGTATATTTTTCAAAATATTTACTAGGGATTAATCATTCTTCAATACAATTCAAGTCTGATCCAGAATCAATCATAGAAACAATAGAAAATTGAAAATCTCGAGAAACAACAATCGTCACTCGTGAAAACCATTTGGGAGGAATAATATGGCGAATCAAACATATTTGATTGTCACCAGCCTTCTCATTTTGGCTAGAATCATATTCATTCGTTTGCTCATTGTCAGAAGGAATATCCTGATCAAGTTGTTTATCAATTTTTAAACACAAAAATTCTTGTTTCAAAATCTCATTTTCAGATTTAAGATTATTAATCTCGAATCTGAGTTCAATGATTTCTTTTTTAACAGAATTAATTTCATGTTGTAAATCAGAAGTAGAAACATCCTTGGATTTTTTCTTTTGAAATCTTTCCAAAGTATCTTGAAAACTTATCCTTTGCTTAGAAGTTTCTGGTTCTTGACGAACCATTATTTTCTTTAGTTTAAGAAGATATTATTCTTTAAGCTCAAGATTTTTAATTTGAGAAATTAAAGTTAATAAAAGATTTTCTTGTTCTTCAGTTTTGGTTAAAACGTTGACTGTTTTACTCAAAGTTTTACAACAAGAATCATTGCAGTTGCAACCAAGCTTTATCTTTGGTGAATCAAGATACTCAATTTCTGAGTGATATTCAGAATCACTAGAACTAAATTTTTGGATATCAGATGATGAAGACGATCCTGTCTCTAGGAGTAAAGAATTCTTCTTGATCATTGATATCTATTTTCAACTGATTAAGCTTATTTTTCAATTTATTAGACTTCTTGGAACATTTATCAGCAAA
Organism: Juglans regia; assembly: GCF_001411555.2. Lineage (NCBI taxonomy): Eukaryota > Viridiplantae > Streptophyta > Magnoliopsida > Fagales > Juglandaceae > Juglans > Juglans regia. The sequence goes on along the minus strand of NC_049909.1, from coordinate 12,566,121 downwards.
ATGTCTAGTCTTGCCGCACTTGAAGCATTTTCCTTTAAAAGATTTTTGGGAATTCTTTTTCTTAGGAAAATATTTTTTTAAAAGTTTTCTTATAAAAATCTTCATGAGGTTTTCTCCTTATACCACTATGAGGTTTAGAAAACTTAGTAAAAGGTTTATGATTTCTTTTAGATGGAGCAATAGATGGAAGGCCAAATTGTTCACAAAAAGTTCTCATTTTATATTTGGCTTTATTACTATTTCTCATCTGCTCTCGAATCATTCTTTGATCATTGCACATACTAATACCAAGTTTCTTTATTACACTGAAAATATCACCGTAGGTGTAATTTTCGTAATTAAGAAATCTCAAGATATCAGTAAGTTCTTCCTTCACTTTGTAAGCAAACAAACGAGGTAAATCATCAATAAATTTTTCTTTCCAGTAAGGCTTCTGGCTGTCATCCCGAAGCATTACTCTGGAAATGAAAACATCTTAATACCATCTATAATCTGACATCTAATGACATCGTAGATTATTCAGTTGATCGCTAATGCGATTAATGATATTAGATGGTGTGCCAATAAAATGTTTTAAAATAGTGTAAATCAAGGTGTTAACACCATCAGGATGAGCCATCCCAATCGTGTCATAAAAAATAGGTAACCCTTCATCATTGCGTTTTACCGCATTCTCAATGGTTTCTTTAGCTTCTCTTGTGAGATGTTTGTCCCACCAATGATAAAGTACACCAGAAAAACCTTGGGGTAAAATCATAACAATATCAGGTTGCCTAATATTGTTGTTAGTATAAGCATTTGTAACTAAAGACATTTTACTCATGGTATTGAGGATTTCTTGTTCAGATAATCCATCAATATTCCATTCGTAAACTTTGTCAGCAGAGTAAGAATATTGATTTTGTAAAAAATTTTCTTCAAACTGTAAATCAGGAGGAGTAGGCATTGAATACCAGTTCTTCGTCAGACTCATTGGTTTGGGTCCTTTTGAAGAAAATTTGGCAATTTCAAGTTTTAAATCAAAATCTTGAAAATTCTTTTTAAGCAAATCAATATCCTTTGCAACAGATGAATCATCGTCAGATGATTCTTCTATAGTTTCTACAAGAACAATCTCCTTTTCATTGTTAGTTAAAGCACTAGTAGAAGGTTGTTCTTTTTTTAGATTACAAAGCATTTGATCTATTTTATCCAATGTCTTGGCTTATGAGTCTTTAAAATCAATTTTAGGCCGACTGTCAGGTAAAATAATCAAAAGTTTTTCAATAATTTTTAAATTTTTCTTTGGCTGATCTTTTGGAGGAACCAAATGATTTTCAATTCTGAAAACATGATTTGAAGTGAAAATAGGCTTTACAACCTTTTCTTCAATCCTATTTAATTGTTGTCCAATCGTATGAAGATCAAGGTTTACAAAATTATCCTGATGAATAATCTTTTTTGTTTCTTTTATAACCTTGTCCTTCTCAAGATCTCTAGAAATAGTCTTAGAGATTTTAAAGGGAGAATCAGCTACTTCAGATCATTTGAAAGGAATTAATAGTCTCCAAAGGCGGATGGCTAGCTTGGACTACCATTTTGCCTTCTTCCTTGACAAAATCAGTTTTAACAACATTTAAAGTATTTTTAGAAACATAATAATTTTCAATGAAGTCAAAGAAAAATATATGCCTTTGTAGGGCATTCATCTTTTCTTTCCATTTTCTTTTAACACGTAATTTTTCAGTATTAGAAAATTTTGCATGATAGGCCTTACGCTTATCACGGTTTTCTTTTCAACCATATTCATTCACAAGAGCGACTAAATCAAACTTAAAATATTTGTTTAAAACAGTCAAACTATGATGAATAGGAGCAACATGAACAACTATATCTGAAGTTGTAGGTGATAAAGATGAATTTTTTTTTTCTTTATATGCTTCTTCTTGTATGGATTTACCACTAGAGGATTCACCCTCTTTGGTAGAATAATAAGCAGAAGTAACCTAAAAGGATGTAGATAGTCCTTTCAGTTTTAAAACAAGATTAACAGACTGGGCTGTTTGGACTGAATCTTCCAGAAATTGTTTGAGATGTTGGTCTCGTCTTACTGGATTTTCAGAAAGAGAGCCAACAAAAGAAGATCTAGATCCAGCAAAAGAATCTCTTCTTAAGCTAGGAGTACTAGTCTGATCAAAACTAATTTTGATCGTCTCGTCCATGTATTGTCTGATGTAATCAAGATTACAATTAGTAGGAATATTTCTGACAGGAGGTGCTTCATTTTCCAAAGTCCATTCACTGGGAAGAGTTATGTCTTTCCAGTAAACCATTTTTGGAACTTGAATAGTCGCATCTGGGGTTGAACTTTGGATCAAAAGAGTGCTTCTCATAGTTGGTTTTGTAATAGCTTTTGGATTTAAATTCGTTTTTAAAAGACGATAATAAATTCAAAAAATCAAGGTAAGGGGTTTGCTTCCCTCAATCATATCATAGCCAGAAGTTAAAATGTTCAAAGCTAAGGCTTTGAGAATATGTTTATCATCTAATGAAAGAGTTAAATCAGGAAAACAATTAAAATGAACCGGTCCTTTTGAAAGAGAGGACTGGATCATACCAAGGATACTAGTTTCAAAATGATTGAATCTAGCATCTCGTAAGCAAAACAGTACAGATGCATTAATGTCTTTCCTGGTTAATGGTTTGGCAGCAATCTGAACAGATCAAATATGTAAATACTTGTAACCTTCTTTCAAAAAATATCAATGTTTCCTTTTTTAAAAAGATAACATTTTTCTTGTGATTTTGAAAGAGCATAAGTTTGTTCGATTTTTCAAACATTAAAAACAGTTTTGAAAGTATTTTGAACCCAAGAGGTTCAATAAATAGAATTGATATCAAGTTTTGGAATCTTCCATGATTCCAACATAGTTGGGATTGCCTCTTCGAAAGAGCAGTCTTCTTCATTAACTATGTCAGGTGGCATAGCCGACCTGGAACTAATGGTTGAATTAGATCTATACATTCTATCTATTTTGTTGTTAAACAACACCGACCTTCGCACTTCAGGGTCCTGCGAATACCATCATTATCCCGACCCGACAACATATACTGCCCTACACGCTCACTGGCAAAACGGGTCTTGCCAAGGTACTAGACAGACAATAAGGAGATAGACCAGACAGAGTAAGAACTTAGGGTGGGGGTTGTGAACTAACAAAAAAAATGAAATGCTAGAAATAAAAGTAACGATTAGATACCAGATTGGCTCTGATACCAAAACAATGGAAATGGAAGATAGAAGAACAATAGAAGAAGCAAATCAGAGTATGCACAATTATAGAGTATGCACAATTATATGCAGGCGGTTAAACCGACTATATGCATGTATGCATAAGCAAAATAGATAAATGCAAAATATCAGTTTGCATTAAATATAAACTTAGTTCAACAAGTAGGAGCATGTAGTGCTGATTTGCACTTACAATTAAGGATAAAAGGCAAGAGATACTCAAGAGAAGAGAAGAGGAATGAGTTCTGCCTAATTCCGAAATAAGGTTCTCTTTTTATAGCACAAGGAGTTCCTGTGTACAATTATTAAAGTAAACAGTAAAAGTAAACCCGTGAGTGAACAGTTTGGCTACTGTTTAGTCACGCGGAGCAGAGTCATCATTTTGTCTTCCGCAAGATCTGCTTTCGGCATAAGGTGACAAGATAAGGATCATCATTGTGTCTTTAGCGGATTCTTGAGGCATCTACTTTTGGCACAAGATGACAATTAGCAGGGAAGAGCTCGATCAGTCTCTAGGACGGTCAGTCTTCAATAGTAGGGTCATCATAAAAGAGCTCGATCAGTCTTCGGGACGGTCAATCTTCAATATGTAATAAGGAATGGATCAGTCTTCTTCAGATAATCTAGGGGTATCTGGAGAATCATGTCCAAATGTATTGCTATACGAAGCCTCTGATGATGCTTTTGAATCTTTGTCATCTTCAGAATTATTAGTCAGAGTCTTGACTAACAAATTGATTAAATCCTTTTTATTTAATCCATCAAGAATATTAACAGTCTTCTTTTTGGATTTTGAGGATTTCTTAGAGGATGTGCTTGTAGCTTTTCCTCTTTGAGAAGTATCAGATGAAGTAGAGGCCTGGATCAGGGGATATCCAGGAGTAGTTGAACCAGAGGAGATTGCTGGAAATTCTTCTTTGTTCTACAAGTTGGGTGTAGTTTGAGGAAAATTCTTGATCATGCGGTCAATAGTTTTTTGAGTATATGAGAACATATTCCACCATTTTGTGAAGTAGGTTCGGGTCAGAATATCAGCATTTCTTTCATAGCTCCATTTGAAAATCCAGGGTAGTTTGTAGGATTTGAAAAAATGGAAAGCATAGGGAAACTTGGCTAAATGTCGGTCAAGTTTGGGACTGACCACAATGGAGTAACATTTAAAAGCTCAGAAGAGCTTATTAGGGAAATTCTCTGGAACGGGTCCAAATTAGTTCCACCATTGGAGGAACCAAAAAGGGAAACTTTTTTTGAATTTTGCATCAAAATTAATGAACCAGGAATGACTTAGATCAGGTACTTGGAAAAACATGAATCGGTTCCAAGTGGTGATATAGTCATAATAATTAAAAGTAGTGTCTGTATCAGAGAGTCGTTTGGGAGTGTAGGGGTTGGTTCCCTACTCTTCTTTTGTGATGACTCTAAGGATGTAGGTACTATGGTAGATTAATTTTTTGGGATTAGTCTTGTCATAAATGAGTTTCATGGCAAGAGAATTAGTGTGAATCAGAATACTGGAATAAAATTGGAGATTCTTGGAAGAATCTTCTGGAACCCAGTGAAAATTAGGAGGAAAATAGGAGAAACAATTTTGAAATTATCTGTATACACAGACCAGTTAGGTTCTATAAACATATTAGTAACAAAAGGTTTCTTCAAATAAATGGATTTTCCTTTTGGGAGGAAGTAGTCTTTGACGCAATTGTCTTGGCATAGGGGTCAAAGGGCATAGAAAGAGTTGAAACAAAAGTAGCTGGTTGGATAACCTTGCCAAGATGAGTAAATCTATTGGCAATTTCCAAAGTATTTGAACAAGGATTTGTGTCGGCTCATTTTTAATCAGTTTCTGATTAGGAATTAGGGGAGGAACATTTGTCTGTTTTTCTTTTCCTTTGTTTTTCTTTGGGTGTCTGCAAGAATTCACAGGTAAGAAAATCAGGAATAAAGTTATTAGTGCCTTTGATAAATTCAATATTGAAATAAAAAACACTTAAAATAGTTTGTCAGCGTGCAAAAATATGTTTTGATGCAATGTTTTCAACATCTTTTTCTAATACATATTTAGCACTCATGCAATCAATCCTTAATAGGAATTTCTTATTGAGTAAATCACTTTGAAATTTAGAAATACATAATACTATAGATAAAATTTCTTTTTTAATAGTATTATAATTTTCTTGTACAGTATCCCAAGCTCCGGAATGGAAACGAACAATTCGTTCAGATGAACCTGGCGAAACAATTTGTTTCAGAATGCCGCCATAACCAATGTCAGATGCATCTGTTTCAACAATTTTAAAGGAATCAGAAGTAGGGATACCAAGGCACGGACGAGTCTTAACATGTGCTTTGATTTTCTTTACTAGAGCAGTATGGATTTCTGACCATGGTGGAGGGTTTTGTAGAAGCCTTTTGAATAAAGGTTGACACTGTTTCCTCATATTTTGGTAGAAATCAGGAACATAATTGAGAGATCCTAAGAATCTCTGCAATTGTTTTTGTCAGTGATGACATCAGGAAATTTGTCAGCAAATGTAATAGTCCGTTGAATGGGTCTGATTTTGCCTTCAGAAATATCATAACCAAGGAATCTAATCTTGGTTTGAAACAATTTAACTTTTTTTTTATGAAACAACAAAACCATTTAATCTAATGATGTCAAGAAACAAATTCAAGTGTTTCCAGTGTTCATCAATAGATTTGGAAAAAATGAGAACATCATCGATGTAGACAATGGTGAAAGGGGAGAACGAATTGAAAATGTCGTTCATGATATTTTGGAATTCACTAGGGGCATTTTTAAGACCAAAGGGCATCACATTCCACTTGTAGTGACCAAAAGGGGTAGTAAAAGCAGTCTTATACCTATCTGACTCAGCTATATGGATTTGCCAAAATCCTGACTTTAGGTCAAATTTGGAGAAGACTACAACATCACTCAACCGATGAATTAAATCATTCTTATTGGGAGTAGGATACCTAATCCACCCAAAGAAAAATAAAGGAAAAGACATAGAAGGCAGCACAAGATCAATGAGACTTGCTTTGTCTAATTATCCATTTTTTAAGAAGATCAGCAATTTCAAGTTGGCAAAATTCTAAAGTCTGACTATTCATTTGAATAGGTCGGGCTTTAGTGAGAATATTTTTCTCATCAAAATCTTTGATATAAGGAAGAGAAACAACGTGTTTTTTCCAATACAAAAAAGCATTGAGTAAATCAGAACAAATATTAGAGATTAAACGTTTGTTAAAATCTTCAATTTTTTATTGAAGCAAAGCATCGGATAATTGTTCAGAAATCTTTTTGTATCTGATTTCCTGTTGAAAGAAATTCAAATGTTTTGTCTTTGCAAAAAGCAAAGATTTCATACCTCTATTCATATCAATTTCAAGGCGAGAAGCAAATTTGAATTTAACTTTTTGACCAAAAGGATTGGTAGTGATACCATCTTTTTCAGTCAAAAAAAGATATAAAGATGAGATAAAAGGAATCACTAAAATCGTTTTGTCAGGCATGTTTTTGACTAAAACACAAGGGATTTTAAAACAGACATTATCTTGACAAACATGAGCATTGTTGAGCTCATAATTGATATATATATATATATATCTATTAAGAAATAAGAGTCGCATCAGCAAGTTGTAGACTAGATGTAGAGTAGGAGTAAGTGAATCATTATCCAAAATTTATTTGGAAAAAAAGTCTTTAGGTGTATTTTAAAAAATATACAAAAAATGATTTTTTTTTTTCTCCAAAGAGTTAAAAGAAATCCCTTATTACCCATTTAAAATAAAATTTTTAGAAAAATATTAAAAATTTATAGTTTTTGTTACAATCTGATTCCATTGAAAATAATATTGAATTTTTCTTGAAAACTCAAAATTTGGCTCCATAAAATTTTTAAAAGTAAAAAAGTAAATGTTGAAAAATGTATTGTATTTTTTTTTCTAAGAGAATTTCATTGTAATCAGAAAAGATGATACATGAGCAGAGGCTGGAGTTCTCCAACAAACACCCAAATACAATAACCACAGTGTAAAAGTGGTGGAAAGAAGGAAAATAAAACTAGTTTTGGGACTAATTTCTTGGTCTCCACCCATGCCCTACAAAGAAGGTGCCAACTTAAAATATGGTTTTTAAGTAAGCCACCTCTGGAGGCAGTGTAAGTTGTGGGTACACTGCAGTTTTTTGTCTTGAGATGTTTTTTGGAGAGATCCATGGTCCTTTTTCAAAATCATCGATTAGGGAAAGCATTAACATAGTAGAAAGACCGGCATCAGATGGACAGATCTGTGACATATCATTTGTCTTCCCACTCCTTTGTGGTGGTGCGTGGTGGCCACACGCCAATGATTGGGAGGTGAGGTGGGGCAGATCTAAAAGATCGTGAGTTGGAGAATCTGCTTGTACGGCGCATGTAGCTGGCGGAGTCGTCAGGGAGCGACAGCGCTTGGAGTCCACACACAAAAACAAGTAGCACTTGAGGGTCATGCGTCGAGATTTTTGGGGCGGCTCCGTGTCGTCTCAGTAGATCAGCTGCAATAGGATGGCTTGGTGGGGCGTGTGTCGGTTGATGGTGGCCAGAGTGCAGTAGATCTAAAGAAAACCGAACCAGTGGAGGGGATGAGAGAAAAAAAACACTACTATGGAAGCATATTCACACAGTGAAAAGAAAATGAAGATGAAGATGAGGGTGGAAAACATATCACAAATCTCACCCTCCTCTCCAGCGGAGACACTCTTTTTAGAGATTTGGGTTTTCTAGTGAGAAGGAAGAGCTTCTCTTTCTAAAGAGAAGGCAGACCGTGGATTGGGCAAGAGTCAGAAAGAGAAGGGAAAAAAAAATGTATTGTATTTAATCGTATACTTCTTGGAGTCTTGGAGACTATTCTTTTTGTTATTATTTTTTATATTTTCTACAAATGATTTTTTTCCTTTTTTTCTTAAATTTTCTAATATATGTCTTTGCAATTAACATTGACCATGTAATTTTTTTTGCTAAAGAAGAAAAAATGTTATCTTTGGTTATTATAAATGTGTATCATATATATG